>NC_133412.1:69438125-69747500 GCF_049350105.2 Macaca mulatta
ATAGCCCTCTATGGGCTTCCAAATATCACTTTGCCAATTCCACAAGAACTGTCTTAGCGAAAGGCTTCTTGAGGGGAAAGCTGTAACTCTGTGACATGATTTCACAGAACACAAAGAAGTTTCTCTGAAAACTTCTTTCTCTTTTTTATCGGAGGATATTTCCTTTGGCCCTATAGTCTTCAAATAGATCCGAAATATCTGTTCTCAGATTCCACAGAAATAAGGCTAGCAAAGAGATCCACGAAATACAGATGTAACTCTGTGAGATGAATTAACAGAACACTAAGCAGTTTCTCAGAAAGCTTCTTTCCAGATTTTCTCTGAGGATATTTCCCTTTTCACCATAGCCCTCTATGGGCTTCCAAATATCACTTTGCCAATTCCACAAGAACTCTCTTAGCGAAAGGCTTCTTGAGGGGAAAGCTGTAACTCTGTGACATGATTTCACAGAACACAAAGAAGTTTCTCTGAAAACTTCTTTCTCTTTGTTATCGGAGGATATTTCCTTTGGCCCTATAGTCTTCAAATAGATCCGAAATATCTGTTCTCAGATTCCACAGAAATAAGGCTAGCAAAGAGATCCACGAAATACAGATGTAACTCTGTGAGATGAATTAACAGAACACTAAGCAGTTTCTCAGAAAGCTTCTTTCCAGATTTCCTCTGAGGATATTTCCTTTTTCACCATAGCCCTCTCTGGGCTTCCAAATATCACTTTGCCAATTCCCCAAGAACTGTCTTAGCGAAAGGCTTCCTGAGGGGAAAGCTGTAACTCTGTGACATGATTTCACAGAACACAAAGAAATTTCTCTGAAAACTTCTTTCTCTTTGTTATCAGAGGATATTTCCTTTGGCCCTATAGTCTCCAAAGGGATCCGAAATATCTGTTCTCAGATTCCACAGAAATAAGGCTAGCAAAGAGATCCACGAAATACAGATGTAACTATGTGAGATGAATTTACAGAATACTAAGCAGTTTCTCAGAAAGCTTCTTTCCAGATTTCCTCTGAGGATATTTCCTTTTTCACCATAGCCCTCTATGGGCTTCCAAATATCACTTTGCCAATTCCACAAGAACTGTCTTAGCGAAAGGCTTCTTGATTGAAAAGCTGTAACTCTGTGAGTTGATTTCACAGAACACAAATAAGTTTCTCAGAAAGCTTCTTTCTCTTGGTTACCGGAGGATATTTCCTTTTGAACTATAGTCTTCAAAGGGATCCGAAATATCTGTTCTCAGATTCCACAGAAATAAAGCTAGCAAAGAGATCCACGAAATACAGATGTAACTCTGTGAGATGAATTAACAGAACACTAAGCAGTTTCTCAGAAAGCTTCTCTACAGCTTTCATCTGAGGATATTTTCTTTTTCACCATAGCCCTCTATGGGCTTCCAAATATCACTTTGCCAATTCCACAAGACCTGTCTTAGCGAAAGGCTTCTTGAGGGGAATGCTGTAACTCTGTGAGATGATTTCACAGAACACAAAGAAGTTTCTCAGAAAGCTTCTTTCTCTTTGTTATCGGAGGATATTTCCTTTGGCCCTATAGTCTCCAAAGGGATCCGAAATATCTGTTCTCAGATTCCACAGAAATAAGGCTAGCAAAGAGATCCACGAAATACACATGTAACTCTGTGAGATGAATTAACAGAACACTAAGCTGTTTCTCAGAAAGCTTCTTTCCAGATTTCCTCTGAGGATATTTCCTTTCTCACCATCGCCCTCTATGGGCTTCCAAATATCACTTTGCCAATTCCACAAGAACTGTCTTAGCGAAAGGCTTCTTGAGGGTAAAGCTGTAACTCTGTGATATGATTTCACAGAACACAAAGAAGTTTCTCAGAACGCTTCTTTCTCTTTGTTATCGGAGGATATTTCCTTTGGCTCTATACTCTTCAAAGGGATCCGAAATATCTGTTCTCAGATCCCACAGAAATAAGGCTAGCAAAGAGATCCACGAAATACAGATGTAACTCTGTGAGATGAATTAACAGAACACTAAGCAGTTTCTCAGAAAGCTTCTTTCCAGATTTCCTCTGAGGATATTTCCTTTATCACGATCGCCCTCTATGGGCTTCCAAATATCACTTTGCCAATTCCACAAGAACTGTCTTAGCGAAAGGCTTCTTGAGGGGAAAGCTGTAACTCTGTGAGATGATTTCATAGAACACAAAGAAGTTTCTCAGAAAGCTTCTTTCTCTTAATTATCGGAGGATATTTCCTTTGGCCCTATAGTCTCCAAAGGGATCCGAAATATCTGTTCTCAGATTCCACAGAAATAAGGCTAGCAAAGAGATCCACGAAATACAGATGTAACTCTGTGAGATGAATTAAGAGAACACTATGCAGTTTCTCAGAAAGCTTCTTTCCAGATTTCATCTGAGGATAATTCCTTTTTCACCGTAGCCCTCTATGGGCTTCCAAATATAACTTTGCCAATTCCACAAGAACTGTCTTAGCGAAAGGCTTCTTGAGGGAAAAGCTGTAACTCTGTGAGTTGATTTCACAGAACACAAAGAAGTTTCTCAGAAAGCTTCTTTCTCTTTGTTACCGGAGGATATTTCCTTTTGAACTATAGTCTTCAAAGGGATCCGAAATATCTGTTCTCAGATTCCACAGAAATAAAGCTAGCAAAGAGATCCACGAAATACAGATGTAACTCTGTGAGATGAATTAACAGAACAATAACCAGTTTCTCAGAAAGCTTCTTTCCAGATTTCATCTGAGGATATTTTCTTTTTCACCATAGCCCTCTATGGGCTTCCAAATATCACTTTGCCAATTCCACAAGAACTGTCTTAGTGAAAGTCTTCTTGAGGGGAAAGCTGTAACTCTGTAAGATGATTTCACAGAACACAAAGAAGTTTCTCAGAAAGCTTCTTTCTCTTTGTTATCGGAGGATATTTCCTTTGGCCCTATAGTCTCCAAAGGGATCCGAAATATCTGTTCTCAGATTCCACAGAAATAAGGCTAGCAAAGAGATCCACGAAATACACATGTAACTCTGTGAGATGAATTAACAGAACTCTAAGCTGTTTCTCAGAAAGCTTCTTTCCAGATTTCCTCTGAGGATATTTCCTTTTTCACCATAGCCCTCTATGGGCTTCCAAATATCACTTTGCCAATTCCACAAGAACTGTCTTAGCGAAAGGCTTCTTGATTGAAAAGCTGTAACTCTGTGAGTTCATTTCACAGAACACAAAGAAGTTTCTCAGAAAGCTTCTTTCTCTTTGTTACCGGAGGATATTTCCTTTTGAACTATAGTCTTCAAAGGGATCCGAAATATCTGTTCTCAGATTCCACAGAAATAAAGCTAGCAAAGAGATCCACGAAATACAGATGTAACTCTGTGAGATGAATTAACAGAACACTAGCAGTTTCTCAGAAATCTTCTCTCCAGCTTTCATCTGAGGATATTTTCTTTTTCACCATAGCCCTCTATGGGCTTCCAAATATCACTTTGCCAATTCCACAAGACCTGTCTTAGCGAAAGGCTTCTTGAGGGGAATGCTGTAACTATGTGAGATGATTTCACAGAACACAAAGAAGTTTCTCAGAAAGCTTCTTTCTCTTTGTTATCGGAGGATATTTCCTTTGGCCCTATAGTCTCCAAAGGGATCCGAAATATCTGTTCTCAGATTCCACAGAAATAAGGCTAGCAAAGAGATCCACGAAATACACATGTAACTCTGTGAGATGAATTAACAGAACACTAAGCTGTTTCTCAGAAAGCTTCTTTCCAGATTTCCTCTGAGGATATTTCCTTTCTCACCATCGCCCTCTATGGGCTTCCAAATATCACTTTGCCAATTCCACAAGAACTGTCTTAGCGAAAGGCTTCTTGAGGGAAAAGCTGTAACTCTGTGAGATGATTTCAGAGAACACAAAGAAGTTTCTCAGAAAGCTTCTTTCTCTTTGTTATCGGAGGATATTTCCTTTGGCCCTACAGTCTTCAAAGGGATCCGAAATATCTGTTCTCAGATTCCATAGAAATAAGGCTAGCAAAGAGATCTACGAAATACAGATGTAACTCTGTTAGATGAATTAACAGAACACTAAGCAGTTTCTCAGAAAGCTTCTTTCCAGATTTCCTCTGAGGATATTTCCCTTTTCACCATAGCCCTCTATGGGCTTCCAAATATCACTTTGCCAATTCCACAAGAACTGTCTTAGCGAAAGGCTTCTTGAGGGGAAAGCTGTAACTCTGTGACATGATTTCACAGAACACAAAGAAGTTTCTCTGAAAACTTCTTTCTCTTTGTTATCGGAGGATATTTCCTTTGGCCCTATAGTCTCCAAAGGGATCCGAAATATCTGTTCTCAGATTCCACAGAAATAAGGCTAGCAAAGAGATCCACGAAATACAGATGTAACTCTGTGAGATGAATTAACAGACCACTAAGCAGTTTCTCAGAAAGCTTCTTTCCAGATTTCATCTGAGGATATTTCCTTTTTCACCATAGCCCTCTATGGGCTTCCAAATATCACTTTGCCAATTCCACAAGAACTGTCTTAGCGAAAGGCTTCTTGAGGGAAAAGCTGTAACTCTGTCAGTTGATTTCACAGAACACAAAGAAGTTTCTCAGAAAGCTTCTTTCTCTTTGTTATCGGAGGATATTTCCTTTGGCCCTACAGTCTTCAAAGGGATCCGAAATATCTGTTCTCAGATTCCACAGAAATAAGGCTAGGAAAGAGATCCACGAAATACTGATGTAACTCTGTGAGATGAATTAACAGAACACTAAGCAGTTTCTCAGAAAGCTTCTTTCCAGATTTCATCTGAGGATATTTCCTTTTTCACCATAGCCCTCTATGGGCTTCCAAAGATCACTTTGCCAATTCCACAAGAACTGTCTTAGCGAAAGGCTTTTTGAGGGGAAAGCTGTAACTCTGTGAGTTGATTTCACAGAACACAAAGAAGTTTCTCAGAAAGCTTCTTTCTCTTTGTTATCGGAGGATATTTCCTTTGGCCCTATAGTCTTCAAAGGGATCCGAAATATCTGTTCTCAGATTCCACAGAAATAAGGCTAGCAAAGAGATCCACGAAATACAGATGTAACTCTTTGAGATGAATTAACAGAACACTAAGCAGTTTCTCAGAAAGCTTCTTTCCAGATTTCCTCTGAGGATATTTCCTTTTTCACCATAGCCCTCTATGGGCTTCCAAATATCACTTTGCCAATTCCACAAGAACTGTCTTAGCGAAAGGCTTCTTGAGAGGAAAGCTGTAACTCTGTGAGATTATTTCACCGAACACAAAGAAGTTTCTCAAAAAGCTACTTTCTCTTTGTTATCGGAGGATATTTCCTTTGGCCCTATAGTCTCCAAAGGGATCCGAAATATCTGTTCTCAGATTTCACAGAAATAAGGCTAGCAAAGAGATCCACGAAATAGAGATGTAATTTTGTGAGATGAATTAAAAGAACACTAAGCAATTTCTCCGAAAGCTTCTTTCCAGATTTCCTCTGAGGATATTTCCTTTTTCACCACAGCCCTCTATGGGCTTCCAAATATCACTTTTCCAATTCCACAAGAACTGTCTTAGCGAAAGGCTTCTTGAGGGGAAAGCTGTAACTCTGTGATATGATTTCACAGAACACAAAGAAGTTTCTCAGAAAGCTTCTTTCTCTTTGTTATCGGAGGATATTTCCTTTGGCCCTATAGTCTTCAAAGGGATCCGAAATATCTGTTCTCAGATTCCACAGAAATAAGGCTAGCAAAGAGATCAACGAAATCCCTATGTAACTCTATGAGATGAATTAACAGAACACTAACCAGTTTCTCAGAAAGCTTCTTTCCAGATTTCCTCTGAGGATATTTCCTTTTTCACCATCGCCCTCTATGGGCTTCCAAATATCACTTTGCCAATTCCACAAGAAATGTCTTAGCGAAAGGCTTCTTGAGGGGAAACCTGTATCTCTGTGAGAAGATTTCACAGAACACAAAGAAGTTTCTCAGAAAGCTTCTTTCTCTTTGTTATCGGAGGATATTTCCTTTGGCCCTATAGTCTTCAAAGCGATAAGAAATATCTGTTCTCAAACTCCACAGAAATAAGGCTAGGAAAGAGATCCACGAAATACAGATGTAACTCTGTGAGATGAATTAACAGAACACTAAGCAGTTTCTCAGAAAGCTTCTTTCCAGATTTCATCTGAGGATATTTCCTTTTTCACCATAGCCCTCTATTGGCTTCCAAAGATCACTTTGCCAATTCCACAAGAACTGTCTTAGCAAAAGGCTTCTTGAGGGGAAAGCTGTAACTCTGTGAGATGATTTCACAGAACACAAAGAAGTTTCTCAGAAAACTTCTTTCTCTTTATATCGGAGGATATTTCCTTTGGCCCTATAGTCTCCAAAGGGATCCGAAATATCTGTTCTCAGATTCCACAGAAATAAGGCTAGCAAAGAGATCCACGAAATACAGATGTAACTCTGTGAGATGAATTAACAGAACACTAAGCAGTTTCTCAGAAAGCTTCTTTCCAGATTTCATCTGAGGATATTGCCTTTATCACCATAGCCCTCTATGGTGTTCCAAATATCACTTTGCCAATTCCACAAGAACTGTCTTAGCGAAAGGCTTCTTGAGGGAAAAGCTGTAACTCTGTGAGATGATTTCAGAGAACACAAAGAAGTTTCTCAGAAAGCTTCTTTCTCTTTGTTATCGGAGGATATTTCCTTTGGCCCTATAGTCTTCAAAGGGATAAGAAATATCTGTTCTCAAACTCCACAGAAATAAGGCTAGGAAAGACATCCACGAAATACAGATGTAACTCTGTGAGATGAATTAACAGAACACTAAGCAGTTTCTCAGAAAGCTTCTTTCCAGATTTCATCTGAGGATATTTCCTTTTTCACCATAGCCCTCTATGGGCTTCCAAAGATCACTTTACCAATTCCACAAGAACTGTCTTAGCAAAAGGCTTCTTGAGGGGAAAGCTGTAACTCTGTGACATGATTTCACAGAACACAAAGAGGTTTCTCAAAAAGCTTCTTTCTCTTTGTTATCGGAGGATATTTCCTTTGGCCCTATGGTCTCCAAAGGGATCCGAAATATCTGTTCTCAGATTCCACAGAAATAAGGCTAGCAAAGAGATCCAAGAAATAGAGATGTAACTCTTTGAGATGAATTAACAGAACACTAAGCAGTTTCTCAGAAAGCTTCTTTCCAGATTTCCTCTGAGGATATTTCCTTTTTCACCATAGCCCTCTATGGGCTTCCAAATATCACTTTGCCAATTCCACAAGAACTGTCTTAGCGAAAGGCTTCTTGAGAGGAAAGCTGTAACTCTGTGAGATTATTTCACCGAACACAAAGAAGTTTCTCAAAAAGCTACTTTCTCTTTGTTATCGGAGGATATTTCCTTTGGCCCTATAGTCTCCAAAGGGATCCGAAATATCTGTTCTCAGATTTCACAGAAATAAGGCTAGCAAAGAGATCCACGAAATAGAGATGTAACTTTGTGAGATGAATTAACAGAACACTAAGCAATTTCTCCGAAAGCTTCTTTCCAGATTTCCTCTGAGGATGTTTCCTTTTTTACCACAGCCCTCTATGGGCTTCCAAATATCACTTTGCCAATTCCACAAGAACTGTCTTAGCGAAAGGCTTCTTGAAGGGAAAGCTGTAACTCTGTGATATGATTTCACAGAACACAAAGAAGTTTCTCAGAAAGCTTCTTTCTCTTTGTTATCGGAGGATATTTCCTTTGGCCGTATAGTGTTCAAAGGGATCCGAAATATCTGTTCTCAGATTCCACAGAAATAAGGCTAGCAAAGAGATCAAAGAAATCCCTATGTACTCTATGAGATGAATTAACAGAACACTAACCAGTTTCTCAGAAAGCTTCTTTCCAGATTTCCTCTGAGGATATTTCCTTTTTCACCATCGCCCTCTATGGGCTTCCAAATATCACTTTGCCAATTCCACAAGAAATGTCTTAGCGAAAGGCTTCTTGAGGGGAAACCTGGATCTCTGTGAGATGATTTCACAGAACACAAAGAAGTTTCTCAGAAAGCTTCTTTCTCTTTGTTATCGGAGTATATTTCCTTTGGCCCTATAGTCTTCAATGGGATAAGAAATATCTGTTCTCAAACTCCACAGAAATAAGGCTAGGAAAGAGATCCACGAAATACAGATGTAACTCTGTGAGATGAATTAACGGAACACTAAGCAGTTTCTCAGAAAGCTTCTTTACAGATTTCATCTGAGGATATTTCCTTTTTCACCATAGCCCTCTATGGGCTTCCAAAGATCACTTTGCCAATTCCACAAGAACTGTCTTAGCAAAAGGCTTCTTGAGGGGAAAGCCTTAACTCTGTGAGATGATTTCACAGAACACAAAGAAGTTTCTCAAAAAGCTTCTTTCTCTTCGTTATCGGAGGATATTTCTTTGGCCCTATAGTCTCCAAAGGGATCCGAAATATCTGTTCTCAGATTCCTGAGAAATAAGGCTAGCAAAGTGATCCACGAAATACAGATGTAACTCTGTGAGATGAATTAACAGAACACTAAGCAGTTTCTCAGAAAGCTTCTTTCCAGATTTCCTGTGAGGATATTTCCTTTTTCACCATCGCCCTCTATGGGCTTCCAAATATCACTTTGCCAATTCCACAAGAACTGTCTTAGCGAAAGGCTTTTTGAGGGGAAAGCTGTAACTCTGTGAGATGATTTCACAGAACACAAAGAAGTTTCTCAGAAAACTTCTTTCTCTTTTTATCGGAGGATATTTCCTTTGGCCCTATAGTCTCTAAAGGGATCCGAAATATCTGTTCTCAGATTCCACAGAAATAAGGCTAGCAAAGAGATCCACGAAATACAGATGTAACTCTGTGAGATGAATTAACAGAACACTAAGCAGTTTCTCAGAAAGCTTCTTTCCAGATTTCATCTGAGGATATTGCCTTTATCACCATAGCCCTCTATGGGCTTCCAAATATCACTTTGCCAATTCCACAAGAACTGTCTGAGCGAAAGGCTTCTTGAGGGAAAAGCTGTAACTCTCTGAGATGATTTCAGAGAACACAAAGAAATTTCTCAGAAAGCTTCTTTCTCTTTGTTATCGGAGGATATTTCCTTTGGCCCTACAGTCTTCAAAGGGATCCGAAATATCTGTTCTCAGATTCCACAGAAATAAGGCTAGCAAAGAGATCCACGAAATACAGATGTAACTCTGTGAGATGAATTAACAGAACACTAAGCAGTTTCTCAGAAAGCTTCTTTCCAGATTTCCTCTGAGGATATTTCCTTTTTCACCGTAGCCCTCAATGGGCTTCCAAATATCACTTTGCCAATTCCACAAGAACTGTCTTAGCGAAAGGCTACTTGAGGAGAAAGCTGTAACTCTGTGAGTTGATTTCACAGAACAAAAAGAAGTTTCTCAGAAAACTTCTTTCTCTTTGTTATCGGAGGATATTTCCTTTGGCCCTATAGTCTTCAACGGGATCCGAAATATCTCTTCTCAGATTCCACAGAAATAAGGCTAGCAAAGAGATCCACGAAATACAAATGTAACTCTGTGAGATGAATTAACAGAACACTAAGCAGTTTCTCAGAAAGCTTCTTTCCAGATTTCCTCTGAGGATATTTCCTTTTTCACCATAGCCCTCTATGGGCTTCCAAATATCACTTTTCCAATTCCACAAGAACTGACTTAGCGAAAGGCTTCTTGAGGGGAAAGCTGTAACTCTGTGAGATGATTTCACAGAACACAAAGAAGTTTCTCAAAAAGCTTCTTTCTCTTGGTTATCGGAGGATATTTCCTTTGGCCCTATAGTCTCCAAAGGGATCCGAAATATCTGTTCTGAGATTCCACAAAAATAAGGCTAGCAAAGAGATCCACGAAATACCGATGTAACTCTGTGAGGTGAATTAACAGAACACTAAGCAGTTTCTCAGAAAGTTTCTTTCCAGATTTCCTCTGAGGATATTTCCCTTTTCACCATAGCCCTCTATGGGCTTCCAAATATCACTTTGCCAATTCCACAAGAACTGTCTTAGCGAAAGGTTTCTTGAGGGGAAAGCTGTAACTCTGTGACATGATTTCACAGAACACAAAGAAGTTTCTCTGAAAACTTCTTTCTCTTTGTTATCGGAGGATATTTCCTTTGGCCCTACAGTCTTCAAACGGATCCGAAATATCTGTTCTCAGATTCCACAGAAATAAGGCTAGCAAAGAGATCCACGAAATACAGATGTAACTCTGTGAGATGAATTAACAGAACACTAAGCAGTTTCTCAGAAAGCTTCTTTCCAGATTTCCTGTGAGGATATTTCCTTTTTCACCATAGCCCTCTATGGGCTTCGAAATATCACTTTGCCAATTCCACAAGAACTGTCTTAGCGAAAGGCTTCCTGAGGGGAAAGCTGTAACTCTGTGAGATGATTTCACAGAACACAAAGAAATTTCTCTGAAAACTTCTTTCTCTTTGTTATCGGAGGATATTTCCTTTGGCCCTATAGTCTCCAAAGGGATCCGAAATATCTGTTCTCAGATTCCACAGAAATAAAGCCAGCAAAGAGATCCACGAAATACAGATGTAACTCTGTGAGGTGAATTAACAGAACACTAAGCAGTTTCTCAGAAAGCTTCTTTCCAGATTTCCTGTGAGGATATTTCCTTTTTCACCATAGCCGTCTATGGGCTTCCAAATATCACTTTGCCCATTCCACAAGAACTGTCTTAGCGAAAGGCTTCCTGAGGGGAAAGCTGTAACTCTGTGAGATGATTTCACAGAACACAAAGAAGTTTCTCTGAAAACTTCTTTCTCTTTGTTATCGGAGGATATTTCCTTTGGCCGTATAGTCTCCAAATGGATCCGAAATATCTGTTCTCAGATTCCACAGAAATAAGGCTAGCAAAGAGATCCAGGAAATACAGATGTAAATCTGTGAGATGAATTAACAGAATACTAAGCAGTTTCTCAGAAAGCTTCTTTCCAGATTTCCTCTGAGGATATTTCCTTTTTCACCATAGCCCTCTATGGGCTTCCAAATATCACTTTGCCAATTCCACAAGAACTGTCTTAGCGAAAGGCTTCTTGAGGGGAAAGCTGTAACTCTGTGAGATGATTTCAGAGAACACAAAGAAGTTTCTCAAAAACCATCTTTCTCTTTGTTATCGGAGGGTATTTCCTTTGGCCCTATGGTCTCCAAAGGGATCCGAAATATCTGTTCTCAGATTCCTCAGAAATAAGGCTAGCAAAGAGATTCACGAAATAGAGATGTAACTTTTTGAGATGAACCAACAGAACACTAAACAGTTTCTCAGAAAGCTTCTTTCCAGATTTCCTCTGAGGATATTTCCTTTTTCACCATAGCCCTCTATGGGCTTCCAAATATCACTTTGCCAATTCCACAAGAACTGTCTTAGCGAAAGGCTTCTTGAGAGGAAAGCTGTAACTCTGTGAGATTATTTCACCGAACACAAAGAAGTTTCTCAAAAAGCTACTTTTTCTTTGTTATCGGAGGATATTTCCTTTGGCCCCATAGTCTCCAAAGTGATCCGAAATATCTGTTCTCAGATTCCACAGAAATAAGGCTAGCAAAGGGATCCAGGAAATAGAGATGTAACTCTGTGAGATGAATTAACAGAATACTAAGCAGTTTCTCAGAAAGCTTCTTTCGAGATTTCATCTGAGGATATTTCCTTTTTCACCATCGCCCTCTATGGGCTTCCAAATATCACTTTGCCAATTCCACAAGAAATGTCTTAGCGAAAGGCTTCTTGAGGGGAAACCTGTAACTCTGTGAGATGATTTCACAGAACACAAAGAAGTTTCTCAGAAAGCTTCTTTCTCTTTGTTATCGGAGGATATTTCCTTTGGCCCTATAGTCTTCAAATAGATCCGAAATATCTGTTCTCAGATTCCACAGAAATAAGGCTAGCAAAGAGATCCACGAAATACAGATGTAACTCTGTGAGATGAATTAACAGAACACTAAGCAGTTTCTCAGAAAGCTTCTTTCCAGATTTTCTCTGAGGATATTTCCCTTTTCACCATAGCCCTCTATGGGCTTCCAAATATCACTTTGCCAATTCCACAAGAACTCTCTTAGCGAAAGGCTTCTTGAGGGGAAAGCTGTAACTCTGTGACATGATTTCACAGAACACAAAGAAGTTTCTCTGAAAACTTCTTTCTCTTTGTTATCGGAGGATATTTCCTTTGGCCCTATAGTCTTCAAATAGATCCGAAATATCTGTTCTCAGATTCCACAGAAATAAGGCTAGCAAAGAGATCCACGAAATACAGATGTAACTCTGTGAGATGAATTAACAGAACACTAAGCAGTTTCTCAGAAAGCTTCTTTCCAGATTTCCTCTGAGGATATTTCCTTTTTCACCATAGCCCTCTCTGGGCTTCCAAATATCACTTTGCCAATTCCCCAAGAACTGTCTTAGCGAAAGGCTTCCTGAGGGGAAAGCTGTAACTCTGTGACATGATTTCACAGAACACAAAGAAATTTCTCTGAAAACTTCTTTCTCTTTGTTATCAGAGGATATTTCCTTTGGCCCTATAGTCTCCAAAGGGATCCGAAATATCTGTTCTCAGATTCCACAGAAATAAGGCTAGCAAAGAGATCCACGAAATACAGATGTAACTATGTGAGATGAATTTACAGAATACTAAGCAGTTTCTCAGAAAGCTTCTTTCCAGATTTCCTCTGAGGATATTTCCTTTTTCACCATAGCCCTCTATGGGCTTCCAAATATCACTTTGCCAATTCCACAAGAACTGTCTTAGCGAAAGGCTTCTTGATTGAAAAGCTGTAACTCTGTGAGTTGATTTCACAGAACACAAAGAAGTTTCTCAGAAAGCTTCTTTCTCTTTGTTACCGGAGGATATTTCCTTTTGAACTATAGTCTTCAAAGGGATCCGAAATATCTGTTCTCAGATTCCACAGAAATAAAGCTAGCAAAGAGATCCACGAAATACAGATGTAACTCTGTGAGATGAATTAACAGAACACTAACCAGTTTCTCAGAAAGCTTCTTTCCAGATTTCATCTGAGGATATTTTCTTTTTCACCATAGCCCTCTATGGGCTTCCAAATATCACTTTGCCAATTCCACAAGAACTGTCTTAGTGAAAGTCTTCTTGAGGGGAAAGCTGTAACTCTGTAAGATGATTTCACAGAACACAAAGAAGTTTCTCAGAAAGCTTCTTTCTCTTTGTTATCGGAGGATATTTCCTTTGACCCTATAGTCTCCAAAGGGATCCGAAATATCTGTTCTCAGATTCCACAGAAATAAGGCTAGCAAAGAGATCCACGAAATACACATGTAACTCTGTGAGATGAATTAACAGAACACTAAGCTGTTTCTCAGAAAGCTTCTTTCCAGATTTCCTCTGAGGATATTTCCTTTTTCACCATAGCCCTCTATGGGCTTCCAAATATCACTTTGCCAATTCCACAAGAACTGTCTTAGCGAAAGGCTTCTTGATTGAAAAGCTGTAACTCTGTGAGTTCATTTCACAGAACACAAGAAGTTTCTCAGAAAGCTTCTTTCTTTTTGTTACCGGAGGATATTTCCTTTTGAACTATAGTCTTCAAAGGGATCCGAAATATCTGTTCTCAGATTCCACAGAAATAAAGCTAGCAAAGAGATCCACGAAATACAGATGTAACTCTGTGAGATGAATTAACAGAACACTAAGCAGTTTCTCAGAAAGCTTCTCTCCAGCTTTCATCTGAGGATATTTTCTTTTTCACCATAGCCCTCTATGGGCTTCCAAATATCACTTTGCCAATTCCACAAGACCTGTCTTAGCGAAAGGCTTCTTGAGGGGAATGCTGTAACTCTGTGAGATGATTTCACAGAACACAAAGAAGTTTCTCAGAAAGCTTCTTTCTCTTTGTTATCGGAGGATATTTCCTTTGGCCCTATAGTCTCCAAAGGGATCCGAAATATCTGTTCTCAGATTCCACAGAAATAAGGCTAGCAAAGAGATCCACGAAATACACATGTAACTCTGTGAGATGAATTAACAGAACACTAAACTGTTTCTCAGAAAGCTTCTTTCCAGATTTCCTCTGAGGATATTTCCTTTCTCACCATCGCCCTCTATGGGCTTCCAAATATCACTTTGCCAATTCCACAAGAACTGTCTTAGCGAAAGGCTTCTTGAGGGTAAAGCTGTAACTCTGTGATATGATTTCACAGAACACAAAGAAGTTTCTCAGAACGCTTCTTTCTCTTTGTTATCGGAGGATATTTCCTTTGGCTCTATACTCTTCAAAGGGATCCGAAATATCTGTTCTCAGATGCCACAGAAATAAGGCTAGCAAAGAGATCCACGAAATACAGATGTAACTCTGTGAGATGAATTAACAGAACACTAAGCAGTTTCTCAGAAAGCTTCTTTCCAGATTTCCTCTGAGGATATTTCCTTTATCACGATCGCCCTCTATGGGCTTCCAAATATCACTTTGCCAATTCCACAAGAACTGTCTTAGCGAAAGGCTTCTTGAGGGGAAAGCTGTAACTCTGTGAGATGATTTCATAGAACACAAAGAAGTTTCTCAGAAAGCTTCTTTCACTTAATTATCGGAGGATATTTCCTTTGGCCCTATAGTCTCCAAAGGGATCCGAAATATCTGTTCTCAGATTCCACAGAAATAAGGCTAGCAAAGAGATCCACGAAATACAGATGTAACTCTGTGAGATGAATTAAGAGAACACTATGCAGTTTCTCAGAAAGCTTCTTTCCAGATTTCATCTGAGGATAATTCCTTTTTCACCGTAGCCCTCTATGGGCTTCCAAATATCACTTTGCCAATTCCACAAGAACTGTCTTAGCGAAAGGCTTCTTGAGGGAAAAGCTGTAACTCTGTGAGTTGATTTCACAGAACACAAAGAAGTTTCTCAGAAAGCTTCTTTCTCATTGTTACCGGAGGATATTTCCTTTTGAACTATAGTCTTCAAAGGGATCCGAAATATCTGTTCTCAGATTCCACAGAAATAAAGCTAGCAAAGAGATCCACGAAATACAGATGTAACTCTGTGAGATGAATTAACAGAACACTAACCAGTTTCTCAGAAAGCTTCTTTCCAGATTTCTTCTGAGGATATTTTCTTTTTCACCATAGCCCTCTATGGGCTTCCAAATATCACTTTGCCAATTCCACAAGAACTGTCTTAGTGAAAGTCTTCTTGAGGGGAAAGCTGTAACTCTGTAAGATGATTTCACAGAACACAAAGAAGTTTCTCAGAAAGCTTCTTTCTCTTTGTTATCGGAGGATATTTCCTTTGGCCCTATAGTCTCCAAAGGGATCCGAAATATCTGTTCTCAGATTCCACAGAAATAAGGCTAGCAAAGAGATCCACGAAATACACATGTAACTCTGTGAGATGAATTAACAGAACACTAAGCTGTTTCTCAGAAAGCTTCTTTCCAGATTTCCTCTGAGGATATTTCCTTTCTCACCATCGCCCTCTATGGGCGTCCAAATATCACTTTGCCAATTCCACAAGAACTGTCTTAGCGAAAGGCTTCTTGAGGGGAAAGCTGTAACTCTGTGATATGATTTCACAGAACACAAAGAAGTTTCTCAGAACGCTTCTTTCTCTTTGTTATCGGAGGATATTTCCTTTGGCCCCATAGTCTCCAAAGGGATCCGAAATATCTGTTCTGAGATTCCACAGAAATAAGGCTAGCAAAGAGATCCACGAAATACAGATGTAACTCTGTGAGATGAATTAACAGAACACTATGCAGTTTCTCAGAAAGCTTCTTTCCAGATTTCATCTGAGGATATTTCCTTTTTCACCATAGCCCTCTATGGGCTTCCAAATATCACTTTGCCAATTCCATAAGAACTGTCTTAGCGAAAGGCTTCTTGAGGGAAAAGCTGTAACTCTGTGAGTTGATTTCACAGAACACAAAGAAGTTTCTCAGAAAGCTTCTTTCTCTTTGTTATCGGAGGATATTTCCTTTGGCCCTATAGTCCTCAAAGGGATCCGAAATATCTGTTCTCAGATTCCACAGAAATAAGGCTACCAAAGACATCCACGAAATAGAGATGTAACTCTGTGAGATGAATTAACAGAACACTATGCAGTTTCTCAGAAAGCTTCTTTCCAGATTTCCTCTGAGGATATTTCCTTTTTCACGATGGCCCTCTATGGGCTTCCAAATATCACTTTGCCAATTCCACAAGAACTGTCTTAGCCAAAGGTTTCTTGAGGGGAAAGCTGTAACTCTGTGAGATGATTTCATAGAACACAAAGAAGTTTCTCAGAAAGCTTCTTTCTCTTTATTATCGGAGGATATTTCCTCTGGCCCTATAGTCTCCAAAGGGATCCGAAATATCTGTTCTCAGATTCCACAGAAATCAGGCTAGCAAAGAGATCCACGAAATACAGATGTAACTCTGTGAGATGAATTAACAGAACACTAAGCAGTTTCTCAGAAAGCTTCTTTCCAGATTTCATCTGAGGATATTTCCTTTTTCACCATAGCCCTCTATGGGCTTCCAAATATCACTTTGCCAATTCCACAAGAACTGTCTTAGCGAAAGGCTTCTTGAGGGAAAAGCTGTAACTCTGTGAGTTGATTTCACAGAACACAAAGAAGTTTCTCAGAAAGCTTCTTTCTCTTTGTTATCGGAGGATATTTCCTTTGGCCCTATAGTCTTCAAAGGGATCCGAAATATCTGATCTCAGATTTCACAGAAATAAGGCTAGCAAAGATATCCACGAAATAGAGATGTAACTCTGTGAGATGAATTAACAGAACACTATGCAGTTTCTCAGAAAGCTTCTTTCCAGATTTCATCTGAGGATATTTCCTTTTTCACCATAGCCCTCTATGGGCTTCCAAAGATCACTTTGGCAATTCCACAAGAACTGTCTTAGCGAAAGGCTTCTTGAGGGGAAAGCTGTAACTCTGTGAGATGATTTCACAGAACTCAAAGAAGTTTCTCAGAACGCTTCTTTCTCTTTGTTATCGGAGGATATTTCTTTGGCCCTATAGTCGCCAAAGGGATCCGAAATATCTGTTCTCAGATTCCACAGAAATAAGGCTAGCAAAGAGATCCACGAAATACACATGTAACTCTGTGAGATGAATTAACAGAACACTAAGCAGTTTCTCAGAAAGCTTCTTTCCAGATTTCATCCGAGAATATTTCCTTTTTCACCATATCCCTCTATGGGCTTCCAAATATCACTTTGCCAATTCCACAAGAACTGTCTTAGCGAAAGGCTTCTTGAGGGGAAAGCTGTAACTCTGTGATATGATTTCACAGAACACAAAGAAGTTTCTCAGAACGCTTCTTTCTCTTTGTTATCGGAGGATATTTCCTTTGGCCCTATAGTCTTCAAAGGGATCCGAAATATCTGTTCTCAGATTCCACAGAAATAAGGCTAGCAAAGAGATCCACGAAATACAGATGTAACTCTATGAGATGAATTAACAGAACACTAACCAGTTTCTCAGAAAGCTTCTTTCCAGATTTCCTCTGAGGATATTTCCTTTTTCACCTTAGCCCTCTATGGCCTTCCAAATATCACTTTGCCAATTCCACAAGAACTGTCTTAGCGAAAGGCTTCTTGAGGGGAAACCTGTAACTCTGTGAGATGATTTCACAGATCCCAAAGAAGTTTCTCAGAAAGCTTCTTTCTCTTTGTTATCGGAGGATATTTCCTTTGGCCCTATAGTCTTCAAAGGGATAAGAAATATCTGTTCTCAAACTCCACAGAAATAAGGCTAGCAAAGAGATCCACGAAATACAGATGTAACTCTGTGAGATGAATTAACAGAACACTAAGCAGATTCTCAGAAAGCTTCTTTCCGGATTTCATCTGAGGATATTTCCTTTTTCACCATAGCCCTCTATCGGCTTCCAAATATCACTTTGCCAATTCCACAAGAACAGTCTTAGCGAAAGGCTTCTTGAGGGGAAAGCTGTAACTCTGTGAGATGATTTCACAGAACACAAAGAAGTTTCTCAAAAAGCTTCTTTCTCTTTGTTATCGGAGGATTTTTCCTTTGGCCCTATAGTCTCCAAAGGGATCCGAAATATCTGTTCTCAGATTCCACAGAAATAAGGCTAGCAAAGAGATCCACGAAATACAGATGTAACTCTGTGAGATGAATTAACAGAACACTAAGCAGTTTCTCAGAAAGCTTCTTTCCAGATTTCATCTGAGGATATTTCCTTTTTCACCATAGCCCTCTAAGGGCTTCCGAATATCACTTTGGCAATTCCACAAGAACTGTGTTAGCGAAAGGCTTCTTGAGGGGAAAGCTGTAACTCTGTGAGATGATTTCACAGAACACAAAGAAGTTTCTCAGAAAGCTTCTTTCTCTTTTTTATCGGAGGATATTTCCTTTGGCCCTGTTGTCTTCAAAGGGATCTGAAATATCTGTTCTAAGATTCCACAGAAATAAGGCTAGCAAAGAGATCCACGAAATACAGATGTAACTCTGTGAGATGAATTAATAGAACACTAAGCAGTTTCTCAGAAAGCTTCTTTCCATATTTCCTCTGAGGATATTTTCTTTTTCACCATAGCCCTCTAAGGACTACCAAATATCACATTGCCAATTCCACAATAACTGTTTTAGCGAAAGGCTTCTTGAGGGGAAAGCTGTAACTCTGTGAGATGATTTCACAGAACACAAAGAAGTTTCTCAGAAAACTTCTTTCTCTTTGTTATCGGAGGATATTTCCTTTGGCCCTATAGTCTTCAAAGGGATCCGACATTTCTGTTCTCAGATTCCACAGAAATAAGGCTAGCAAAGAGATCCACGAAATACACATGTAACTCTGTGAGATGAATTAACAGAACACTAAGCAGTTTCTCAGAAAGCTTCTTTCCAGATTTCCTCTGAGGATATTTCCTTTTTCACCACAGCCCTCTACGAGCTTCCAATTATCACTTTGCCAATTCCACAAGAACTGTCTTAGCGAAAGGTTTCTTGAGGGGAAAGCTGTAACTCTGTTAGATGATTTCACAGAACACAAAGAAGTTTCTCAGAAAACTTCTTTCTCTTTGTTATCGGAGGATATTTCTTTTGGCCCTATAGACTTCAAAGGGATCCGAAATATCTGTTCTCAGATTCCACAGAAATAAGGCTAGCAAAGAGATCCACGAAATACAGATGTAACTCTGTGAGATGAATTAACAGAACACTAAGCAGTTTCTCAGAAAGCTTCTTTCCAGATTTCCTCTGAGGATATTTCCTTTTTCACCACACCCCTCTATGAGCTTCCAATTATCACTTTGCCAATTCCAAAAGAACTGTCTTAGCGAAAGGTTTCTTGAGGGGAAAGCTGTAACTCTGTGAGATGATTTCACAGAACACAAAGAAGTTTCTCAGAAAGCTTCTTTCTCTTTGTTATCGGAGGATATTTCCTTTGGCCCTGTAGTCTTCAAAGGGATCTGAAATATCTGTTCTCAGATTCCACAGAAATAAGGCTAGCAAAGAGATCCAGGAAATACATATGTAACTCTGTGAGATGAATTAACAGAACACTAAGCAGTTTCTCAGAAAGCTTCTTTCCATATTTCCTCTGAGGATATTTCCTTTTTCACCATAGCCCTCTAAGGGCTACCAAATATCACTTTGCCAATTCCACAAGAACTGTCTTAGCGAAAGGCTACTTGAGAGGAAAGCTGTAAGTCTGTGAGATTATTTCACAGAACACAAAGAAGTTTCTCAAAAAGCTACTTTCTCTTTGTTATAGGAGGATATTTCCTTTGGCCCCATAGTCTCCAAAGGGATCCGAAATATGTGTTCTCAGATTCCACAGAAATAAGGCTAGCAAAGAGATCCACGAAATAGAGATGTAACTCTGTGAGATGAATTAACAGAACACTAAGCAGTTTCTCAGAAAGCTTCTTTCCTGATTTCATCTGAGAATATTTCCTTGTTCACCACAGCCCTCTATGGGCTTCCAAATATCACTTTGCCAATTCCACAAGAACTGTCTTAGCGAAAGGCTTCTTGAGGGGAAAGCTGTAACTCTGTGATATGATTTCACAGAACACAAAGAAGTTTCTCAGAACGATTCTTTCTCTTTACTATCGGAGGATATTTCCTTTGGCCCTATAGTCTTCAAGGGATCCGAAATATCTCTTCTCAGATTCCACAGAAATAAGGCTAGCAAAGAGATCCACGAAATACAGATGTAACTCTATGAGATGAATTAACAGAACACTAAGCAGTTTCTCAGAAAGCTTCTTTCCAGATTTCATCTGAGGATATTTCCTTTTTCACCACAGCCCTCTATCGGCTTCCAAATATCACTTTGCCAATTCCACAAGAACAGTCTTAGCGAAAGGCTTCTTGAGGGGAAAGCTGTAACTCTGTGAGATGATTTCACAGAACACAAAGAAGTTTCTCAAAAAGCTTCTTTCTCTTTGTTATCGGAGGGTTTTTCCTTTGGCCCTATAGTCTCCAAAGGGATCCGAAAAATCTGTTCTCAGATTCCACAGAAATAAGGCTAGCAAAGAGATCCACGAAATACAGATGTAACTCTGTGAGATGAATTAACAAAACACTAAGCAGTTTCTCAGAAAGCTTCTTTCCAGATTTCATCTGAGGATATTTCCTTTTTCACCATAGCCCTCTAAGGGCTTCCAAATATCACTTTGGCAATTCCACAAGAACTGTGTTAGCGAAAGGCTTCTTGAGGGGAAAGCTGTAACTCTGTGAGATGATTTCACAGAACACAAAGAAGTTTCTCAGAAAGCTTCTTTCTCTTTGTTATCGGAGGATATTTCCTTTGGCCCTATAGTCTCCAAAGGGATCCGAAATATCTGTTCTCAGATTCCACAGAAATAAGGCTAGCAAAGAGATCCACGAAATACACATGTAACTCTGTGAGATGAATTAACAGAACACTAAGCTGTTTCTCAGAAAGCTTCTTTCCAGATTTCCTCTGAGGATATTTCCTTTCTCACCATCGCCCTCTATGGGCTTCCAAATATCACTTTGCCAATTCCACAAGAACTGTCTTAGCGAAAGGCTTCTTGAGGGTAAAGCTGTAAATCTGTGATATGATTTCACAGAACACAAAGAAGTTTCTCAGAACGCTTCTTTCTCTTTGTAATCGGAGGATATTTCCTTTGGCTCTATACTCTTCAAAGGGATCCGAAATATCTGTTCTCAGATTCCACAGAAATAAGGCTAGCAAAGAGATCCACGAAATACAGATGTAACTCTGTGAGATTAATTAACAGAACACTAAGCAGTTTCTCAGAAAGCTTCTTTCCAGATTTCCTCTGAGGATATTTCCTATTTCACGATCGCCCTCTATGGGCTTCCAAATATCACTTTGCCAATTCCACAAGAACTGTCTTAGCGAAAGGCTTCTTGAGAGGAAAGCTGTAACTCTGTGAGATGATTTCATAGAACACAAAGAAGTTTCTCAGAAAGCTTCTTTCTCTTTATTATCGGAGGATATTTCCTTTGGCCCTATAGTCTCCAAAGGGATCCGAAATATCTGTTCTCAGATTCCACAGAAATAAGGCTAGCAAAGAGATCCACGAAATACAGATGTAACTCTGTGAGATGAATTAACAGAACACTAAGCAGTTTCTCAGAAAGCTTCTTTCCAGATTTCATCTGAGGATATTTCCTTTTTCACCATAGCCCTCTATGGGCTTCCAAATATCACTTTGCCAATTCCACAAGAACTGTCTTAGCGAAAGGCTTCTTGAGGGAAAAGCTGTAACTCGGTGAGTTGATTTCACAGAACACAAAGAAGTTTCTCAGAAAGCTTCTTTCTCTTTGTTATCGGAGGATATTTCCTTTGGCCCTATAGTCTTCAAAGGGATCCGAAATATCTGTTCTCAGATTTCACAGAAATAAGGCTAGCAAAGATATCCACGAAATAGAGATGTAACTCTGTGAGATGAATTAACAGAACACTATGCAGTTTCTCAGAAAGCTTCTTTCCAGATGTCATCTGAGGATATTTCCTTTTTCACCATAGCCCTCTATGGGCTTCCAAAGATCACTTTGCCAATTCCACAAGAACTGTCTTAGCGAAAGGCTTCTTGAGGGGGAAGCTGTAACTCTGTGAGATGATTTCACAGAACACAAAGAAGTTTCTCAGAACGCTTCTTTCTCTTTGTTATCGGAGGATATTTCTTTGGCCCTATAGTCGCCAAAGGGATCCGAAATATCTGTTCTCAGATTCCACAGAAATAAGGCTAGCAAAGAGATCCACGAAATACACATGTAACTCTGTGAGATGAATTATCAGAACACTAAGCAGTTTCTCAGAAAGCTTCTTTCCAGATTTCATCTGAGGATATTTCCTTTTTCACCATAGCCCTCTATGGGCTTCCAAATATCACTTTGCCAATTCCACAAGACTGTCTTAGCGAAAGGCTTCTTGAGGGAAAAGCTGTAACTCTGTGAGTTGATTTCACAGAACACAAAGAAGTTTGTCAGAACGCTTCTTTCTCTTTGTTATCGGAGGATATTTCCTTTGGCCCTAGAGTCTTCAAAGGGATCCGAAATATCTGTTCTCAGATTCCACAGAAATAAGGCTAGCAAAGATATCCACGAAATAGAGATGTAACTCTGTGAGATGAATTAACAGAACACTAAGCAGTTTCTCAGAAAGCTTCTTTCCAGATTTCCTCTGAGGATATTTCCTTTTTCAGGATCGCCCTCTATGGGCTTCCAAATATCACTTTGCCAATTCCACAAGAACTGTCTTAGCAAAAGGCTTCTTGAGGGGAAAGCTGTAACTCAGTGAGATGATTTCATAGAACACAAAGAAGTTTCTCAGAAAGCTTCTTTCTCTTTATTATCGGAGGATATTTCTTTGGCCCTATAGTCTCCAAAGGGATCCGAAATATCTGTTCTCAGATTCCACAGAAATAAGGCTAGCAAAGTGATCCACGAAATACAGATGTAACTCTTTGAGATGAATTAACAGAACACTAAGCAGTTTCTCAGAAAGCTTCTTTCCAGATTTCCTCTGAGGATATTTCCTTTTTCACCATAGCCCTCTATGGGCTTCCAAATATCACTTTGGCAATTCCACAAGAACTGTCTTAGCGAAAGGCTTCTTGAGAGGAAAGCTGTAACACTGTGAGATTATTTCACCGAACACAAAGAAGTTTCTCAAAAAGCTACTTTCTCTTTGTTATCGGAGGATATTTCCTTTGGCCCCATAGTCTCCAAAGGGATCCGAAATATCTGTTCTCAGATTCCACAGAAATAAGGCTAGCAAAGAGATCCACGAAATAGAGATGTAACTCTGTGAGATGAATTAACAGAACACTAAGCAGTTTCTCAGAAAGCTTCTTTCCAGATTTCATCTGAGAATATTTCCTTTTTCACCATATCCCTCTATGGGCTTCCAAATATCACTTTGCCAATTCCACAAGAACTGTCTTAGCGAAAGGCTTCTTGAGGGGAAAGCTGTAACTCTGTGATATGATTTCACAGAACACAAAGAAGTTTCTCAGAACGCTTCTTTCTCTTTGTTATCGGAGGATATTTCCTTTGGCCCTATAGTCTTCAAAGGGATCCGAAATATCTGTTCTCAGATTCCACAGAAATAAGGCTAGCAAAGAGATCCACGAAATACAGATGTAACTCTATGAGATCAATTAACAGAACACTAACCAGTTTCTCAGAAGGCTTCTTTCCAGATTTCCTCTGAGGATATTTCCTTTTTCACCATAGCCCTCTATGGGCTTCCAAATATCACTTTGCCAATTCCACAAGAACTGTCTTAGCGAAAGGCTTCTTGAGGGGAAACCTGTAACTCTGTGAGATGATTTCACAGAACCCAAAGAAGTTTCTCAGAAAGCTTCTTTCTCTTTGTTATCGGAGGATATTTCCTTTGGCCCTATAGTCTTCAAAGGGATCCGAAATATCTGTTCTCAGATTTCACAGAAATAAGGCTAGCAAAGATATCCACGAAATAGAGATGTAACTCTGTGAGATGAATTAACAGAACACTAAGCAGATTCTCAGAAAGCTTCTTTCCGGATTTCATCTGAGGATATTTCCTTTTTCACCATAGCCCTCTATCGGCTTCCAAATATCACTTTGCCAATTCCACAAGAACAGTCTTAGCGAAAGGCTTCTTGAGGGGAAAGCTGTAACTCTGTGAGATGATTTCACAGAACACAAAGAAGTTTCTCAAAAAGCTTCTTTCTCTTTGTTATCGGAGGATTTTTCCTTTGGCCCTATAGTCTCCAAAGGGATCCGAAATATCTGTTCTCAGATTCCACAGAAATAAGGCTAGCAAAGAGATCCACGAAATACAGATGTAACTCTGTGAGATGAATTAACAGAACACTAAGCAGTTTCTCAGAAAGCTTCTTTCCAGATTTCATCTGAGGATATTTCATTTTTCACCATAGCCCTCTAAGGGCTTCCAAATATCACTTTGCCAATTCCACAAGAACTGTCTTAGCGAAAGGTTTCTTGAGGGGAAAGCTGTAACTCTGTTAGATGATTTCACAGAACACAAAGAAGTTTCTCAGAAAACTTCTTTCTCTTTGTTATCGGAGGATATTTCTTTTGGCCCTATAGACTTCAAAGGGATCCGAAATATCTGTTCTCAGATTCCACAGAAATAAGGCTAGCAAAGAGATCCACGAAATACAGATGTAACTCTGTGAGATGAATTAACAGAACACTAAGCAGATTCTCAGAAAGCTTCTTTCCAGATTTCCTCTGAGGATATTTCCTTTTTCACCACACCCCTCTATGAGCTTCCAATTATCACTTTGCCAATTCCAAAAGAACTGTCTTAGCGAAAGGCTTCCTGAGGGGAAAGCTGTATCTCTGTGACATGATTTCACAGAACACAAAGAAGTTTCTCTGAAAACTTCTTTCTCTTTGTTATCGGAGGATATTTCCTTTGGCCCTATAGTCTCCAAAGGGATCCGAATTATCTGTTCTCAGATTCCACAGAAATAAGGCTAGCAAAGAGATCCACGAAATACAGATGTAACTCTGTGAGATGAATTAACAGAATACTAAGCAGTTTCTCAGAAAGCTTCTTTCCAGATTTCCTCTGAGGATATTTCCTTTTTCACCATAGCCCTCTATGGGCTTCCAAATATCACTTTGCCAATTCCACAAGAACTGTCTTAGCGAAAGGCTTCTTGGGAGGAAAGCTGTAAGTCTGTGAGATTATTTCACAGAACACAAAGAAGTTTCTCAAAAAGCTACTTTCTCTTTGTTATCGGAGGATATTTCCTTTGGCCCCATAGTCTCCAAAGGGATCCGAAATATGTGTTCTCGGATTCCACAGAAATAAGGCTAGCAAAGAGATCCACGAAATAGAGATGTAACTCTGTGAGATGAATTAACAGAACACTAAGCAGTTTCTCAGAAAGCTTCTTTCCAGATTTCATCTGAGAATATTTCCTTTTTCACCACAGCCCTCTATGGGCTTCCAAATATCACTTTGCCAATTCCACAAGAACTGTCTTAGCGAAAGGCTTCTTGAGGGGAAAGCTGTAACTCTGTGATATGATTTCACAGAACACAAAGAAGTTTCTCAGAACGCTTCTTTCTCTTTACTATCGGAGGATATTTCCTTTGGCCCTATAGTCTTCAAGGGATCCGAAATATCTGTTCTCAGATTCCACAGAAATAAGGCTAGCAAAGAGATCCACGAAATACAGATGTAACTCTATGAGTTGAATTAACAGAACACTAACCAGTTTCTCAGAAAGCTTCTTTCCAGATTTCCTCTGAGGATATTTCCTTTTTCACCATAGCCCTCTATGGGCTTCCAAAAATCACTTTGCCAATTCCACAAGATCTGTCTTAGCGAAAGGCTTCTTGAGGGGAAAGCTGTAACTCTGTGAGATGATTTCACAGAACACAAAGAAGTTTCTCAGAAAGCTTCTTTCTCTTTTTTATCGGAGGATATTTCCTTTGGCCCTGTAGTCTTCAAAGGGATCTGAAATATCTGTTCTCAGATTCCACAGAAATAAGGCTAGCAAAGAGATCCACGAAATACAGATGTAACTCTGTGAGATGAATTAACGGAACACTATGCAGTTTCTCAGAAAGCTTCTTTCCAGATTTCATCTGAGGATATTTCCTTTTTCACCATAGCCCTCCATGGACTTCCAAATATCACTTTGCCAATTCCACAAGAACTGTCTTAGCGAAAGGCTTCTTGAGGGGAAGCTGTAACTCTGTGAGATGATTTCACAGAACACAAAGAAGTTTCTCAAAAAGCTTCTTTCTCTTTGTTATCGGAGGATATTTCCTTTGGTCCTATAGTCTCCAAAGGGATCCGAAATATCTGTTCTCAGATTCCACAGAAATAAGGCTAGCAAAGAGATCCACGAAATACAGATGTAACTCTGTGAGATGAATTAACAGAACACTAAGCAGTTTCTCAGAAAGCTTCTTTCCATATTTCCTCTGAGGATATTTCCTTTTTCACCATAGCCCTCTAAGGGCTACCAAATATCTCATTGCCAATTCCACAATAACTGTTTTAGCGAAAGGCTTCTTGAGGGGAAAGCTGTAACTCTGTGAGATGATTTCACAGAACACAAAGAAGTTTCTCAGAAAGCTTCTTTCTCTTTGTTATCGGAGGATATTTCTTTTGGCCCTATAGACTTCAATGGGATCCGAAATATCTGTTCTCAGATTCCACAGTAATAAGGCTGACAAAGAGATCCACGAAATACAGATGTAACTCTGTGAGATGAATTAACAGAACAGTAAGCAGTTTCTCAGAAAGCTTCTTTCCAGATTTCCTCTGAGGATATTTCCTTTTTCACCACAGCCCTCTATGAGCTTCCAATTATCACTTTGCCAATTCCACAAGAACTGTCTTAGCGAAAGGCTTCTTGAGGGGAAAGCTGTAACTCTGTGAGATGATTTCACAGAACACAAAGAAGTTTCTCAGAAAGCTTCTTTCTCTTTGTTATCGGAGGATATTTCCTTTGGCCCTATAGTCTCCAAAGGGATCCGAAATATCTGTTCTCAGATTCCACAGAAATAAGGCTAGCAAAGAGATCCACGAAATACAGATGTAACTCTGTGAGATGAATTAACAGAACACTAAGCAGTTTCTCAGAAAGCTTCTTTCCAGATTTCATCTGAGGATATTTCCTTTTTCACCATAGCCCTCTATGGGCTTCCAAATATCACTTTGCCAATTCCACAAGAACTGTCTTAGCGAAAGGCTTCTTGAGGGGAAAGCTGTAACTCTGTGAGATGATTTCACAGAACACAAAGAAGTTTCTCAGAAAGCTTCTTTCTCTTTTTTATCGGAGGATATTTCCTTTGGCCCTGTTGTCTTCAAAGGGATCTGAAATATCTGTTCTCAGATTCCACAGAAATAAGGCTATCAAAGAGATCCACGAAATACAGATGTAACTCTGTGAGATGAATTAACAGAACACTAAGCAGTTTCTCAGAAAGCTTCTTTCCAGATTTCATCTGAGGATATTTCCGTTTTCACCGTAGCCCTCCATGGACTTCCAAATATCACTTTGCCAATTCCACAAGAACTGTCTTAGCGAAAGGCTTCTTGAGGGGAAGCTGTAACTCTGTGAGATGATTTCACAGAACACAAAGAAGTTTCTCTGAAAACTTCTTTCTCTTTCTTATCGGAGGATGTTTCCTTTGGCCCTATAGTCTCCAAAGGGATCCGAAATATCTGTTCTCAGATTCCACAGAAATAAGGCTAGCAAAGAGATCCACGAAATAGAGATGTAACTCTGTGAGATGAATTAACAGAACACTAAGCAGTTTCTCAGAAATCTTCTTTCCAGATTTCCTCTGAGGATATTTCCTTTTTCACCATCGCCCTCTATGGGCTTCCAAATATCACTTTGCCAATTCCACAAGAACTGTCTTATCGAAAGGCTTCTTGAGGGGAAAGCTGTAACTCTGTGAGATGATTTCACAGAACACAAAGAAGTTTCTCAGAAAGCTTCTTTCTTTGTGTTATCGGAGGATATTTCCTTTGGCCCTATAGTATTCAAAGGGATCCGAAATATCTGTTCTCGGATTCCACAGAAATAAGGCTAGCAAAGAGATCCACGAAATACAGATGTAACTCTGTGAGATGAATTAACAGAACACTAAGCAGTTTCTCAGAAAGCTTCTTTCCAGATTTCCTCTGAGGATATTTCCTTTTACACCATAGCCCTCCATGGGCTTCCAAATATCACTTTTCCAATTCCACAAGAAGTGTCTTAGCGAAAGGCTTCTTGAGGGGAAAGCTGTAACACTGTGAGATGATTTCACAGAACACAAAGAGGTTTCTCAAAAAGCTTCTTTCTCTTTGTTATCGGAGGATATTTCCTTTGGCCCTATCGTCTCCAAAGGGATCCGAAACATCTGTTCTCAGATTCCACAAAAATAAGGCTAGCAAAGAGATCCACGAAATCCCGATGTAACTCTGTGTGGTGAATTAACAGTACACTAAGCAGTTTCTCAGAAAGCTTCTTTCCAGATTTCCTCTGAGGATATTTCCCTTTTCACCATAGCCCTCTATGGGCTTCCAAATATCACTTTGTCAATTCCACAAGAACTGTCTTAGCGAAAGGCTTCTTGAGGGGAAAGCTGTAACTCTGTGACATGATTTCACAGAACACACTGAAGTTTCTCTGAAAACTTCTTTCTCTTTGTTATCGGCGGATATTTCCTTTGGCCCTATAGTCTCCAAAGGGATCCGAAATATCTGTTCTCAGATTCCACAGAAATAAGGCTAGCAAAGAGATCCACGAAATACAGATGTAACTCTCTGAGATGAATTAACAGAACACTAAGCAGTTTCTCAGAAAGCTTCTTTCCAGATTTCCTGTGAGGATATTTCCTTTTTCACCATAGCCCTCTAGGGGCTTCCAAATATCACTTTGCAAATTCCACAAGAACTGTCTTAGCGAAAGGCTTCCTGAGGGGGAAGCTGTAACTCTGTGAGACGATTTCACAGAACACAAAGAAGTTTCTCTGAAAACTTCTTTCTCTTTGTTATCGGAGGATATTTCCTTTGCCCCTATAGTCTCCAAAGGGATCCGAAATATCTGTTCTCAGATTCCACAGAAATAAGGCTAGCAAAGAGATCCACGAAATACAGATGTAACTCTGTGAGATGAATTAACAGAATACTAAGCAGTTTCTCAGAAAGCTTCTTTCCAGATTTCCTCTGAGGATATCTACTTTTTCACCATAGCCCTCTATGGGCTTCCAAATATCACTTTGCCAATTCCACAAGAACTGTCTTAGCGAAACGTTTCTTGAGGGGAAAGCTGTAACTCTGTGAGATGATTTCACAGAACACAAAGAGGTTTCTCAAAAAGCTTCTTTCTCTTTGTTATCGGAGGATATTTCCTTTGGCCCTATGGTCTCCAAAGGGATCCGAAATATCTGTTCTCAGATTCCACAGAAATAAGGCTAGCAAAGAGATCCAAGAAATAGATATGTAACTCTTTGAGATGAATTAACAGAACACTAAGCAGTTTCTCAGAAAGCTTCTTTCCAGATTTCCTCTGAGGATATTTCCTTTTTCACCATAGCCCTCTATGGGCTTCCAAATATCACTTTGCCAATTCCACAAGAACTGTCTTAGCGAAAGGCTTCTTGAGAGGAAAGCTGTAACTCTGTGAGATTATTTCACCGAACACAAAGAAGTTTCTCAAAAAGCTACTTTCTCTTTGTTATCGGAGGATATTTCCTTTGGCCCTATAGTCTCCAAAGGGATCCGAAATATCTGTTCTCAGATTTCACATAAATAAGGCTGGGAAAGAGATCCACGAAATAGAGATGTAACTTTGTGAGATGAATTAACAGAACACTAAGCAATTTCTCCGAAAGCTTCTTTCCAGATTTCCTCTGAGGATATTTCCTTTTACACCATCGCCCTCTATGGGCTTCCAAATATCACTTTGCCAATTCCACAAGAAATGTCTTAGCGAAAGGCTTCTTGAGGGGAAACCTGTATCTCTGTGAGATGATTTCACAGAACAGAAAGAAGTTTCTCAGAAAGCTTCTTTCTCTTTGTTATCGGAGGATATTTCCTTTGGCCCTATAGTCTTCAAAGGGATAAGAAATATCTGTTCTCAAACTCCACAGAAATAAGGATAGGAAAGAGATCCACGAAATACAGATGTAACTCTGTGAGATGAATTAACAGAACACTAAGCAGTTTCTCAGAAAGCTTCTTTCCAGATTTCATCTGAGGATATTTCCTTTTTCACCATAGCCCTCTATGGGCTACCAAAGATCACTTTGCCTATTCCACAAGAACTGTCTTAGCAAAAGGCTTCTTGAGGGGAAAGCTGTAACTCTGTGAGATGATTTCACAGAACACAAAGAAGTTTCTCAAAAAGGTTCTTTCTCTTTGTTATCGGAGGATATTTCTTTGGCCCTATAGTCTCCAAAGTGATCCGAAATATCTGTTCTCAGATTCCACAGAAATAAGGCTAGCAAAGTGATCCACGAAATACAGATGTAACTCTGTGAGATGAATTAACAGAACACTAAGCAGTTTCTCAGAAAGCTTCTTTCCAGATTTCCTGTGAGGATATTTCCTTTTTCACCATAGCCGTCTACGGGCTTCCAAATATCACTTTGCCCATTCCACAAGAACTATCTTAGCGAAAGTCTTCTTGAGGGGAAAGCTGTAACTCTGTGAGATGATTTCAAGAACACAAAGAAGTTTCTCTGAAAACTTCTTTCTCTTTGTTATCGGAGGATATTTCCTTTGGCCCTATAGTCTCCAAATGGATCCGAAGTATCTGTTCTCAGATTCCACAGAAATAAGACTAGCAAAGAGATCCAGGAAATACAGATGTAACTCTGTGAGATGAATTAACAGAATACTAAGCAGTTTCTCAGAAAGCTTCTTTCCAGATTTCCTCTGAGGATATTTCCTTTTTCACCATAGCCCTCTATGGGCTTCCAAATATCACTTTGCCAATTCCACAAGAACTGTCTTAGCGAAACGCTTCTTGAGGGGAAAGCTGTAACTCTGTGAGTTGATTTCAGAGAACACAAAGAAGTTTCTCAAAAACCTTCTTTCTCTTTGTTATCGGAGGGTATTTCCTTTGGCCCTATGGTCTCCAAAGGGATCCGAAATATCTGTTCTCAGATTCCTCAGAAATAAGGCTAGCGAAGAGATTCACGAAATAGAGATGTAACTCTTTGAGATGAATTAACAGAACACTAAGCAATTTCTCAGAAAGCTTCTTTCCAGATTTCCTCTGAGGATATTTCCTTTTTCACCATAGCCCTCTATGGGCTTCCAAATGTCACTTTGGCAATTCCACAAGAACTGTCTTAGCGAAAGGCTTGTTGAGAGGAAAGCTGTAACTCTGTGAGATTATTTCACCGAACACAAAGAAGTTTCTCAAAAAGCTACTTTCTCTTTGTTATCGGAGGATATTTCCTTTGGCCCCATAGTCTCCAAAGGGATCCGAAATATCTGTTCTCAGATTCCACAGAAATAAGGCTAGCAAAGAGATCCACGAAATAGAGATGTAACTCTGTGAGATGAATTAACAGAATACTAAGCAGTTTCTCAGAAAGCTTCTTTCGAGATTTCATCTGAGGATATTTCCTTTTTCACCATAGCCCTCTATGGGCTTCCAAATATCACTTTGCCAATTCCACAAGAACTGTCTTAGCGAAAGGCTACTTGAGGGGAAAGCTGTAACACTGTGAGATGATTTCACAGAACACAAAGAAGTTTCTCAAAAAGCTTCTTTCTCTTTGTTATCGGAGGATATTTCCTTTGCCCTATAGTCTCCAAAGGGATCCGAAATATCTGTTCTCAGATTCCACAAAAATAAGGCTAGCAAAGAGATCCACGAAATACGGATGTAACTCTGTGAGGTGAATTAACAGAACACTAAGCAGTTTCTCAGAAAGCTTCTTTCCAGATTTCCTCTGAGGATATTTCCCTTTTCACCATAGCCCTCTATGGGCTTCCAAATATCACTTTGCCAATTCCACAAGAACTGTCTTAGCGAACGGTTTCTTGAGGGGAAAGCTGTAACTCTGTGACATGATTTCACAGAACACAACGAAGTTTCTCTGAAATCTTCTTTCTCTTTGTTATGGGAGGATATTTCCTTTGGCCCTATAGTCTTCAAATAGATCCGAAATATCTGTTCTCAGATTCCACAGAAATAAGGCTAGCAAAGAGATCCACGAAATACAGATGTAACTCTGTGAGATGAATTAACAGAACACTAAGCAGTTTCTCAGAAAGCTTCCTTCCAGATTTCCTCTGAGGATATTTCCTTTTTCACCATAGCCCTCTATGGGCTTCCAAATATCACTTTGCCAATTCCGCAAGAACTGTCTTCGCGAAAGGCTTCCTGAGGGGAAAGCTGTAACTCTGTGACATGATTTCACAGAACACAAAGAAATTTCTGTGAAAACTTCTTTCTCTTTGTTATCGGAGGATATTTCCTTTGGCCGTATAGTCTCCAAAGGGATCCGAAATATCTGTTCTCAGATTCCACAGAAATAAGGCTAGCAAAGAGATCCACGAAATACAGATGTAACTATGTGAGATGAATTAACAGAATACTAAGCAGTTTCTCAGAAAGCTTCTTTCCAGATTTCCTCTGAGGATATTTCCTTTTTCACCATAGCCCTCTATGGGCTTCCAAATATCACTTTGCCAATTCCACAAGAACTGTCTTAGCGAAACGCTTCTTGAGGGGAAAGCTGTAACTCTGTGAGATGATTTCACAGAACACAAAGAAGTTTCTCAAAAACCTTCTTTCTCTTTGTTATCGGAGGATATTTCCTTTGGCCCTATGGTCTCCAAAGGGATCCGAAATATCTGTTCTCAGATTCCACAGAAATAAGGCTAGCAAGGAGATCCAAGAAATAGAGATGTAATTCTGTGAGATGAATTAACAGAACACTAAGCAGTTTCTCAGAAAGCTTCTTTCCAGATTTCATCTGAGGATATTTCCTTTTTCACCATAGCCCTCTATGGGCTTCCAAATATCACTTTGCCAATTCCACAAGAACTGTCTTAGCGAAAGGCTTCTTGAGGGGAAAGTTGTAACTCTGTGATATGATTTCACAGAACACAAAGAAGTTTCTCAGAAAGCTTCTTTCTCTTTGTTATCGGAGGATATTTCCTTTGGCCCTATAGTCTTCAAATGGATCCGAAATATCGGTTCTCAGATTCCAAAGAAATAAGGCTAGCAAAGAGATCCACGAAATACACATGTAACTCTGTGAGATGAATTAACAGAACACTAAGCTGTTTCTCAGAAAGCTTCTTTCCAGATTTCCTCTGAGGATATTTCCTTTCTCACCATCGCCCTCCATGGTCTTCCAAATATCACTTTGCCAATTCCACAAGAACTGTCTTAGCGAAAGGCTTCTTGAGGGAAAAGCTGTAACTCTGTGAGTTGATTTCACAGAACACAAAGAAGTTTCTCAGAAAGCTTCTTTCTCTTTGTTATCGGAGGATATTTCCTTTGGCCCTATAGTCTTCAAAGGGATCCGAAATATCTGTTCTCAGATTCCACAGAAATAAGGCTACCAAAGAGATCCACGAAATAGAGATGTAACTCTGTGAGATGAATTAACAGAACACTATGCAGTTTCTCAGAAAGCTTCTTTCCAGATTTCCTCTGAGGATATTTCCTTTTTCACGATTGTCCTCTATGGGCTTCCAAATATCACTTTGCCAATTCCACAAGAACTGTCTTAGCGAAAGGCTTCTTGAGGGGAAAGCTGTAACTCTGTGATATGATTTCACAGAACACAAAGAAGTTTCTCAGAACCCTTCTTTCTCTTTGTTATCGGAGGATATTTCCTTTGGCCCTATAGTCTCCAAAGGGATCCGAAATATCTGTTCTGAGATTCCACAGAATAAGGCTAGCAAAGAGATCCACGAAATACAGATGTAACTCTGTGAGATGAATTAACAGAACACTATGCAGTTTCTCAGAAAGCTTCTTTCCAGATTTCATCTGAGGATATTTCCTTTTTCACGATAGCCCTCTATGGGCTTCCAAATATCACTTTGCAAATTCCATAAGAACTGTCTTAGCGAAAGGCTTCTTGAGGGAAAAGCTGTAACTCTGTGAGTTGATTTCACAGAACACAACGAAGTTTCTCAGAAAGCTTCTTTCTCTTTGTTATCGGAGGATATTTCCTTTGGCCCTATAGTCCTCAAAGGGATCCGAAATATCTGTTCTCAGATTCCACAGAAATAAGGCTACCAAAGAGATCCACGAAATAGAGATGTAAATCTGTGAGATGAATTAACAGAACACTATGCAGTTTCTCAGAAAGCTTCTTTCCAGATTTCCTCTGAGGATATTTCCTTTTTCACGATCGCCCTCTATGGGCTTCCAAATATCACTTTGCCAATTCCACAAGAACTGTCTTAGCGAAAGGTTTCTTGAGGGGAAAGCTGTAACTCTGTGAGATGATTTCATAGAACACAAAGAAGTTCCTCAGACAGCTTCATTCTCTTTATTATCGGAGGATATTTCCTTTGGCCCTATAGTCTCCAAAGGGATCCGAAATATCTGTTCTCAGATTCCACAGAAATAAGGCTAGCAAAGAGATCCACGAAATACAGATGTAACTCTGTGAGATGAATTAACAGAACACTAAGCAGTTTCTCAGAAAGCTTCTTTCCAGATTTCATCTGAGGATATTTCCTTTTTCACCATAGCCCTCTATGGGCTTCCAAATATCACTTTGCCAATTCCACAAGAACTGTCTTAGCGAAAGGCTTCTTGAGGGAAAAGCTGTAACTCTGTGAGTTGATTTCACAGAACACAAAGAAGTTTCTCAGAAAGCTTCTTTCTCTTTGTTATCGGAGGATATTTCCTTTGGCCCTATAGTCTTCAAAGGGATCCGAAATATCTGTTCTCAGATTTCACAGAAATAAGGCTAGCAAAGATATCCACGAAATAGAGATGTAACTCTGTGAGATGCATTAACAGAACACTATGCAGTTTCTCAGAAAGCTTCTTTCCAGATTTCATCTGAGGATATTTCCTTTTTCACCATAGCCCTCTATGGGCTTCCAAAGATCACTTTGCCAATTCCACAAGAACTGTCTTAGCGAAAGGCTTCTTGAGGGGAAAGCTGTAACTCTGTGAGATGATTTCACAGAACACAAAGAAGTTTCTCAGAACGCTTCTTTCTCTTTGTTATCGGAGGATATTTCTTTGGCCCTATAGTCGCCAAAGGGATCCGAAATATCTGTTCTCAGATTCCACAGAAATAAGGCTAGCAAAGAGATCCGCGAAATACACATGTAACTCTGTGAGATGAATTAACAGAACAATAAGCTGTTTCTCAGAAAGCTTCTTTCCAGATTTCCTCTGAGGATATTTCCTTTCTCACCATCGCCCTCTATGGGCTTCCAAATATCACTTTGCCAATTCCACAAGAACTGTCTTAGCGAAAGGCTTCTTGAGGGGAAAGCTGTAACTCTGTGATATGATTTCACAGAACACAAAGAAGTTTCTCAGAACGCTTCTTTCTCTTTGTTATCGGAGGATATTTCCTTTGGCCCTATAGTCTCCAAAGGGATCCGAAATATCTGTTCTGAGATTCCACAGAATAAGGCTAGCAAAGAGATCCACGAAATACAGATGTAACTCTGTGAGATGAATTAACAGAACACTATGCAGTTTCTCAGAAAGCTTCTTTCCAGATTTCATGTGAGGATATTTCCTTTTTCACGATAGCTCTCTATGGGCTTCCAAATATCACTTTGCAAATTCCATAAGAACTGTCTTAGCGAAAGGCTTCTTGAGGGAAAAGCTGTAACTCTGTGAGTTGATTTCACAGAACACAAAGAAGTTTCTCAGAAAGCTTCTTTCTCTTTGTTATCGGAGGATATTTCCTTTGGCCCTATAGTCCTCAAAGGGATCCGAAATATCTGTTCTCAGATTCCACAGAAATAAGGCTACCAAAGAGATCCACGAAATACAGATGTAACTCTGTGAGATGAATTAACAGAACACTATGCAGTTTCTCAGAAAGCTTCTTTCCAGATTTCCTCTGAGGATATTTCCTTTTTCACGATCGCCCTCTATGGGCTTCCAAATATCACTTTGCCAATTCCACAAGAACTGTCTTAGCGAAAGGTTTCTTGAGGGGAAAGCTGTAACTCTGTGAGATGATTTCATAGAACACAAAGAAGTTTCTCAGACAGCTTCTTTCTCTTTATTATCGGAGGATATTTCCTTTGGCCCTATAGTCTCCAAAGGGATCCGAAATATCTGTTCTCAGATTCCACAGAATTAAGGCTAGCAAAGAGATCCACGAAATACAGATGTAACTCTGTGAGATGAATTAACAGAACACTAAGCAGTTTCTCAGAAAGCTTCTTTCCAGATTTCCTCTGAGGATATTTCCTTTTTCACCATAGCCCTCTATGGGCTTCCAAATATCACTTTGCCAATTCCACAAGAACTGTCTTAGCGAAACGCTTCTTGAGGGGAAAGCTGTAACTCTGTGAGATGATTTCAGAGAACACAAAGAAGTTTCTCAAAAACCTTCTTTCTCTTTGTTATCGGAGGGTATTTCCTTTGGCCCTATGGTCTCCAAAGGGATCCGAAATATCTGTTCTCAGATTCCTCAGAAATAAGGCTAGCAAAGAGATTCACGAAATAGAGTTGTAACTCTTTGAGATGAATTAACAGAACACTAAGCAATTTCTCAGAAAGCTTCTTTCCAGATTTCCTCTGAGGATATTTCCTTTTTCACCATAGCCCTCTATGGGCTTCCAAATATCAGTTTGCCAATTCCACAAGAACTGTCTTAGCGAAAGGCTTCTTGAGAGGAAAGCTGTAACTCTGTGAGATTATTTCACAGAACACAAAGAAGTTTCTCAAAAAGCTACTTTCTCTTTGTTATCGGAGGATATTTCCTTTGGCCCCATAGTCTCCAAAGGGATCCGAAATATCTGTTCTCAGATTCCACAGAAATAAGGCTAGCAAAGAGATCCACGAAATAGAGATGTAACTCTGTGAGATGAATTAACAGAATACTAAGCAGTTTCTCAGAAAGCTTCTTTCGAGATTTCATTTGAGGATATTTCCTTTTTTACCATAGCCCTCTATGGGCTTCCAAATATCACTTAGCCAATTCCACAAGAACTGTCTTAGCGAAAGGCTACTTGAGGGGAAAGCTGTAACACTGTGAGATGATTTCACAGAACACAAAGAAGTTTCTCAAAAAGCTTCTTTCTCTTTGTTATCGGAGGATATTTCCTTTGGCCCTATAGTCTCCAAAGGGATCCGAAATATCTGTTCTCAGATTCCACAAAAATAAGGCTAGCAAAGAGATCCACGAAATACGGATGTAACTCTGTGAGGTGAATTAACAGAACGCTAAGCAGTTTCTCAGAAAGCTTCTTTCCAGATTTCCTCTGAGGATATTTCCCTTTTCACCATAGCCCTCTATGGGCTTCCAAATATCACTTTGCCAATTCCACAAGAACTGTCTTAGCGAAAGGCTTCTTGAGGGGAAAGCTGTAACTCTGTGACATGATTTCACAGAACACAACGAAGTTTCTCTGAAAACTTCTTTCTCTTTGTTATCGGAGGATATTTCCTTTGGCCCTATAGTCTTCAAATAGATCCGAAATATCTGTTCTCAGATTCCACAGAAATAAGGCTAGCAAAGAGATCCACGAAATACAGATGTAACTCTGTGAGATGAATTAACAGAACACTAAGCAGTTTCTCAGAAAGCTTCTTTCCAGATTTCCTCTGAGGATATTTCCTTTTTCACCATAGCCCTCTATGGGCTTCCAAATATCACTTTGCCAATTCCACAAGAACTGTCTTAGCGAAACGCTTCTTGAGGGGAAAGCTGTAACTCTGTGAGATGATTTCACAGAACACAAAGAAGTTTCTCAGAAAGCTTCTTTCTCTTTGTTATCGGAGGATATTTCCTTTGGCCCTATAGTCTTCAAAGGGATCCGAAATATCGGTTCTCAGATTCCAAAGAAATAAGGCTAGCAAAGAGATCCACGAAATACAGATGTAACTCTATGAGATGAATTAACAGAACACTAACCCGTTTCTCAGAAAGCTTCTTTCCAGATTTCCTCTGAGGATATTTCCTTTTTCACCATCGCCCTCTATGGGCTTCCAAATATCACTTTGCCAATTCCACAAGAAATGTCTTAGCGAAAGACTTCTTGAGGGGAAAGCTGTAACTCTGTGACATGATTTCACAGAACACAAAGAAGTTTCTCTGAAAACTTCTTTCTCTTTGTTATCGGAGGATATTTCCTTTGGCCCTATAGTCTTCAAATAGATCCGAAATATCTGTTCTCAGATTCCACAGAAATAAGGCTAGCAAAGAGATCCACGAAATACAGATGTAACTCTGTGAGATGAATTAACAGAACACTAAGCAGTTTCTCAGAAAGCTTCTTTCCAGATTTCCTCTGAGGATATTTCCCTTTTCACCATAGCCCTCTATGGGCTTCCAAATATCACTTTGCCAATTCCACAAGAACTGTCTTAGCGAAAGGCTTCTTGAGGGGAAAGCTGTAACTCTGTGACATGATTTCACAGAACACAAAGAAGTTTCTCTGAAAACTTCTTTCTCTTTGTTATCGGAGGATATTTCCTTTGGCCCTATAGTCTTCAAATAGATCCGAAATATCTGTTCTCAGATTCCACAGAAATAAGGCTAGCAAAGAGATCCACGAAATACAGATGTAACTCTGTGAGATGAATTAACAGAACACTAAGCAGTTTCTCCGAAAGCTTCTTTCCAGATTTCCTCTGAGGATATTTCCTTTTTCACCATAGCCCTCTATGGGCTTCCAAATATCACTTTGCCAATTCCACAAGAACTGTCTTAGCGAAAGGCTTCCTGAGGGGAAAGCTGTAACTCTGTGACATGATTTCACAGAACACAAAGAAATTTCTCTGAAAACTTCTTTCTCTTTGTTATCGGAGGATATTTCCTTTGGCCCTATAGTCTCCAAAGGGATCCGAAATATCTGTTCTCAGATTCCACAGAAATAAGGCTAGCAAAGAGATCCATGAAATACAGATGTAACTATGTGAGATGAATTAACAGAATACTAAGCAGTTTCTCAGAAAGCTTCTTTCCAGATTTCCTCTGAGGATATTTCCTTTTTCACCATAGCCCTCTATGGGCTTCCAAATATCACTTTGCCAATTCCACAAGAACTGTCTTAGCGAAACGCTTCCTGAGGGGAAAGCTGTAACTCTGTGAGATGATTTCACAGAACACAAAGAAGTTTCTCAAAAAGCTTCTTTCTCTTTGTTATCGGAGGATATTTCCTTTGGCCCTATGGTCTCCAAAGGCATCCGAAATATCTGTTCTCAGATTCAACATAAATAAGGCTAGCAAAGAGATCCACGAAATAGAGATGTAACTCTGTGAGATGAATTAACAGAACACTAAGCAGTTTCTCAGAAAGCTTCTTTCCAGATTTCATCTGAGGATATTTCCTTTTTCACCATCGCCCTCTATGGGCTTCCAAATATCACTTTGCCAATTCCACAAGAAATGTCTTTGCAAAAGGCTTCTTGAGGGGAAAGCTGTAACTCTGTGAGATGATTTCACAGAACACAAAGAAGTTTCTCAAAAAGCTTCTTTCTCTTTGTTATCGGAGGATATTTCCTTTGGCCCTATAGTCTCCAAAGGGATCCGAAATATCTGTTCTCAGATTCCACAGAAATAAGGCTAGCAAAGAGATCCACGAAATACAGATGTAACTCTGTGAGATGAATTAACAGAACACTAAGCAGTTTCTCAGAAAGCTTCCTTCCAGATTTCCTCTGAGGATATTTCCTTTTTCACGATCGCCTTCTATGGGCTTCCAAATATCACTTTGCCAATTCCAAAAGAACTGTCTTAGCGAAAGGCTTCTTGAGGGAAAAGCTGTAATTCAGTGAGATGATTTCACAGAACACAAAGAAGTTTCTCAGAAAGCTTCTTTCTCTTTATTATCGGAGGATATTTCCTTTGGCCCTATAGTCTCCAAAGGGATCCGAAATATCTGTTCTCAGATTCCACAGAAATAAGGCTAGCAAAGAGATCCACGAAATACAGATGTAACTCTGTGAGATGAATTAACAGAACACTAAGCAGTTTCTCAGAAAGCTTCTTTCCAGATTTCATCTGAGGATATTTCCTTTTTCACCATAGCCCTCTAAGGGCTTCCAAATATCACTTTGCCAATTCCACAAGAACTGTCTTAGCGAAAGGCTTCTTGATTGAAAAGCTGTAACTCTGTAAGTTGATTTCACAGAACACAAAGAAGTTTCTCAGAAAGCTTGTTTCTCTTTGTTACCGGAGGATATTTCCTTTTGAACTATAGTCTTCAAAGGGATCCGAAATATCTGTTCTCAGATTCCACAGAAATAAAGCTAGCAAAGAGATCCACGAAATACAGATGTAACTCTGTGAGATGAATTAACAGAACACTAAGCAGTTTCTCAGACAGCTTCTTTCCAGATTTCATCTGAGGATATTTCCTTTTTCACCATAGCCCTCTATGGGCTTCCAAATATCACTTTGCCAATTCCACAAGAACTGTCTTAGCGAAAGACTTCTTGAGGGAAAAGCTGTAACTCTGTGAGTTGATTTCACAGAACAAAAAGAAGTTTCTCAGAAAGCTTCTTTCTCTTTGTTATCGGAGGATATTTCCTTTGGCCCTATAGTCTTCAAAGGGATCCGAAATATCTGTTCTCAGATTTCACAGAAATAAGGCTAGCAAAGATATCCACGAAATAGAGATGTAACTCTGTGAGATGAATTAAGAGAACACTATGCAGTTTCTCAGAAAGCTTCTTTCCAGATTTCATCTGAGGATATTTCCTTTTTCACCATAGCCCTCTATGGGCTTCCAAAGATCACTTTGCCAATTCCACAAGAACTGTCTTAGCGAAAGGCTCCTTGAGGGGAAAGCTGTAACTTTGTGAGATGATTTCACAGAACACAAAGAAGTTTCTCAGAACGCTTCTTTCTCTTTGTTATCGGAGGATATTTCTTTGGCCCTATAGTCGCCAAAGGGATCCGAAATATCTGTTCTCAGATTCCACAGAAATAAGGCTAGCAAAGAGATCCACGAAATACACATGTAACTCTGTGAGATGAATTAACAGAACACTAAGCAGTTTCTCAGAAAGCTTCTTTCCAGATTTCATCTGAGGATATTTCCTTTTTCACCATAGCCCTCTATGGGCTTCCAAATATCACTTTGCCAATTCCACAAGACTGTCTTAGCGAAAGGCTTCTTGAGGGAAAAGCTGTAACTCTGTGAGTTGATTTCACAGAACACAAAGAAGTTTGTCAGAACGCTTCTTTCTCTTTGTTATCGGAGGATATTTCCTTTGGCCCTAGATTCTTCAAAGGGATCCGAAATATCTGTTCTCAGACTCCACAGAAATAAGGCTAGCAAAGAGATCCACGAAATACAGATGTAACTCTGTGAGATGAATTAACAGAACACTAAGCAGTTTCTCAGAAAGCTTCTTTCCAGATTTCCTCTGAGGATATTTCCTTTTTCAGGATCGCCCTCTATGGGCTTCCAAATATCACTTTGCCAATTCCACAAGAACTGTCTTAGCGAAAGGCTTCTTGAGGGAAAAGCTGTAACTCTGTGAGTTGATTTCACAGAACACAAAGAAGTTTCTCAGAAAGCTTCTTTCTCTTTGTTATCGGAGGATATTTCCTTTGGCCCTATAGTCTTCAAAGGGATCCGAAATATCTGTTCTCAGATTCCACAGAAATAAGGCTAGCAAAGAGATCCACGAAATACAGATGTAACTCTGTGAGATGAATTAACAGAACACTAAGCAGTTTCTCAGAAAGCTTCTCTCCAGCTTTCATCTGAGGATATTTTCTTTTTCACCATAGCCCTCTATGGGCTTCCAAATATCACTTTGCCAATTCCACAAGAACTGTCTTAGCGAAAGGCTTCTTGAGGGGAAAGCTGTATCTCTGTGAGATGATTTCACAGAACACAAAGAAGTTTCTCAGAAAGCTTCTTTCTCTTTGTTATCGGAGGATATTTCCTTTGGCCCTATAGTCTCCAAAGGGATCCGAAATATCTCTTCTCAGATTCCACAGAAATAAGGCTAGCAAAGAGATCCACGAAATACACATGTAACTCTGTGAGATGAATTAACAGAACACTAAGCTGTTTCTCAGAAAGCTTCTTTCCAGATTTCCTCTGAGGATATTTCCTTTCTCACCATCGCCCTCTATGGGCTTCCAAATATCACTTTGCAAATTCCATAAGAACTGTCTTAGCGAAAGGCTTCTTGAGGGAAAAGCTGTAACTCTTTGAGTTGATTTCACAGAACACAAAGAAGTTTCTCAGAAAGCTTCTTTCTCTTTGTTATCGGAGGATATTTCCTTTGTCCCTATAGTCCTCAAAGGGATCTGAAATATCTGTTCTCAGATTCCACAGAAATAATGCTACCAAAGAGATCCACGAAATAGAGATGTAACTCTGTGAGATGAATTAACAGAACACTATGCAGTTTCTCAGAAAGCTTCTTTCCAGATTTCCTCTGAGGATATTTCCTTTTTCACGATCGCCCTCTATGGGCTTCCAAATATCACTTTGCCAATTCCACAAGAACTGTCTTAGCGAAAGGTTTCTTGAGGGGAAAGCTGTAACTCTGTGAGATGATTTCATAGAACACAAAGAAGTTTCTCAGACAGCTTCTTTCTCTTTATTATCGGAGGATATTTCCTTTGGCCCTATAGTCTCCAAAGGGATCCGAAATATCTGTTCTCAGATTCCACAGAAATAAGGCTAGCAAAGAGATCCACGAAATACAGATGTAACTCTGTGAGATGAATTAACAGAACACTAAGCAGTTTCTCAGAAAGCTTCTTTCCAGATTTCATCTGAGGATATTTCCTTTTTCACCATAGCCCTCTATGGGCTTCCAAATATCACTTTTCCAATTCCACAAGAACTGTCTTAGCGAAAGGCTTCTTGAGGGAAAAGCTGTAACTCTGTGAGTTGATTTCACAGAACACAAAGAAGTTTCTCAGAAAGCTTCTTTCTCTTTGTTATCGGAGGATATTTCCTTTGGCCCTATAGTCTTCAAAGGGATCCGAAATATCTGTTCTCAGATTTCACAGAAATAAGGCTAGCAAAGATATCCACGAAATAGAGATGTAACTCTGTGAGATGAATTAACAGAACACTATGCAGTTTCTCAGAAAGCTTCTTTCCAGATTTCATCTGAGGATATTTCCTTTTTCACCATAGCCCTCTATGGGCTTCCAAAGATCACTTTGCCAATTCCACAAGAACTGTCTTAGCGAAAGGCTTCTTGAGGGGAAAGCTGTAACTTTGTGAGATGATTTCACAGAACACAAAGAAGTTTCTCAGAACGCTTCTTTCTCTTTGTTATCGGAGGATATTTCTTTGGCCCTATAGTCGCCAAAGGGATCCGAAATATCTGTTCTCAGATTCCACAGAAATAAGGCTAGCAAAGAGATCCACGAAATACACATGTAACTCTGTGAGATGAATTAACAGAACACTAAGCAGTTTCTCAGAAAGCTTCTTTCCAGATTTCATCTGAGGATATTTCCTTTTTCACCATAGCCCTCTAAGGGCTTCCAAATATCACTTTGCCAATTCCACAAGACTGTCTTAGCGAAAGGCTTCTTGAGGGAAAAGCTGTAACTCTGTGAGTTGATTTCACAGAACACAAAGAAGTTTGTCAGAACGCTTCTTTCTCTTTGTTATCGGAGGATATTTCCTTTGGCCCTAGAGTCTTCAAAGGGATCCGAAATATCTGTTCTCAGACTCCACAGAAATAAGGCTAGCAAAGAGATCCACGAAATACAGATGTAACTCTGTGGGATGAATTAACAGAACACTAAGCAGTTTCTCAGAAAGCTTCTTTCCAGATTTCCTCTGAGGATATTTCCTTTTTCAGGATCGCCCCCTATGGGCTTCCAAATATCACTTTGCCAATTCCACAAGAACTGTCTTAGCGAAAGGCTTCTTGAGGGAAAAGCTGTAACTCTGTGAGTTGATTTCACAGAACACAAAGAAGTTTCTCAGAAAGCTTCTTTCTCTTTGTTATCGGAGGATATTTCCTTTGGCCCTATAGTCTTCAAAGGGATCCGAAATATCTGTTCTCAGATTCCACAGAAATAAGGCTAGCAAAGAGATCCACGAAATACAGATGTAACTCTGTGAGATGAATTAAGAGAACACTAAGCAGTTTCTCAGAAAGCTTCTCTCCAGCTTTCATCTGAGGATATTTTCTTTTTCACCATAGCCCTCTATGGGCTTCCAAATATCACTTTGCCAATTCCACAAGAACTGTCTTAGCGAAAGGCTTCTTGAGGGGAAAGGTGTATCTCTGTGAGATGATTTCACAAAATACAAAGAAGTTTCTCAGAAAGTTTCTTTCTCTTTGTTATCGGAGGATATTTCCTTTGGCCCTATAGTCTCCAAAGGGATCCGAAATATCTGTTCTCAGATTCCACAGAAATAAGGCTAGCAAAGAGATCCACGAAATACACATGTAACTCTGTTAGATGAATTAACAGAACACTAAGCTGTTTCTCAGAAAGCTTCTTTCCAGATTTCCTCTGAGGATATTTCCTTTCTCACCATCGCCCTCTATGGGCTTCCAAATATCACTTTGCCAATTCCACAAGAACTGTCTTAGCGAAAGGCTTCTTGAGGGGAAAGCTGTAACTCTGTGATATGATTTCACAGAACACAAAGAAGTTTCTCAGAACGCTTCTTTCTCTTTGTTATCGGAGGATATTTCCTTTGGCCCTATAGTCTCCAAAGGGATCCGAAATATCTGTTCTGAGATTCCACAGAATAAGGCTAGCAAAGAGATCCACGAAATACAGATGTAACTCTGTGAGATGAATTAACAGAACACTATGCAGTTTCTCAGAAAGCTTCTTTCCAGATTTCATCTGAGGATATTTCCTTTTTCACGATAGCCCTCTATGGGCTTCCAAATATCACTTTGCAAATTCCATAAGAACTGTCTTAGCGAAAGGCTTCTTGAGGGAAAGCTGTAACTCTGTGAGTTGATTTCACAGAACACAAAGAAGTTTCTCAGAAAGCTTCTTTCTCTTTGTTATCGGACGATATTTCCTTTGGCCCTATAGTCCTCAAAGGGATCCGAAATATCTGTTCTCAGATTCCACAGAAATAAGGCTACCAAAGAGATCCACGAAATACAGATGTAACTCTGTGAGATGAATTAACAGAACACTATGCAGTTTCTCAGAAAGCTTCTTTCCAGATTTCCTCTGAGGATATTTCCTTTTTCACGATCGCCCTCTATGGGCTTCCAAATATCACTTTGCCAATTCCACAAGAACTGCCTTAGCGAAAGGTTTCTTGAGTGGAAAGCTGTAACTCTGTGAGATGATTTCATAGAACACAAAGAAGTTTCTCAGACAGCTTCTTTCTCTTTATTATCGGAGGATATTTCCTTTGGCCCTATAGTCTCCAAAGGGATCCGAAATATCTGTTCTCAGATTCCACAGAAATAAGGCTAGCAAAGAGATCCACGAAATACAGATGTAACTCTGTGAGATGAATTAACAGAACACTAAGCAGTTTCTCAGAAAGCTTCTTTCCAGATTTCATCTGAGGATATTTCCTTTTTCACCATAGCCCTCTATGGGCTTCCAAATATCACTTTGCCAATTCCACAAGAACTGTCTTAGCGAAAGGCTTCTTGAGGGAAAAGCTGTAACTCTGTGAGTTGATTTCACAGAACACAAAGAAGTTTCTCAGAAAGCTTCTTTCTCTTTGTTATCGGAGGATATTTCCTTTGGCCCTATAGTCTTCAAAGGGATCCGAAATATCTGTTCTCAGATTTCACAGAAATAAGGCTAGCAAAGATATCCACGAAATAGAGATGTAACTCTGTGAGATGAATTAACAGAACACTATGCAGTTTCTCAGAAAGCTTCTTTCCAGATTTCATCTGAGGATATTTCCTTTTTCACCATAGCCCTCTATGGGCTTCCAAAGATCACTTTGCCAATTCCACAAGAACTGTCTTAGCGAAAGGCTTCTTGAGGGGAAAGCTGTAACACTGTGAGATGATTTCACAGAACACAAAGAAGTTTCTCAGAACGCTTCTTTCTCTTTGTTATCGGAGGATATTTCTTTGGCCCTATAGTCGCCAAAGGGATCCGAAATATCTGTTCTCAGATTCCACAGAAATAAGGCTAGCAAAGAGATCCACGAAATACACATGTAACACTGTGAGATGAATTAACAGAACACTAAGCAGTTTCTCAGAAAGCTTTTTTACAGATTTCCTCTGTGGATATTTCCTTTTTCAGGATCGCCCTCTATGGGCTTCCAAATATCACTTTGCCAATTCCACAAGAACTGTCTTAGCGAAAGGCTTCTTGAGGGAAAAGCTGTAACTCAGTGAGATGATTTCATAGAACACAAAGAAGTTTCTCAGAAAGCTTCTTTCTCTTTATTATCGGAGGATATTTCCTTTGGCCCTATAGTCTCCAAAGGGATCCGAAATATCTGTTCTCAGATTCCACAGAAATAAGGCTAGCAAAGTGATCCACGAAATACAGATGTAACTCTTTGAGATGAATTAACAGAACACTATGCAGTTTCTCAGAAAGCTTCTTTCCAGATTTCCTCTGAGGATATTTCCTTTTTCACGATCGCCCTCTATGGGCTTCCAAATATCACTTTGCCAATTCCACAAGAACTGTCTTAGCGAAAGGTTTCTTGAGGGGAAAGCTGTAACTCTGTGAGATGATTTCATAGAACACAAAGAAGTTTCTCAGACAGCTTCTTTCTCTTTATTATCGGAGGATATTTCCTTTGGCCCTATAGTCTCCAAAGGGATCCGAAATATCTGTTCTCAGATTCCACAGAAATAAGGCTAGCAAAGAGATCCACGAAATACAGATGTAACTCTGTGAGATGAATTAACAGAACACTAAGCAGTTTCTCAGAAAGCTTCTTTCCAGATTTCATCTGAGGATATTTCCTTTTTCACCATAGCCCTCTATGGGCTTCCAAATATCACTTTTCCAATTCCACAAGAACTGTCTTAGCGAAAGGCTTCTTGAGGGAAAAGCTGTAACTCTGTGAGTTGATTTCACAGAACACAAAGAAGTTTCTCAGAAAGCTTCTTTCTCTTTGTTATCGGAGGATATTTCCTTTGGCCCTATAGTCTTCAAAGGGATCCGAAATATCTGTTCTCAGATTTCACAGAAATAAGGCTAGCAAAGATATCCACGAAATAGAGATGTAACTCTGTGAGATGAATTAACAGAACACTATGCAGTTTCTCAGAAAGCTTCTTTCCAGATTTCATCTGAGGATATTTCCTTTTTCACCATAGCCCTCTATGGGCTTCCAAAGATCACTTTGCCAATTCCACAAGAACTGTCTTAGCGAAAGGCTTCTTGAGGGGAAAGCTGTAACTTTGTGAGATGATTTCACAGAACACAAAGAAGTTTCTCAGAACGCTTCTTTCTCTTTGTTATCGGAGGATATTTCTTTGGCCCTATAGTCGCCAAAGGGATCCGAAATATCTGTTCTCAGATTCCACAGAAATAAGGCTAGCAAAGAGATCCACGAAATACACATGTAACTCTGTGAGATGAATTAACAGAACACTAAGCAGTTTCTCAGAAAGCTTCTTTCCAGATTTCATCTGAGGATATTTCCTTTTTCACCATAGCCCTCTAAGGGCTTCCAAATATCACTTTGCCAATTCCACAAGACTGTCTTAGCGAAAGGCTTCTTGAGGGAAAAGCTGTAACTCTGTGAGTTGATTTCACAGAACACAAAGAAGTTTGTCAGAACGCTTCTTTCTCTTTGTTATCGGAGGATATTTCCTTTGGCCCTAGAGTCTTCAAAGGGATCCGAAATATCTGTTCTCAGACTCCACAGAAATAAGGCTAGCAAAGAGATCCACGAAATACAGATGTAACTCTGTGGGATGAATTAACAGAACACTAAGCAGTTTCTCAGAAAGCTTCTTTCCAGATTTCCTCTGAGGATATTTCCTTTTTCAGGATCGCCCCCTATGGGCTTCCAAATATCACTTTGCCAATTCCACAAGAACTGTCTTAGCGAAAGGCTTCTTGAGGGAAAAGCTGTAACTCTGTGAGTTGATTTCACAGAACACAAAGAAGTTTCTCAGAAAGCTTCTTTCTCTTTGTTATCGGAGGATATTTCCTTTGGCCCTATAGTCTTCAAAGGGATCCGAAATATCTGTTCTCAGATTCCACAGAAATAAGGCTAGCAAAGAGATCCACGAAATACAGATGTAACTCTGTGAGATGAATTAAGAGAACACTAAGCAGTTTCTCAGAAAGCTTCTCTCCAGCTTTCATCTGAGGATATTTTCTTTTTCACCATAGCCCTCTATGGGCTTCCAAATATCACTTTGCCAATTCCACAAGAACTGTCTAAGCGAAAGGCTTCTTGAGGGGAAAGGTGTATCTCTGTGAGATGATTTCACAAAATACAAAGAAGTTTCTCAGAAAGTTTCTTTCTCTTTGTTATCGGAGGATATTTCCTTTGGCCCTATAGTCTCCAAAGGGATCCGAAATATCTGTTCTCAGATTCCACAGAAATAAGGCTAGCAAAGAGATCCACGAAATACACATGTAACTCTGTTAGATGAATTAACAGAACACTAAGCTGTTTCTCAGAAAGCTTCTTTCCAGATTTCCTCTGAGGATATTTCCTTTCTCACCATCGCCCTCTATGGGCTTCCAAATATCACTTTGCCAATTCCACAAGAACTGTCTTAGCGAAAGGCTTCTTGAGGGGAAAGCTGTAACTCTGTGATATGATTTCACAGAACACAAAGAAGTTTCTCAGAACGCTTCTTTCTCTTTGTTATCGGAGGATATTTCCTTTGGCCCTATAGTCTCCAAAGGGATCCGAAATATCTGTTCTGAGATTCCACAGAATAAGGCTAGCAAAGAGATCCACGAAATACAGATGTAACTCTGTGAGATGAATTAACAGAACACTATGCAGTTTCTCAGAAAGCTTCTTTCCAGATTTCATCTGAGGATATTTCCTTTTTCACGATAGCCCTCTATGGGCTTCCAAATATCACTTTGCAAATTCCATAAGAACTGTCTTAGCGAAAGGCTTCTTGAGGGAAAGCTGTAACTCTGTGAGTTGATTTCACAGAACACAAAGAAGTTTCTCAGAAAGCTTCTTTCTCTTTGTTATCGGACGATATTTCCTTTGGCCCTATAGTCCTCAAAGGGATCCGAAATATCTGTTCTCAGATTCCACAGAAATAAGGCTACCAAAGAGATCCACGAAATACAGATGTAACTCTGTGAGATGAATTAACAGAACACTATGCAGTTTCTCAGAAAGCTTCTTTCCAGATTTCCTCTGAGGATATTTCCTTTTTCACGATCGCCCTCTATGGGCTTCCAAATATCACTTTGCCAATTCCACAAGAACTGCCTTAGCGAAAGGTTTCTTGAGTGGAAAGCTGTAACTCTGTGAGATGATTTCATAGAACACAAAGAAGTTTCTCAGACAGCTTCTTTCTCTTTATTATCGGAGGATATTTCCTTTGGCCCTATAGTCTCCAAAGGGATCCGAAATATCTGTTCTCAGATTCCACAGAAATAAGGCTAGCAAAGAGATCCACGAAATACACATGTAACTCTGTGAGATGAATTAACAGAACACTAAGCAGTTTCTCAGAAAGCTTCTTTCCAGATTTCATCTGAGGATATTTCCTTTTTCACCATAGCCCTCTATGGGCTTCCAAATATCACTTTGCCAATTCCACAAGAACTGTCTTAGCGAAAGGCTTCTTGAGGGGAAAGCTGTAACACTGTGAGATGATTTCACAGAACACAAAGAAGTTTCTCAGAACGCTTCTTTCTCTTTGTTATCGGAGGATATTTCTTTGGCCCTATAGTCGCCAAAGGGATCCGAAATATCTGTTCTCAGATTCCACAGAAATAAGGCTAGCAAAGAGATCCACGAAATACACATGTAACACTGTGAGATGAATTAACAGAACACTAAGCAGTTTCTCAGAAAGCTTTTTTACAGATTTCCTCTGTGGATATTTCCTTTTTCAGGATCGCCCTCTATGGGCTTCCAAATATCACTTTGCCAATTCCACAAGAACTGTCTTAGCGAAAGGCTTCTTGAGGGAAAAGCTGTAACTCAGTGAGATGATTTCATAGAACACAAAGAAGTTTCTCAGAAAGCTTCTTTCTCTTTATTATCGGAGGATATTTCCTTTGGCCCTATAGTCTCCAAAGGGATCCGAAATATCTGTTCTCAGATTCCACAGAAATAAGGCTAGCAAAGTGATCCACGAAATACAGATGTAACTCTTTGAGATGAATTAACAGAACACTAAGCAGTTTCTCAGAAAGCTTCTTTCCAGATTTCCTCTGAGGATATTTCCTTTTTCACCATAGCCCTCTATGGGCTTCCAAATATCACTTTGGCAATTCCACAAGAACTGTCTTAGGGAAAGGCTTCTTGAGAGGAAAGCTGTAACTCTGTGAGATTATTTCACCGAACACAAAGAAGTTTCTCAAAAAGCTACTTTCTCTGTGTTATCGGAGGATATTTCTTTTGGCCCCATAGCCTCCAAAGGGATCCGAAATATCTGTTCTCAGATTCCACAGAAATAAGGCTAGCAAAGAGATCCACGAAATAGAGATGTAACTCTGTGAGATGAATTAACAGAACACTAAGCAGTTTCTCAGAAAGCTTCTTTCCAGATTTCATCTGAGAATATTTCCTTTTTCACCATATCCCTCTATGGGCTTCCAAATATCACTTTGCCAATTCCACAAGAACTGTCTTAGCGAAAGGCTTCTTGAGGGGAAAGCTGTAACTCTGTGATATGATTTCACAGAACACAAAGAAGTTTCTCAGAACGCTTCTTTCTCTTTGTTATCGGAGGATATTTCCTTTGGCCCTATAGTCTTCAAAGGGATCCGAAATATCTGTTCTCAGATTCCACAGAAATAAGGCTAGCAAAGAGATCCACGAAATACAGATGTAACTCTATGAGATGAATTAACAGAACACTAACCAGTTTCTCAGAAAGCTTCTTTCCAGATTTCCTCTGAGGATATTTCCTTTTTCACCATAGCCCTCTATGGGCTTCCAAATATCACTTTGCCAATTCCACAAGAACTGTGTTAGCGAAAGGCTTCTTGAGGGGAAACCTGTAACTCTGTGAGATGATTTCACAGAACACAAAGAATTTTCTCAGAAAGCTTCTTTCTCTTTGTATCGGAGGATATTTCCTTTGGTCCTATAGTGTTCAAAGGGATAAGAAATATCTGATCTCAAACTCCACAGAAATAAGGCTAGCAAAGAGATCCACGAAATATAGATGTAACTCTGTGAGATGAATTAACAGAACACTAAGCAGATTCTCAGAAAGCTTCTTTCCGGATTTCATCTGAGGATATTTCCTTTTTCACCATAGCCCTCTATCGGCTTCCAAATATCACTTTGCCAAATCCACAAGAACAGTCTTAGCGAAAGGCTTCTTGAGGGGAAAGCTGTAACTCTGTGAGATGATTTCACAAAACACAAAGAATTTCTCAAAAAGCTTCTTTCTCTTTGTTATCGGAGGATTTTTCCTTTGGCCCTATAGTCTCCAAAGGGATCCGAAATATCTGTTCTCAGATTCCACAGAAATAAGGCTAGCAAAGAGATCCACGAAATACAGATGTAACTCTGTGAGATGAATTAACAGAACACTAAGCAGTTTCTCAGAAAGCTTCTTTCCAGATTTCCTCTGAGGATATTTCCTTTTTCACCACACCCTTCTATGAGCTTCCAATTATCACTTTGCCAATTCCAAAAGAACTGTCTTAGCGAAAGGTTTCTTGAGGGGAAAGCTGTAACTCTGTGAGATGATTTCACAGAACACAAAGAAGTTTCTCAAAAAGCTTCTTTCTCTTTGTTATCGGAGGATATTTCCTTTGGCCCTGTAGTCTTCAAAGGGATCTGAAATATCTGTTCTCAGATTCCAAAGAAATAAGGCTAGCAAAGAGATCCACGAAATACAGATGTAACTCTGTAAGATGAATTAAAAGAACACTAAGCAGTTTCTCATAAAGCTTCTTTCCATATTTCCTCTGAGGATATTTCCTTTTTCACCATAGCCCTCTAAGGGCTACCAAATATCACATTGCCAATTCCACAATAACTGTTTTAGCGAAAGGCTTCTTGAGGGGAAAGCTGTAACTCTGTGAGATGATTTCACAGAACACAAAGAAGTTCCTCAGAAAACTTCTTTCTCTTTGTTATCGGAGGATATTTCCTTTGGCCCTATAGTCTTCAAAGGGATCCGACATATCTGTTATCAGATTCCACAGAAATAAGGCTAGCAAAGATATCCACGAAATACAGATGTAACTCTGTGAGATGAATTAACAGAACACTAAGCAGTTTCTCAGAAAGATTCTTTCCAGATTTCCTCTGAGGATATTTCCTTTTTCACCATCGCCCTCTATGGGCTTCCAAATATCACTTTGCCAATTCCACAAGAACTGTCTTAGCGAAAGGCTTCTTGAGGGGAAAGCTGTAACTCTGTGAGTTGATTTCCAGAACACAAAGAAGTTTCTCAGAAGGCTTCTTTCTTTGTGTTATCGGAGGATATTTCCTTTGGCCCTATAGTCTTCAAAGGGATCCGAAATATCTGTTCTCAGATTCCACAGAAATAAGGCTAGCAAAGAGATCCACGAAATACAGATGTAACTCTGTTAGATGATTTAACAGAACACTAAGCAGTTTCTCAGAAAGCTTCTTTCCAGATTTCATCTGAGGATATTTCCTTTTTCACCATAGCCCTCCATGGACTTCCAAATATCACTTTGACAATTCCACAAGAACTGTCTTAGCGAAAGGCTTCTTGAGGGGAAGCTGTAACTCTGTGAGATGATTTCACAGAACACAAAGAAGTTTCTCAAAAAGCTTCTTTCTCTTTGTTATCGGAGGATATTTCCTTTGGTCCTATAGTCTCCAAAGGGATCCGAAATATCTGTTCTCAGATTCCACAGAAATAAGGCTAGCAAAGAGATCCACGAAATACAGATGTAACTCTGTGAGATGAATTAACAGAACACTAAGCAGTTTCTCAGAAAGCTTCTTTCCATATTTCCTCTGAGGATATTTCCTTTTTCACCATAGCCCTCTAAGGGCTACCAAATATCACATTGCCAATTCCACAATAACTGTTTTAGCGAAAGGCTTCTTGAGGGGAAAGATGTAACTCTGTGAGATGATTTCACAGAACACAAAGAAGTTTCTCAGAAAGCTTCTTTCTCTTTGTTATCGGAGGATATTTCTTTTGGCCCTATAGACTTCAATGGGTACCGAAATATCTGATCTCAGATTCCACAGAAATAAGGCTGGCAAACAGATCCACGAAATACAGATGTAACTCTGTGAGATGAATTAACAGAATAGTAAGCAGTTTCTCAGAAAGCTTCTTTCCAGATTTCCTCTGAGGATATTTCCTTTTTCACCACAGCCCTCTATGAGCTTCCAATTATCACTTTGCCAATTCCAGAAGAACTGTCTTAGCGAAAGATTTCTTGAGGGGAAAGCTGTAACTCTGTGAGATGATTTCACAGAACACAAAGATGTTTCTCAGAAAGCTTCTTTCTCCTTGTTATCGGAGGATATTTCCTTTGGCCCTATATTCTCCAAAGGGATCCGAAATATCTGTTCTCCGATTCCACAGAAATAAGGCTAGCAAAGAGATCCACGAAATACAGATGTAACTCTGTAGATGAATTAACAGAACACTAAGCAGTTTCTCAGAAAGCTTCTTTCCAGATTTCATCTGAGGATATTTCCTTTTTCACCATAGCCCTCTATGGGCTTCCAAATATCACTTTGCCAATTCCACAAGAACTGTCTTAGCGAAAGGCTTCTTGAGGGGAAAGCTGTAACTCTGTGAGATGATTTCACAGAACACAAAGAAGTTTCTCAGAAAGCTTCTTTCTCTTTTTTATCGGAGGATATTTCCTTTGGCCCTGTTGTCTTCAAAGGGATCTGAAATATCTGTTCTCAGATTCCACAGAAATAAGGCTAGCAAAGAGATCCACGAAATACAGATGTAACTCTGTGAGATGAATTAACAGAACACTAAGCAGTTTCTCAGAAAGCTTCTTTCCAGATTTCATCTGAGGATATTTCCGTTTTCACCGTAGCCCTCCATGGACTTCCAAATATCACTTTGCCAATTCCACAAGAACTGTCCTAGCGAAAGGCTTCTTGAGGGGAAGCTGTAACTCTGTGAGATGATTTCACAGAACACAAAGAAGTTTCTCAAAAAGCTTCTTTCTCTTTGTTATCGGAGGATATTTCCTTTGGCCCTATAGTCTCCAAAGGGATCCGAAATATCTGTTCTCAGATTCCACAGAAATAAGGCTAGCAAAGAGATCCACGAAATACAGATGTAACTCTGTGAGATGAATTAACAGAACGCTAAGCAGTTTCTCAGAAAGCTTCTTTCCATATTTCCTCTGAGGATATTTCCTTTTTCACCATAGCCCTCTTAGGGCTACCAAATATCACATTGCCAATTCCACAATAACTGTTTTAGCGAAAGGCTTCTTGAGGGGAAAGCTGTAACTCTGTGAGATGATTTCACAGAACACAAAGAAGTTTCTCAGAAAACTTCTTTCTCTTTGTTATCGGAGGATATTTCCTTTGGCCCTATAGTCTTCAAAGGGATCCGACATATCTGTTCTCAGATTCCACAGAAATAAGGCTAGCAAAGAGATCCACGAAATACAGATGTAACTCTGTGAGATGAATTAACAGAATACTAAGCAGTTTCTCAGAAAGCTTCTTTCCAGATTTCCTCTGAGGATATTTCGTTTTTCACCACAGCCCTCTACGAGCTTCCAATTATCACTTTGCCAATTCCACAAGAACTGTCTTAGCGAAAGGTTTCTTGAGGGGAAAGCTGTACCTCTGTTAGATGATTTCACAGAACACAAAGAAGTTTCTCAGAAAACTTATTTCTCTTTGTTATCGGAGGATATTTCCTTTGGCCATATAGTCTCCAAAGAGATCCGAAATATCTGTTCTCAGATTCCACAGAAATAAGGCTAGCAAAGAGATCCACGAAACAAACATGTAACTCTTTGAGATGAATTAACAGAACACTAAGCAGTTTCTCAGAAAGCTTCTTTCCAGATTTCATCTGAGGATATTTCCTTTTTCACCATAGCCCTCTATGGGCTTCCAAATATCACTTTGCCCATTCCACAAGAACTGTCTTAGCGAAAGGCTTCTTGAGGGGAAAGCTGTAACTATGTGAGATGATTTCACAGAACACAAAGAAGTTTCTCAGAAAGCTTCTTTCTCTTTTTTATCGAGGATATTTCCTTTGGCCCTATAGTCTTCAAAGGGATCTGAAATATCTGTTCTCAGATTCCACAGAAATAAGGCTACCAAAGAGATCCACGAAATACAGATGTAACTCTGTGAGATGAATTAACAGAACACTAAGCAGTTTCTCAGAAAGCTTCTTTCCAGATTTCATCTGAGGATATTTCCTTTTTCACCATAGCCCTATATGAGCTTCCAAATATCACTTTGCCAATTCCAGAAGAACTGTCTTAGCAAAAGGCTTCTTGAGGGGAAGCTGTAACTCTGTGAGTTGATTTCACAGAACACAAAGAAGTTTCTCAGAAAGCTTCTTTCTCTTTGTTATCGGAGGATATTTCTTTTGGCCCTATAGACTTCAAAGGGATCCGAAATATCTGTTCTCAGATTCCACAGAAATAAGGCTAGCAAAGAGATCCACGAAATACAGATGTAACTCTGTGAGATGAATTAACAGAACACTAAGCAGTTTCTCAGAAAGCTTCTTTCCAGATTTCCTCTAAGGATATTTCCTTTTTCACCACACCCCTCTATGAGCTTCCAATTATCACTTTGCCAATTCCAAAAGAACTGTCTTAGCGAAAGGTTTCTTGAGGGGAAAGCTGTAACTCTGTGAGATGATTTCACAGAACACAAAGAAGTTTCTCAGAAAGCTTCTTTCTCTTTTTTATCGGAGGATATTTCCTTTGGCCCTGTAGTCTTCAAAGGGATCTGAAATATCTGTTCTCAGATTCCACAGAAATAAGGCTAGCAAAGAGATCCACGAAATACAGATGTAACTCTGTGAGATGAATTAACAGAACACTAAGCAGTTTCTCAGAAAGCTTCTTTCCAGATTTCATCTGAGGATATTTCCTTTTTCACCGTAGCCCTCTATGGGCTTCCAAATATCACTTTGCCAATTCCACAAGAACTGTCTTAGCGAAAGGCTTCCTGAGGGGAAAGCTGTAACTCTGTGACATGATTTCACAGAACACAAAGAAGTTTCTCAGAAAGCTTCTTTCTCTTTTTTATCGGAGGATATTTCCTTTGGCCCTGTAGTCTTCAAAGGGATCTGAAATATCTGTTCTCAGATTCCACAGAAATAAAGCTAGCAAAGAGATCCACGAAATACAGATGTAACTCTGTGAGATGAATTAACAGAACACTAAGCAGTTTCTCAGAAAGCTTCTTTCCAGATTTCATCTGAGGATATTTCCTTTTTCACCGTAGCCCTCTATGGGCTTCCAAATATCACTTTGCCAATTCCACAAGAACTGTCTTAGCGAAAGGCTTCCTGAGGGGAAAGCTGTAACTCTGTGAGATGATTTCACAGAACACAAAGAAGTTTCTCTGAAAACTTCTTTCTGTTTGTTATCGGAGGATATTTCCTTTGGCCCTGTGGTCTCCAAAGGGATCCGAAATATCTGTTCTCAGATTCCACAGAAATAAGCCTAGCAAAGAGATCCACGAAATAGAGATGTAACTCTTTGAGATGAATTAACAGAACACTAAGCAGTTTCTCAGAAAGCTTCTTTCCAGATTTCCTCTGACGATATTTCCTTTTTCACCATAGCCCTCTATGGGCTTCCAAATATCCCTTTGCCAATTCCACAAGAACTGTCTTAGCGAAAGGCTTCTTGAGAGGAAAGCTGTAAGTCTGTGAGATTATTTCACAGAACACAAAGAAGTTTCTCTAAAGCTACTTTCTCTTTGTTATCGGAGGATATTTCATTTGGCCCCATAGTCTCCAAAGGGATCCGAAATATGTGTTCTCAGATTCCACAGAAATAAGGCTAGCAAAGAGATCCACGAAATAGAGATGTAACTCTGTGAGATGAATTAACAGAACACTAAGCAGTTTCTCAGAAAGCTTCTTTCCAGATTTCTTCTGAGAATATTTCCTTTTTCACCACAGCCCTCTATGGGCTTCCAAATATCACTTTGCCAATTCCACAAGAACTGTCTTAGCGAAAGGCTTCTTGAGGGGAAAGCTGTAACTCTGTGATATGATTTCACAGAACACAAAGAAGTTTCTCAGAACGCTTCTTTCTCTTTACTATAGGAGGATATTTCCTTTGGCCCTATAGTCTTCAAGGGATCCGAAATATCTGTTCTCAGATTCCAAAGAAATAAGGCTAGCAAAGAGATCCACGAAATACAGATGTAACTCTATGAGATGAATTAACAGAACACTAACCAGTTTCTCAGAAAGCTTCTTTCCAGATTTCCTCTGAGGATATTTCCTTTTTCACCATAGCCCTCTATCGGCTTCCAAATATCACTTTGCCAATTCCACAAGAACAGTCTTAGCGAAAGGCTTCTTGAGGGGAAAGCTGTAACTCTGTGAGATGATTTCACAGAACACAAAGAAGTTTCTCAGAAAGCTTCTTTCTCTTTGTTATCGGAGGATATTTCCTTTGGCCCTATAGTCTCCATAGGGATCCGAAATATCTGTTTTCAGATTCCACAGAAATAAGGCTAGCAAAGAGATCCACGAAATACAGATGTAACTCTGTGAGATGAATTAACAGAACACTAAGCAGTTTCTCTGAAAGCTTCTTTCCAGATTTCAGCTGAGGATATTTCCTTTTTCACCATAGCCCTCTATGGGCTTCCAAATATCACTTTGCCAATTCCACAAGAACTGTCTTAGCGAAAGGCTGCTTGAGGGGAAAGCTGTAACTCTGTGAGATGATTTCACAGAACACAAAGAAGTTTCTCAGAAAGCCTCTTTCTCTTTTTTATCGGAGGATATTTCCTTTGGCCCTGTAGTCTTCAAAGGGATCTGAAATATCTCTTCTCAGATTCCACAGAAATAAGGCTAGCGAAGTGATCCACGAAATACAGATGTAACTCTGTGAGATGAATTAACGGAACACTATGCAGTTTCTCAGAAAGCTTCTTTCCAGATTTCATCTGAGGATATTTCCTTTTTCACCATAGCCCTCCATGGACTTCCAAATATCACTTTGCCAATTCCACAAGAACTGTCTTAGCGAAAGGCTTCTTGAGGGGAAGCTGTAACTCTGTGAGATGATTTCACAGAACACAAAGAAGTTTCTCAGAAAACTTATTTCTCTTTGTTATCGGAGGATATTTCCTTTGGCCATATAGTCTCCAAAGGGTTCCGAAATATCTGTTCTCAGATTCCACAGAAATAAGGCTAGCAAAGAGATCCACGAAATACACATGTAACTCTTTGAGATGAATTAACAGAACACTAAGCAGTTTCTCAGAAAGCTTCTTTCCAGATTTCATCTGAGGATATTTCCTTTTTCACCATAGCCCTCTATGGGCTTCCAAATATCACTTTGCCAATTCCACAAGAACTGTCTTAGCGAAAGGCTTCTTGAGGGGAAAGCTGTAACTATGTGAGATGATTTCACAGAACACAAAGAAGTTTCTCAGAAAGCTTCTTTCTCTTTTTTATCGAGGATATTTCCTTTGGCCCTATAGTCTTCAAAGGGATCTGAAATATCTGTTCTCAGATTCCACAGAAATAAGGCTAGCAAAGAGATCCACGAAATACAGATGTAACTCTGTGAGATGAATTAACAGAACACTAAGCAGTTTCTCAGAAAGCTTCTTTCCAGATTTCATCTGAGGATATTTCCTTTTTCACCATAGCCCTATATGAGCTTCCAAATATCACTTTGCCAATTCCAGAAGAACTGTCTTAGCAAAAGGCTTCTTGAGGGGAAGCTGTAACTCTGTGAGTTGATTTCACAGAACACAAAGAAGTTTCTCAGAAAGCTTCTTTCTCTTTGTTATCGGAGGATATTTCTTTTGGCCCTATAGACTTCAAAGGGATCCGAAATATCTGTTCTCAGATTCCACAGAAATAAGGCTAGCAAAGATATCCACGAAATACAGATGTAACTCTGTGAGATGAATTAACAGAACACTAAGCAGTTTCTCAGAAAGCTTCTTTCCAGATTTCCTCTGAGGATATTTCCTTTTTCACCACACCCCTCTATGAGCTTCCAATTATCACTTTGCCAATTCCAAAAGAACTGTCTTAGCGAAAGGTTTCTTGAGGGGAAAGCTGTAACTCTGTGAGATGATTTCACAGAACACAAAGAAGTTTCTCAGAAAGCTTCTTTCTCTTTGTTATCGGAGGATATTTCCTTTGGCCCTATAGTCTTCAAAGGGATCCGACATATCTGTTATCAGATTCCACAGAAATAAGGCTAGCAAAGAGATCCACGAAATACCGATGTAACTCTGTGAGATGAATTAACAGAACACTAAGCAGTTTCTCAGAAAGATTCTTTCCAGATTTCCTCTGAGGATATTTCCTTTTTCACCATCGCCCTCTTTGAGCTTCCAAATATCACTTTGCCAATTCCACAAGAACTGTCTTAGCGAAAGGCTGCTTGAGGGGAAAGCTGTAACTCTGTGAGATGATTTCACAGAACACAAAGAAGTTTCTCAGAAAGCTTCTTTCTCTTTTTTATCGGAGGATATTTCCTTTGGCCCTGTAGTCTTCAAAGGGATCTGAAATATCTCTTCTCAGATTCCACAGAAATAAGGCTAGCGAAGTGATCCACGAAATACAGATGTAACTCTGTGAGATGAATTAACGGAACACTATGCAGTTTCTCAGAAAGCTTCTTTCCAGATTTCATCTGAGGATATTTCCTTTTTCACCATAGCCCTCCATGGACTTCCAAATATCACTTTGCCAATTCCACAAGAACTGTCTTAGCGAAAGGCTTCTTGAGGGGAAGCTGTAACTCTGTGAGATGATTTCACAGAACACAAAGAAGTTTCTCAGAAAACTTATTTCTCTTTGTTATCGGAGGATATTTCCTTTGGCCATATAGTCTCCAAAGGGTTCCGAAATATCTGTTCTCAGATTCCACAGAAATAAGGCTAGCAAAGAGATCCACGAAATACACATGTAACTCTTTGAGATGAATTAACAGAACACTAAGCAGTTTCTCAGAAAGCTTCTTTCCAGATTTCATCTGAGGATATTTCCTTTTTCACCATAGCCCTCTATGGGCTTCCAAATATCACTTTGCCAATTCCACAAGAACTGTCTTAGCGAAAGGCTTCTTGAGGGGAAAGCTGTAACTATGTGAGATGATTTCACAGAACACAAAGAAGTTTCTCAGAAAGCTTCTTTCTCTTTTTTATCGAGGATATTTCCTTTGGCCCTATAGTCTTCAAAGGGATCTGAAATATCTGTTCTCAGATTCCACAGAAATAAGGCTAGCAAAGAGATCCACGAAATACAGATGTAACTCTGTGAGATGAATTAACAGAACACTAAGCAGTTTCTCAGAAAGCTTCTTTCCAGATTTCATCTGAGGATATTTCCTTTTTCACCATAGCCCTATATGAGCTTCCAAATATCACTTTGCCAATTCCAGAAGAACTGTCTTAGCAAAAGGCTTCTTGAGGGGAAGCTGTAACTCTGTGAGTTGATTTCACAGAACACAAAGAAGTTTCTCAGAAAGCTTCTTTCTCTTTGTTATCGGAGGATATTTCTTTTGGCCCTATAGACTTCAAAGGGATCCGAAATATCTGTTCTCAGATTCCACAGAAATAAGGCTAGCAAAGATATCCACGAAATACAGATGTAACTCTGTGAGATGAATTAACAGAACACTAAGCAGTTTCTCAGAAAGCTTCTTTCCAGATTTCCTCTGAGGATATTTCCTTTTTCACCACACCCCTCTATGAGCTTCCAATTATCACTTTGCCAATTCCAAAAGAACTGTCTTAGCGAAAGGTTTCTTGAGGGGAAAGCTGTAACTCTGTGAGATGATTTCACAGAACACAAAGAAGTTTCTCAGAAAGCTTCTTTCTCTTTGTTATCGGAGGATATTTCCTTTGGCCCTATAGTCTTCAAAGGGATCCGACATATCTGTTATCAGATTCCACAGAAATAAGGCTAGCAAAGAGATCCACGAAATACCGATGTAACTCTGTGAGATGAATTAACAGAACACTAAGCAGTTTCTCAGAAAGATTCTTTCCAGATTTCCTCTGAGGATATTTCCTTTTTCACCATCGCCCTCTTTGAGCTTCCAAATATCACTTTGCCAATTCCACAAGAACTGTCTTAGCGAAAGGCTTCTTGAGGGGAAAGCTGTAACTCTGTGAGTTGATTTCACAGAACACAAAGAAGTTTCTCAGAAGGCTTCTTTCTTTGTGTTATCGGAGGATATTTCCTTTGGCCCTATGGTCTTCAAAGGGATCCGAAATATCTGTTCTCAGATTCCACAGAAATAAGGCTAGCAAAGAGATCCACGAAATACAGATGTAACTCTGTTAGATGATTTAACAGAACACTAAGCAGTTTCTCAGAAAGATTCTTTCCAGATTTCATCTGAGGATATTTCCTTTTTCACCGTAGCCCTCTATGGGCTTCCAAATATCACTTTGCCAATTCCACAAGAACTGTCTTAGCGAAAGGCCACTTGAGGGGAAAGCTGTAACACTGTGAGATGATTTCACAGAACACAAAGACGTTTCTCAAAAAGCTTCTTTCTCTTTGTTATCGGAGGATATTTCCTTTGGCCCTATAGTCTCCAAAGGGATTCGAAATATCTGTTCTCAGATTCCACAAAAATAAGGCTAGCAAAGAGATCCACGAAATCCCGATGTAACTCTGTGAGGTGAATTAACAGAACACTAAGCAGATTCTCAGAAAGCTTCTTTCCAGATTTCATCTGAGGATATTTCCCTTTTCACCATAGCCCTCTATGGGCTTCCAAATATCACTTTGCCAATTCCACAAGAACTGTCTTAGCGAAAGGCTTCTTGAGGGGAAAGCTGTAACTCTGTGACATGATTTCACAGAACACAAAGAAGTTTCTCAGAAAGCTTCTTTCTCTTTTTTATCGGAGGATATTTCCTTTGGCCCTGTAGTCTTCAAAGGGATCTGAAATATCTGTTCTCAGATTCCACAGAAATAAGGCTAGCAAAGAGATCCACGAAATACAGATGTAACTCTGTGAGATGAATTAACAGAATACTAAGCAGTTTCTCAGAAAGCTTCTTTCCAGATTTCCTCTGAGGATATTTCCTTTTTCACCGTAGCCCTCTATGGGCTTCCAAATATCACTTTGCCAATTCCACAAGAACTGTCTTAGCGAAAGGCTTCCTGAGGGGAAAGCTGTAACTCTGTGAGATGATTTCACAGAACACAAAGAAGTTTCTCAGAAAGCTTCTTTCTCTTTGTTATCGGAGGATATTTCCTTTGGCCCTATTGTCTTCAAAGGGATCCGAAATATCTGTTCTCAGATTCCACAGAAATAAGGCTAGCAAAGAGTTCCACGAAATACAGATGTAACTCTGTGATATGAATTAACAGAACACTAAGCAGTTTCTCAAAAAGCTTCTTTCCAGATTTCCTCTGAGGACATTTCCTTTTCACCATAGCCCTCTACAAGCTTCCAAATATCACTTTGCCAATTCCACAAGAACTGTCTTAGCGAAAGGCTTCTTGAGGGGAAAGCTGTAACTCTGTGAGATGATTTCACAGAACACAAAGAAATTTCTCAGAAAGCTTCTTTCTCTTTGTTATCGGAGGATATTTCCTTTGGCCCTATAGTCTCCAAAGGGATCCGAAATATCTGTTTTCAGATTCCACAGAAATAAGGCTAGCAAAGAGATCCACGAAATACAGATGTAACACTGTGAGATGAATTAACAGAACACTAAGCAGTTTCTCAGAAAGCTTCTTTCCAGATTTCATCTGAGGATATTTCCTTTTTCACCATAGCCCTCTATGGGCTTCCAAATATCACTTTGCCAATTCCACAAGAACTGTCTTAGCGAAAGGCTTCTTGAGGGGAAAGCTGTAACTCTGTGAGATGATTTCACAGAACACAAAGAAGTTTCTCAGAAAGCTTCTTTCTCTTTTTTATCGGAGGATATTTCCTTTGGCCCTGTAGTCTTCAAAGGGATCTGAAATATCTCTTCTCAGATTCCACAGAAATAAGGCTAGCAAAGAGATCTACGAAATACAGATGTAACTCTGTGAGATGAATTAACGGAACACTATGCAGTTTCTCAGAAAGCTTCTTTCCAGATTTCATCTGAGGATATTTCCTTTTTCACCATAGACCTCCATGGACTTCCAAATATCACTTTGCCAATTCCACAAGAACTGCCTTAGCGAAAGGCTTGTTGAGGGGAAGCTGTAACTCTGTGAGATGATTTCACAGAACACAAAGAAGTTTCTCAAAAAGCTTCTTTCTCTTTGTTATCGGAGGATATTTCCTTTGGTCCTATAGTCTCTAAAGGGATCCGAAATATCTGTTCTCAGATTCCACAGAAATAAGGCTAGCAAAGAGATCCACGAAATACAGATGTAACTCTGTGAGATGAATTAACAGAACACTAAGCAGTTTCTCAAAAAGCTTCTTTCCATATTTCTTCTGAGGATATTTCCTTTTTCACCATAGCCCTCTAAGGGCTACCAAATATCACATTGCCAATTCCACAATAACGGTTTTAGCGAAAGGCTTCTTGAGGGGAAAGCTGTAACTCTGTGAGATGATTTCACAGAACACAAAGAAGTTTCTCAGAAAGCTTCTTTCTCTTTGTTATAGGAAGATATTTCTTTTGGCCCTATAGACTTCAATGGGATCCGAAATATCTGTCCTCAGATTCCACAGAAATAAGGCTAGCAAAGAGATCCACGAAATACAGATGTAACTCTGTGAGATGAATTAACAGAACAGTAAGCAGTTTCTCAGAAAGCTTCTTTCCAGATTTCCTCTGAGGATATTTCCTTTTTCACCACAGCCCTCTATGAGCTTCCAATTATCACTTTGCCAATTCCACAAGAACTGTCTTAGCGAAAGATTTCTTGAGGGGAAATCTGTAACTCTGTGAGATGATTTCACAGACCACAAAGAAGTTTCTCAGAAAGCTTCTTTCTCCTTGTTATCAGAGGATATTTCCTTTGGCCCTATATTCTCCAAAGGGATCCGAAATATCTGTTCTCAGATTCCACAGAAATAAGGCTAGCAAAGAGATCCACGAAATACAGATGTAACTCTGTGAGATGAATTAACAGAACACTAAGCAGTTTCTCAGAAAGCTTCTTTCCAGATTTCATCTGAGGATATTTCCTTTTTCACCATAGCCCTCTATGGGCTTCCAAATATCACTTTGCCAATTCCACAAGAACTGTCTTAGCGAAAGGCTTCTTGAGGGGAAAGCTGTAACTCTGTGAGATGATTTCACAGAACACAAAGAAGTTTCTCAGAAAGCTTCTTTCTCTTTTTTATCGGAGGATATTTCCTTTGGCCCTGTAGTCTTCAAAGGGATCTGCAATATCTGTTCTCAGATTTCACAGAAATAAGGCTAGCAAAGAGATCCACGAAATACAGATGTAACTCTGTGAGATGAATTAACAGAACACTAAGCAGTTTCTCAGAAAGCTTCTTTCCATATATCCTCTGAGGATATTTCCTTTTTCACCATAGCCCTCTAAGGGCTACCAAATATCACATTGCCAATTCCACAATAACTGTTTTAGCGAACGGCTTCTTGATGGGAAAGCTGTAACTCTGTGAGATGATTTCACAGAACACAAAGAAGTTTCTCTGAAAACTTCTTTCTCTTTGTTATCGGAGGATATTTCCTTTGGCCCTATAGTCTTCAAAGGGATCCGACATATCAGTTCTCAGATTCCACAGAAATAAGGCTAGCAAAGAGATCCACGAAATACAGATGTAACTCTGTGAGATGAATTAACGGAACACTAAGCAGTTTCTCAGAAAGCTTCTTTCCAGATTTCCTCTGAGGATATTTCCTTTTTCACCACAGCCCTCTATGAGCTTTCAATTATCACTTTGCCAATTCCACAAGAACTGTCTTAGCGAAAGGTTTTTTGAGGGGAAAGCTGTAACTCTGTTAGATGATTTCACAGAACACAAAGAAGTTTCTCAGAAAACTTCTTTCTCTTTCTTATCGGAGGATATTTCTTTTGGCCCTATAGTCTCCAAAGGGATCCGAAATATCAGTTCTCAGATTCCACAGAAATAAGGCTAGCAAAGAGATCCACAAAATACACATGTAACTCTGTGAGATGAATTAACAGAACACTAAGCAGTTTCTCAGAAAGCTTCTTTCCAGATTTCATCTGAGGATATTTCCTTTTTCACCATAGCCCTCTATGGGCTTCCAAATATCACTTTGCCAATTCCACAAGAACTGTCTTAGCGAAAGGCTTCTTGAAGGGAAAGCTGTAACTATGTGAGATGATTTCACAGAACACAAAGAAGTTTCTCAGAAAGCTACTTTCTCTTTTTTATCGGAGGATATTTCCTTTGGCCCTATAGTCTTCAAAGGGATCTGAAATATCTGTTCTCAGATTCCACAGAAATAAGGCTAGCAAAGAGATCCACGAAATACCGATGTAACTCTGTGAGATGAATTAACAGAACGCTAAGCAGTTTCTCAGAAAGCTTCTTTCCAGATTTCATCTGAGGATATTTCCTTTTTCAACATAGCCCTCTATGGGCTTCCAAATATCACTTTGCCAATTCCACAAGAACTGTCTTAGCAAAAGGCTTCTTAAGGGGAAGCTCTAATTCTGTGAGTTGATTTCACAGAACACAAAGAAGTTTCTCAGAAAGCTTCTTTCTCTTTCTTATCGGAGGATATTTCTTTTGGCCCTATAGACTTCAAAGGGATCCGAAATATCTGTTCTCAGATTCCACAGAAATAAGGCTAGCAAAGAGATCCACGCAATACAGATGTAACTCTGTGAGATGAATTAACAGAACACTAAGCAGTTTCTCCGAAAGCTTCTTTCCAGATTTCATCTGAGGATATTTCCTTTTTCACCGTAGCCCTCCATGGGCTTCCAAATATCACTTTGCCAATTCCACAAGAACTGTCTTAGCGAAGCGCCTCTTGAAGGGAAGCTGTAATTTTGTGAGATGATTTCACAGAACACAAAGAAGTTTCTCAAAAAGCTTCTTTCTCTTTGTTATCGGAGGATATTTCCTTTGGCCCTATAGCCTCCAAAGGGATCCGAAATATCTGTTCTCAGATTCCACAGAAATAAGGCTAGCAAAGAGATCCACGAAATACAGATGTAACTCTGTGAGATGAATTAACAGAACAGTAAGCAGTTTCTCAGAAAGCTTCTTTCCAGATTTCATCTGAGGATATTTCCTTTTTCACCATAGCCCTCTATCGGCTTCCAAATATCACTTTGCCAATTCCACAAGAACAGTCTTAGCGAAAGGCTTCTTTAGGGGAAAGCTGTACCTCTGTGAGATGATTTCACAGAACACAAAGAAGTTTCTCAAAAAGCTTCTTTCTCTTTGTTATCGGAGGATTTTTCCTTTGGCCCTATAGTCTCCAAAGGGATCCGAAATATCTGTTCTCAGATTCCACAGAAATAAGGCTAGCAAAGAGATCCACGAAATACAGATGTAACTCTGTGAGATGAATTAACAGAACACTAAGCAGTTTCTCAGAAAGCTTCCTTCCAGATTTCATCTGAGGATATTTCCTTTTTCACCATAGCCCTCTAAGGGTTTCCAAATATCACTTTGCAATTCCACAAGAGCTGTGTTAGCGAAAGGCTTCTTGAGGGGAAAGCTGTAACTCTGTGAGATGATTTCACAGAACACAAAGAAGTTTCTCAGAAAGCTTCTTTCTCTTTTTTATCGGAGGATATTTCCTTTGGCCCTATAGTCTCCAAAGGGATCCGAAATATCTGTTCTCAGATTCCACAGAAATAAGGCTAGCAAAGAGTTCCACGAAATACAGATGTAACTCTGTGATATGAATTAACAGAACATTAAGCAGTTTCTCAGAAAGCTTCTTTCCAGATTTCCTCTGAGGACATTTCCTTTTCACCATAGCCCTCTACGGGCTTTCAAATATCACTTTGCCAATTCCACAAGAACTGTCTTAGCGAAAGGCTTCTTGAGGGGAAAGCTGTAACTCTGTGAGATGATTTCACAGAACACAAAGAAGTTTCTCAGAAAGCTTCTTTCTCTTTGTTAACGGAGGATATTTCCTTTGGCCCTATAGTCTGCAATGGGATCCGAAATATCTGTTTTCAGATTCCACAGAAATAAGGCTAGCAAAGAGATCCACGAAATACAGATGTAACACTGTGAGATGAATTAACAGAACACTAAGCAGTTTCTCAGAAAGTTTCTTTCCAGATTTCATCTGAGGATATTTCCTTTTTCACCATAGCCCTCTATGGGCTTCCAAATATCACTTTGCCAATTCCACAAGAACTGTCTTAGCAAAAGGCTTCTTGAAGGGAAGCTGTAAATCTGAGAGATGATATCACAGAACACAAAGAAGTTTCTCCAAAAGCTTCTTTCTCTTTGTTATCGGAGGATATTTCCTTTGGCCCTACAGTCTCCAAAGGGATCTGAAATATCTGTTCTCAGATTCCACAGAAATAAGGCTAGCAAAGAGATCCACGAAATACAGATGTAACTCTGTGAGATGAATTAACAGAACACTAAGCAGTTTCTCAGAAAGCTTCTTTCCATATTTCTTCTGAGGATATTTCCTTTTTCACCATAGCCCTCTATGGGCTACAAAATATCACATTGCCAATTCCACAAGAACTGTCTTAGCGAAAGGCTTCTTTAGGGGAAAGCTGTAACTCTGTTAGGTGATTTCACAGAACACAAAGAAGTTTCTCAGAAAACTTCTTTCTCTTTGTTATCGGAGGATATTTCCTTCGGCCCTATAGTCTCCAAAGGGATCCGAAATATCTGTTCTCAGATTCCACAGAAATAAAGCTAGCAAAGAGATCCACGAAATACAGATGTAACTCTGTGAGATGAATTAACAGAACACTAAGCAGTTTCTCAGAAAGCTTCTTTCCAGATTTCCTCTGAGGATATTTCCTTTTTCACCATAGCCCTCTAGGGGCTACCAAATATCACATTGCCAATTCCACAATAACAGTCTTAGCGAAAGGCTTCTTGAGGGGAAAGCTGTAACTCTGTGAGATGATTTCACAGAACACAAAGAAGTTTCTCAGAAAACTTCTTTCTCTTTGTTATCGGAGGATATTTCCTTTGGCCCTATAGTCTTCAAAGGGATACGAAATATCTGTTCTCAGATTCCACAGAAATAAGGCTAGCAAAGAGATCCACGAAATACAGATGTAACTCTGTGAGATGAATTAACAGAACACTAATCAGTTTCTCAGAAAGCTTCTTTCCAGATTTCCTCTGAGGATATTTCCTTTTTCACCACAGCCCTCTATGAGCTTCCAATTATCACTTTGCCAATTCCACAAGAACTGTCTTAGCGAAAGGCTTCTTGAGGGGAAAGCTGTAACTATGTGAGATGATTTCACAGAACACAAAGAAGTTTCTCAGAAAGCTTCTTTCTCTTTGTTATCGGAGGATATTTCCTTTGACCCTATAGTCTCCAAAGGGATCCGAAATATCTGTTCTCAGATTCCACAGAAATAAGGCTAGAAAAGAGATCCACGAAATACAGATGTAACTCTGTGAGATGAATTAACAGAACACTAAGCATTTTCTCAAAAAGGTTCTTTCTAGATTTCATCTGAGGATATTTCCTTTTTCACCATAGCCCTCTATGGGCTTCCAAATATCACTTTGCCAATTCCACAAGAACTGTCTTAGCGAAAGGCTTCTTGAGGGGAAAGCTGTAACTATGTGAGATGATTTCACAGAACACAAAGAAGTTTCTCAGAAAGCTTCTTTCTCTCTTTTATCGGAGTATATTTCCTTTGGCCCTATAGTCTTCAAAGGGATCTGAAATATCTGTTCTCAGATTCCACAGAAATAAGGCTAACAAAGAGATCCACGAAATACAGATGTAACTCTGTGAGATGAATTAACAGAACACTAAGCAGTTTCTCCGAAAGCTTCTTTCCATTTTTCATATGAGGATATTTCCTTTTTCACCGTAGTCCTCCATGGGCTTCCAAATATCACTTTGCCAATTCCACAAGAACTGTCTTAGCGAAAGGCTTCTTGAAGGGAAGCTGTAATTCTGTGAGATGATTTCACAGAACACAAAGAAGTTTCTCAAAAAGCTTCTTTCTCTTTGTTATCGGAGGATATTTCCTTTGGCCCTATAGTCTCCAAAGGGTTCCGAAATATCTGTTCTCAGATTCCACAGAAATAAGGCTAGAAAAGAGATCCACGAAATACAGATGTAACTCTGTGAGATGAATTAACAGAACACTAAGCATTTTCTCAAAAAGTTTCTTTCTAGATTTCATCTGAGGATATTTCCTTTTTCACCATAGCCCTCTATGGGCTTCCAAATATCACTTTGCCAATTCCACAAGAACTGTCTTAGCGAAAGGCTTCCTGAGGGGAAAGCTGTAACTATGTGAGATGATTTCACAGAACACAAAGAAGTTTCTCAGAAAGCTTCTTTCTCTCTTTTATCGGAGTATATTTCCTTTGGCCCTATAGTCTTCAAAGGGATCTGAAATATCTGTTCTCAGATTCCACAGAAATAAGGCTAACAAAGAGATCCACGAAATACAGATGTATCTCTGTAGGATGAATTAACAGAACACTAAGCAGTTTCTCCGAAATCTTCTTTCCAGATTTCATCTGAGGATATTTCCTTTTTCACCGTAGCCCTCCATGGGCTTCCAAATATCACTTTGCCAATTCCACAAGAACTCTCTTAGCGAAAGGCTTCTTGAAGGGAAGCTGTAATTCTGTGAGATGATTTCACAGAACACAAAGAAGTTTCTCAAAAAGCTTCTTTCTCTTTGTTATCGGAGGATATTTCCTTTGGCCCTATAGTCTCCAAAGGGATCCGAAATATCTGTTCTCAGATTCCACAGAAATAAGGCTAGCAAAGAGATCCACGAAATACAGATGTAACTCTGTGAGATGAATTAACAGAACACTAAGCAGTTTCTCAGAAAGCTTCTTTCCAGATTTCCTCTGAGGATATTTCCTTTTTCACCATAGCCCTCTATGGGCTACAAAATATCACATTGCCAATTCCACAAGAACTGTCTTAGCGAAAGGCTTCTTGAGGGGAAAGCTGTAACTCTGTGAGATGATTTCACAGAACACAAAGAAGTTTCTCAAAAAGCTTCTTTCTCTTTGTTATCGGAGGATATTTCCTTTGGCCCTATAGTCTCCAAAGGGATCCGAAATATCTGTTCTCAGATTCCACAGGAATAAGGCTAGCAAAGAGATCCACGAAATACACATGTAACTCTGTGAGATGAATTAACAGAACACTAAGCAGTTTCTCAGAAAGCTTCTTTCCAGATTTCCTCTGAGGATATTTCCTTTTTCACCATCGACCTCTATGGGCTTCCAAATATCACTTTTCCAATTCCACAAGAACTGTATTAGCGAAAGGCTTCTTGAGGGGAAAGCTGTAACTCTGTGAGATGATTTCACAGAACACAAAGAAGTTTCTCAGAAAGCTTCTTTCTCTTTGTAATCGGAGGATATTTCCTTTGGCCCTATAGTCTTCAAAGGGATCCGAAATATCTCTGCTCAGATTCCACATAAATAAGGCTAGCAAAGAGATCCACGAAATACAGATGTAACTCTGTGAGATGAATTAACAGAACACTAAGCAGTTTCTCAGAAAGCTTCTTTTCAGATTTCATCTGAGGATATTTCCTTTTTCACCATAGCCCTCTATGGGCTTCCAAATATCACTTTAGCAATTCCACAAGAACTGTCTTAGCGAAAGGCTTCTTGAGGGGAAAGCTGTAACTCTGTGATATGATTTCACAGAACACAAAGAAGTTTCTCAGAAAGCTTCTTTCTCTTTGTTATCGGAGGATATTTCCTTTGGCCCTATAGTCTTCAAAGGGATCCGAAATATCGGTTCTCAGATTCCACAGAAATAAGGCTAGCAAAGAGATCCACGAAATACAGATGTAACTCTGTGAGATGAATTAAAAGAACACTAAGCAGTTTCTCAGAAAGCTTCTTTCCAGATTTCATCTGAGGATATTTCCTTTTTCACCGTAGCCCTCTATGGGCTTCCAAATATCACTTTGCCAATTCCACAAGAACTGTCTTAGCGAAAGGCTTCTTGAGGGGAAAGCTGTAACTCTGTGAGATGATTTCACAGAACACAAAGAAGTTTCTCAAAAAGCTTCTTTCTCTTTGTTATCGGAGGATATTTCCTTTGGCCCTATAGTCTCCAAAGGGATCCGAAATATCTGTTCTCAGATTCCACAGAAATAAGGCTGGCAAAGAGATCCACGAAATACAGATGTAACTCTGTGAGATGAATTAACAGAACACTAAGCAGATTCTCAGAAAGCTTCTTTCCAGATTTCATCTGAGGATATTTCCTTTTTCACCATAGCCCTCTATGGGCTTCCAAATATCACTTTGCCAATTCCACAAGAACTGTCTTAGCGAAAGGCTTCTTAAGAGGAAAGCTGTAACACTGTGAGATTATTTCACCGAACACAAAGAAGTTTCTCAAAGAGCTTCTTTCTCTTTCTTATCGGAGGATATTTCCTTTGGCCCTATAGTCTCCAAAGGGATCCGAAATATCTGTTCTCAGATTCCACAGAAATAAGGCTAGCAAAGAGTTCCACGAAATACAGATGTAACTCTGTGAGATGAATTAACAGAACACTAAGCAGTTTCTCAGAAAGCTTCTTTCCATATTTCATCTGAGGATATTTCCTTTTTCACCATAGCCCTCTATGGGCTTCCAAATATCACTTTGCCAATTCCAGAAGAACTGTCTTAGCGAAAGGCTTCTTGAAGGGAAAGCTGTAACTCTGTGAGATGATTTCGCAGAACACAAAGAAGTTTCTCAGAAAGCTTCTTTCTCTTTTTTATCGGAGGATATTTCCTTTGGCCCTAGAGTCTCCAAAGGGATAGGAAATATCTGTTTTCAGATTCCACAGAAATAAGGCTAGCAAAGAGATCCACGAAATACAGATGTAACTCTGTGAGATGAATTAACAGAACACTAAGCAGTTTCTCAGAAAGCTTCTTTCCAGATTTCCTCTAAGGATATTTCCTTTTTCACCATAGCCCTCTAAGGGCTTCCAAATATCACTTTGCCAATTCCAAAAGAACTGTCTTAGCGAAAGGCTTCTTGAGGGGAAAGCTGTAACTCTGTGACATGATTTCACAGAACACAAAGAAGTTTCTCAAAAAGCTTCTTTCTCTTTGTTATCAGAGGATATTTCCTTTGGCCCTATAGTCTCCAAAGGGATCCGAAATATCTGTTCTCAGATTCCACAGAAATAAGGCTAGCAAAGAGATCCACGAAATACACATGTAAATCTGTGAGATGAATTAACAGAACACTAAGCAGTTTCTCAGAAAGCTTCTTTCCGGATTTCCTCTGAGGATATTTCCTTTTTCACCATCGCCCTCTATGGGCTTCCAAATATCACTTTGCCAATTCCACAAGAACTGTCTTAGCGAAAGGCTTCTTGAGGGGAAAGCTGTAACTCTGTGAGATGATTTCACAGAACACAAAAAAGTTTCTCAGAAAGCTTCTTTCTCTTTGTTATCGGAGGATATTTCCTTTGGCCCTATAGTCGCCAAAGGGATCCGAAATATCTGTTCTCAGATTCCACAGAAATAAGGCTAGCAAAGAGATCCACGAAATACAGATATAACTCTGTGAGATGAATTAACAGAACACTATGCAGTTTCTCAGAAAGCTTGTTTCCCGATTTCCTCTGAGGATATTTCCTTTTTCACCATCGCCCTCTATGGGCTTTAAAATTTCACTTTTCCAATTCCACAAGAACTGTCTTAGTGAAAGGCTTCTTGAGGGGAAGCTGTAACTCTGTGAGATGATTTCACAGAACACAATGAAGTTTCTCAGAAAGCTTCTTTCTCTTTGTAATCGGAGGATATTTCCTTTGGCCCTATAGTCTTCAAAGGGATCCGAAACATCTGTTCTCAGATTCCACAGAAATAAGGCTAGCAAAGAGATCCACGAAATACAGATGTAACTCTGTGAGATGAATTAACAGAACACTAAGCAGTTTCTCAGAAAGCTTCCTTCCAGATTTCATCTGAGGATATTTCCTTTTTCACCATAGCCCTCTATGGGCTTCCAAATATCACTTTGCCAATTCCACAAGAACTGTCTTAGCGAAAGGCTTCTTGAGGGGAAAGCTGTAACTCTGTGATATGATTTCACAGAACACAAAGAAGTTTCTCAGAACGCTTCTTTCTCTTTGTTATCGGAGGATATTTTCTTTGGCCCTATAGTCTTCAAAGGGATCCGAAATATCTGTTCTCAGATTCCACAGAAATAAGGCTAGCAAAGAGATCCACGAAATACAGATGTAACGCTGTGACATGAATTAACAGAACACTAAGCAGTTTCTCCGAAAGCTTCTTTCCAGATTTCATCTGAGGATATTTCCTTTTTCACCGTAGCCCTCCATGGGCTTCCAAATATCACTTTGCCAATTCCACAAGAACTCTCTTAGCGAAAGGCTTCTTGAAGGGAAGCTGTAATTCTGTGAGATGATTTCACAGAACACAAAGAAGTTTCTCAAAAAGCTTCTTTTTCTTTGTTATCGGAGTATATTTCCTTTGGCCCTATAGTCTCCAAAGGGATCCGAAATATCTGTTCTCAGATTCCACAGAAATAAGGCTAGCAAAGAGATCCACGAAATACAGATGTAACTCTGTGAGATGAATTAACAGAACACTAAGCAGTTTCTCAGAAAGCTTCTTTCCAGATTTCCTCTGAGGATATTTCCTTTTTCACCATAGCCCTCTATGGGCTACAAAATATCACATTGCCAATTCCACAAGAACTGTCTTAGCGAAAGGCTTCTTGAGGGGAAAGCTGTAACTCTGTGAGATGATTTCACAGAACACAAAGAAGTTTCTCAGAAAACTTCTTTCTCTTTGTTATCGGAGGATATTTCCTTTGGCCCTATAGTCTCCAAAGGGATCCGAAATATCTGTTCTCAGATTCCACAGAAATAAGGCTAGCAAAGAGATCCACGAAATACAGATGTAACTCTGTGAGATGAATTAACCGAACACTAAGCAGTTTGTCAGAAAGCTTCTTTCCATATTTCCTCTGAGGATAATTCCTTTTTCACTATAGCCCTCTAGGGGCTACCAAATATCACATTGCCAATTCCACAAGAACTGTCTTAGCGAAAGGCTTCTTGAGGGGAAAGCTGTAACTCTGTGAGATGATTTCACAGAACACAAAGAAGTTTCTCAGAAAACTTCTTTCTCTTTGTTAGAGGAGGATATTTCCTTTGGCCCTATAGTCTTCAAAGGGATACGAAATATCTGTTCTCAGATTCCACAGAAATAAGGCTAGAAAAGAGATCCACGAAATACAGATGTAACTCTGTGAGATGAATTAACAGAACACTAAGCAGTTTCTCAGAAAGCTTCTTTCAAGATTTCCTCTGAGGATATTTCCTTTTTCACCACAGCCCTCTATGAGCTTCCAATTATCACTTTGCCAATTCCACAAGAACTGTCTTAGCGAAAGGTTTCTTGAGAGGAAAGCTTAACTCTGTGAGATGATTTCACAGAACACAAAGAAGTTTCTCAGAAAGCTTCTTTCTCTTTGTTATCGGAGGATATTTCCTTTGACCCTATAGTCTCCAAAGGGATCCGAAATATGTGTTCTCAGATTCCACAGAAATAAGGCTAGAAAAGAGATCCACGAAATACAGATGTAACTCTGTGAGATGAATTAACAGAACACTAAGCATTTTCTCAAAAAGATTCTTTCTATATTTCATCTGAGGATATTTCCTTTTTCACCATAGCCCTCTATGGGCTTCCAAATATCACTTTGCCAATTCCACAAGAACTGTCTTAGCGAAAGGCTTCTTGAGGGGAAAGCTGTAACTCTGTGAGATGATTTCACAGAACACAAAGAAGTTTCTCAAAAAGCTCCTTTCTCTTTGTTATCGGAGGATATTTCCTTTGGCCCTATAGTCTCCAAAGGGATCCGAAATATCTGTTCTCAGATTCCACAGAAATAAGGCTAGCAAAGAGATCCACGAAATACAGATGTAACTCTGTGAGATGAATTAACAGAACACTAAGCAGTTTCTCAGAAAGCTTCTTTCCAGATTTCCTCTGAGGATATTTCCTTTTTCACCATAGCCCTCTATGGGCTTCCAAATATCACTTTGCCAATTCCACAAGAACTGTCTTAGCGAAAGGCTTCTTGAGGAGAAATCTGTAACTCTGTGAGATGATTTCAAAGAACACAAAGAAGTTTCTCAGAAAGCTTCTTTCTCTTTTTTATCGGAGGATATATCCTTTGGCCCTATAGTCTTCAAAGGGATCTGTAATATCTGTTCTCAGATTCCACAGAAATAAGGCTAGCAAAGTGATCCACGAAATACAGATGTAACTCTGTGAGATGAATTAACAGAACACTAAGCAGTTTCTCAGAAAGCTTCTTTCCAGATTTCATCTGAGGATATTTCCTTTTTCACCATAGCCCTCTATGGGCTTCCAAATATCACTTTAGCAATTCCACAAGAACTGTCTTAGTGAAAGGCTTCTTGAGGGGAAAGCTGTAACTCTGTGAGATGATTTCACAGAACACAAAGAAGTTTCTCAGAAAGCTTCTTTCTCTTTTTTATCGGAGGATATTTCCTTTGGCCCTATAGTCTTCAAAGGGATCCGAAATATCTGTTCTCAGATTCCACAGAAATAAGGCTAGCAAAGAGATCCACGAAATACAGATGTAACTCTGTGAGATGAATTAACAGAACACTAAGCAGTTTCTCAGAAAGCTTCTTTTCAGATTTCATCTGAGGATATTTCCTTTTTCACCATAGCCCTCTATGGGCTTCCAAATATCACTTTAGCAATTCCACAAGAACTGTCTTAGCGAAAGGCTTCTTGAGGGGAAAGCTGTAACTCTGTGAGATGATTTCACAGAACACAAAGAAGTTTCTCCGAAAACTTCTTTCTCTTTGTTATCGGAGGATATTTCCTTTGGCCCTATAGTCTTCAAAGGGATCCGAAATATCTGTTCTCAGATTCCACAGAAATAAGGCTAGCAAAGAGACCCACGAAATGCAGATGTAACTCTGTGAGATGAATTAACAGAACACTAAGCAGATTCTCAGAAAGCTTCTTTCCAGATTTCATCTGAGGATATTTCCTTTTTCACCGTAGCCCTCTATGGGCTTCCAAATATCATTTTGCCAATTCCACAAGAACTGTCTTAGCGAAAGGCTTCTTAAGAGGAAAGCTGTAACTCTGTGAGATGATTTCACAGAACACAAAGAAGTTACTCAAAGAGCTTCTTTCTCTTTCTTATCGGAGGATATTTCCTTTGGCCCTATAGTCTCCAAAGGGATCCGAAATATCTGTTCTCAGATTCCACAGAAATAAGGCTAGCAAAGAGATCCACGAAATACAGATGTAACTCTGTGAGATGAATTAACAGAACACTAAGCAGTTTCTCAGAAAGCTTCTTTCCAGATTTCATCTGAGGATATTTCCTTTTTCACCATAGCCCTCTAAGGGCTTCCAAATATCACTTTGCCAATTCCACAGAACTGTCTTAGCGAAAGGCTTCTTGAGGTGAAAGCTGTAACTCTGTGAGATGATTTCACAGAACACAAAGAAGTTTCTCAGAAAACATCTTTCTCTTTGTTATCGGAGGATATTTCCTTTGGCCCTATAGTCTTCAAAGCGATAAGAAATATCTGTTCTCAGATTCCACAGAAATAAGGCAAGCAAAGAGATCCACGAAATACAGATGTAACTCTGTGAGATGAATTAAAAGAACACTAAGCAGTTTCTCAGAAAGCTTCTTTCCAGATTTCCTCTGAGGATATTTCCTTTTTCACCATAGCCCTCTATGGGCTTCCAAATATCACTTTGCCAATTCCACAAGAACTGTCTTAGCGAAAGGCTTCTTGAGGGGAAAGCTGTAACTCTATGAGATGATTTTGCAGAACACAAAGAAGTTTCTCAGAAAGCTTCTTTCTCTTTGTTATCGGAGTATATTTCCTTTGGCCCTACAGTCTTCAAAGGGATCCGAAATATCTGTTCTCAGATTCCACAGAAATAAGGCTAGCAAAGAGATCCACGAAATACAGATGTAACTCTGTGAGATGAATTAACAGAACACTAAGCAGTTTCTCAGAAAGCTTCTGTCCAGATTTCATCAGAGGATATTTCCTTTTTCACCATAGCCCTCTAGGGGCTTCCAAATATCACTTTGCCAATTCCACAAGAACTGTCTTAGCGAAAGGCTTCTTGAGGGGAAAGCTGTAACTCTGTGATATGATTTCACAGAACACAAAGAAATTTCTCAAAAAGCTTCTTTCTCTTTGTTATCGGAGGATATTTCCTTTGGCCCTATAGTCTCCAAAGGGATCCGAAATATCTGTTCTCAGATTCCACAGCAATAAGGCTAGCAAAGAGATCCACGAAATACAGATGTAACTCTTTTAGATGAATTAACAGAACACTAAGCAGTTTCTCAGAAAGCTTCCTTCCAGATTTCATCTGAGGATATTTCCTTTTTCACCGTAGCCCTCTATGGGCTTCCAAATATCACTTTGCCAATTCCACAAGAACTGTCTTAGCGAAAGGCTTCTTGAGGGGAAAGCTGTAACTCTGTGAGATGATTTCACAGAACACAATGAAGTTTCTCAGAAAGCTTCTTTCTCTTTGTAATCGGAGGATATTTCCTTTGGCCCTGTAGTCTTCAAAGGGATCCGAAATATCTGTTCTCAGATGCCACAGAAATAAGGCTAGCAAAGAGATCCACGAAATACAGATGTAACTCTGTGAGATGAATTAACAGAACACTAAGCAGTTTCTCAGAAAGCTTCTTTCCAGATTTCATCTGAGGATATTTCCTTTTTAACCATAGCCCTCTATGGGCTTCCAAATATCACTTTGTCAATTCCACAAGAACTGTCTTAGCGAAAGGCTTCTTGAGGGGAAAGCTGTAACTCTGTGAGATGATTTCACAGAACACAAAGAAGTTTCTCAGAAAGCTTCTTTCTCTTTGTTATCGGAGGATATTTCCTTTGGCCCTATAGTCTCCAATGGGATCCGAAATATCTGTTCTCAGATTCCACAGAAATAAGGCTAGCAAAGAAATCCATGAAATACAGATGTAACTCTGTGAGATGAATTAACAGAACACTAAGCAGTTTCTCAGAAAGCTTCTTTCCAGATTTCATCTGAGGATATTTCCTTTTTCACCATAGCCCTCTAAGGGCTTCCAAATATCACTTTGCCAATTCCACAGAACTGTCTTAGCGAAAGGCTTCTTGAGGGGAAAGCTGTAACTCTGTGAGATGATTTCACAGAACACAAAGAAGTTTCTCAGAAAGCTTCTTTCTCTTTGTTTTCGGAGGATATTTCCTTTGGCCCTATAGTCGTCAAAGCGATAAGAAATATCTGTTCTCAGATTCCACAGAAATAAGGCTAGCAAAGAGATCCACGAAATACAGATGTAACTCTGTGAGATGAATTAACAGAACACTAAGCAGTTTCTCAGAAAGCTTCTTTCCAGATTTCCTCTGAGGATATTTCCTTTTTCACCATAGCCCTCTATGGGCTTCCAAATATCACTTTAGCAATTCCACAAGAACTGTCTTAGCGAAAGGCTTCTTGAGGGGAAAGCTGTAACTCTGTGAGATGATTTCACAGAACACAAAGAAGTTTCTCAAAAAGCTTCTTTCTCTTTGTTATCGGAGGATATTTCCTTTGGCCCTCTAGTTTCCAAAGGGATCCGAAATATCTGTTCTCAGATTCCATAGAAATAAGGCTAGCAAAGAGATCTAGGAAATACAGATGTAACTCTGTGAGATGAATTAACAGAACACTAAGCAGTTTCTCAGAAAGCTTCTTTCCAGATTTCCTCTAAGGATATTTCCTTTTTCACCATAGCCCTCTAAGGGCTTCCAAATATCACTTTGCCAATTCCACAAGAACTGTCTTAGCGAAAGGCTTCTTGAGGGGAAAGCTGTAACTCTGTGACATGATTTCACAGAACACAAAGAAGTTTCTCAAAAAGCTTCTTTCTCTTTGTTATCGGAGGATATTTCCTTTGGCCCTATAGTCTCCAAAGGGATCCGAAATATCTGTTCTCAGATTCCACAGAAATAAGGCTAGCAAAGAGATCCACGAAATACACATGTAAATCTGTGAGATGAATTAACAGAACACTAAGCAGTTTCTCAGAAATCTTCTTTCCAGATTTCCTCTGAGGATATTTCCTTTTTCACCATCGGCCTCTATGGGCTTCCAAATATCACTTTGCCAATTCCACAAGAACTGTCTTAGCGAAAGGCTTCTTGAGGGGAAAGCTGTAACTCTGTGAGATGATTTCACAGAACACAAAGAAGTTTCTCAGAAAGCTTCTTTCTCTTTGTTATCGGAGGATATTTCCTTTGGCCCTATAGTCTCCAAAGGGATCCGAAATATCTGTTCTCAGATTCCACAGAAATAAGGCTAGCAAAGAGATCCACGAAATACAGATATAACTCTGTGAGATGAATTAACAGAACACTATGCAGTTTCTCAGAAAGCTTCTTTCCCGATTTCCTCTGAGGATATTTCCTTTTTCACCATCACCCTCTATGGGCTTTGAAATTTCACTTTTCCAATTCCACAAGAACTGTCTTAGTGAAAGGCTTCTTGAGGGGAAAGCTGTAACTCTGTGAGATGATTTCACAGAACACAATGAAGCTTCTCAGAAAGCTTCTTTCTCTTTGTAATCGGAGGATATTTCCTTTGGCCCTATAGTCTTCAAAGGGATCCGAAACATCTGTTCTCAGATTCCACAGAAATAAGGCTAGCAAAGAGATCCACGAAATACAGATGTAACTCTGTGAGATGAATTAACAGAACACTAAGCAGTTTCTCAGAAAGCTTCTGTCCAGATTTCATCTGAGGATATTTCCTTTTTCACCATAGCCCTCTAGGGGCTTCCAAATATCACTTTGCCAATTCCACAAGAACTGTCTTAGCGAAAGGCTTCTTGAGGGGAAAGCTGTAACTCTGTGATATGATATCACAGAACACAAAGAAGTTTCTCAAAAAGCTTCTTTCTCTTTGTTATCGGAGGATATTTCCTTTGGCCCTATAGTCTCCAAAGGGATCCGAAATATCTGTTCTCAGATTCCACAGAAATAAGGCTAGCAAAGAGATCCACGAAATACAGATGTAACTCTGTTAGATGAATTAACAGAACACTAAGCAGTTTCTCAGAAAGTTTCCTTCCAGATTTCATCTGAGGATATTTCCTTTTTCACCATAGCCCTCTATGGGCTTCCAAATATCACTTTGCCAATTCCACAAGAACTGTCTTAGCGAAAGGCTTCTTGAGGGGAAAGATGTAACTCTGTGAGATGATTTCACAGAACACAAAGAAGTTTCTCAGAACGCTTCTTTCTCTTTGTTATCGGAGGATATTTTCTTTGGCCCTATAGTCTTCAAAGGGATCCGAAATATCTGTTCTCAGATTCCACAGAAATAAGGCTAGCAAAGAGATCCACGAAATACAGATGTAACTCTGTGACATGAATTAACAGAACACTAAGCAGTTTCTCCGAAAGCTTCTTTCCAGATTTCATCTGAGGATATTTCCTTTTTCACCGTAGCCCTCCATGGGCTTCCAAATATCACTTTGCCAATTCCTCAAGAACTCTCTTAGCGAAAGGCTTCTTGAAGGGAAGCTGTAATTCTGTGAGATGATTTCACAGAACACAAAGAAGTTTCTCAAAAAGCTTCTTTTTCTTTGTTATCGGAGGATATTTCCTTTGGCCCTATAGTCTCCAAAGGGATCCGAAATATCTGTTCTCAGATTCCACAGAAATAAGGCTAGCAAAGAGATCCACGAAATACAGATGTAACTCTGTGAGATGAATTAACAGAACACTAAGCAGTTTCTCAGAAACCTTCTTTCCAGATTTCCTCTGAGGATATTTCCTTTTTCACCATAGCCCTCTATGGGCTACAAAATATCACATTGCCAATTCCACAAGAACTGTCTTAGCGAAAGGCTTCTTGAGGGGAAAGCTGTAACTCTGTGAGATGATTTCACAGAACACAAAGAAGTTTCTCAGAAATCTTCTTTCTCTTTGTTATCGGAGGATATTTCCTTTGGCCCTATAGTCTCCAAAGGGATCCGAAATATCTGTTCTCAGATTCCACAGAAATAAGGCTAGCAAAGAGATCCACGAAATACAGATGTAACTCTGTGAGATGAATTAACCGAACACTAAGCAGTTTCTCAGAAAGCTTCTTTCCATATTTCCTCTGAGGATAATTCCTTTTTCACTATAGCCCTCTAGGGGCTACCAAATATCACATTGCCAATTCCACAAGAACTGTCTTAGCGAAAGGCTTCTTGAGGGGAAAGCTGTAACTCTGTGAGATGATTTCACAGAACACAAAGAAGTTTCTCAGAAAACTTCTTTCTCTTTGTTATCGGAGGATATTTCCTTTGGCCCTATAGTCTTCAAAGGGATACGAAATATCTGTTCTCAGATTCCACAGAAATAAGGCTAGAAAAGAGATCCACGAAATACAGATGTAACTCTGTGAGATGAATTAACAGAACACTAAGCAGTTTCTCAGAAAGCTTCTTTCAAGATTTCCTCTGAGGATATTTCCTTTTTCACCACAGCCCTCTATGAGCTTCCAATTATCACTTTGCCAATTCCACAAGAACTGTCTTAGCGAAAGGTTTCTTGAGAGGAAAGCTGTAACTCTGTGAGATGATTTCACAGAACACAAAGAATTTTCTCAGAAAGCTTCTTTCTCTTTGTTATCGGAGGATATTTCCTTTGACCCTATAGTCTCCAAAGGGATCCGAAATATGTGTTCTCAGATTCCACAGAAATAAGGCTAGAAAAGAGATCCACGAAATACAGATGTAACTCTGTGAGATGAATTAACAGAACACTAAGCATTTTCTCAAAAATATTCTTTCTATATTTCATCTGAGGATATTTCCTTTTTCACCATAGCCCTCTATGGGCTTCCAAATATCACTTTGCCAATTCCACAAGAACTGTCTTAGCGAAAGGCTTCTTGAGGGGAAAGCTGTAACTATGTGAGATGATTTCACAGAACACAAAGAAGTTTCTCAGAAAGCTTCTTTCTCTCTTTTATCGGAGTATATTTCCTTTGGCCCTATAGTCTTCAAAGGGATCTGAAATATCTGTTCTCAGATTCCACAGAAATAAGGCTAGCAAAGAGATCCACGAAATACAGATGTAACTCTGTGAGATGAATTAATAGAACACTAAGCAGTTTCTCAGAAAGCTTCTTTCCAGATTTCATCTGAGGATATTTCCTTTTTCACCATAGCCCTCCATGGGCTTCCAAATATCACTTTGCCAATGCAACAAGAACTGTCTTATCGAAAGGCTTCTTCAGGGGAAAGCTGTAACTCTGTGAGATGATTTCACAGAACACAAAGAAGTTTCTCAAAAAGCTTCTTTCTCTTTGTTATCGGAGGATATTTCCTTTGGCCCTATAGTCTCCAAAGGGATCCGAAATATCTGTTCTCAGATTCCACAGAAATAAGGCTAGCAAAGAGATCCACGAATTACACATGTAACTCTATGAGATGAATTAACAGAACACTAAGCAGTTTCTCAGAAAGCTTCTTTCCAGATTTCCTCTGAGGATATTTCCTTTTTCACCATCGACCTCTATGGGCTTCCAAATATCACTTTTCCAATTCCACAAGAACTGTCTTAGCGAAAGGCTTCTTGAGGGGAAAGCTGTAACTCTGTGAGATGATTTCACAGAACACAATGAAGTTTCTCAGAAAGCTTCTTTCTCTTTGTAATCAGAGGATATTTCCTGTGGCCCTATAGTCTTCAAAGGGATCCGAAATATCTGTGCTCAGATTCCACAGAAATAAGGCTAGCAAAGAGATCCACGAAATACAGATGTAACCCTGTGAGATGAATTAACAGAACACTAAGCACTTTCTCAGAAAGCTTCTTTCCAGATTTCCTCTAAGGATATTTCCTTTTTCACCACAGCCCTCTAAGGGCTTCCAAATATCACTTTGCCAATTCCACAAGAACTGTCTTAGCGAAAGGCTTCTTGAGGGGAAAGCTGTAACTCTGTGAGATGATTTCACAGAACACAAAGAAGTTTCTCAAAAAGCTTCTTTCTCTTTGTCATCGGAGGATATTTCCTTTGGCCCTATAGTCTCCAAAGGGATCCGAAATATCTGTTCTCAGATTCCACAGAAATAAGGCTAGCAAAGAGATCCACGAAATACAGATGTAACTCTGTGAGATGAATTAACAGAACACTAAGCAGTTTCTCAGAAAGCTTCTTTCCAGATTTCCTCTGAGGATATTTCCTTTTTCACCATAGCCCTCTATGGGCTTCCAAATATCACTTTTCCAATTCCACAAGAACTGTCTTAGCGAAAGGCTCCTTGAGGGGAAAGCTGTAACTCTGTGAGATGATTTCAAAGAACACAAAGAAGTTTCTCAGAAAGCTTCATTCTCTTTTTTATCGGAGGATATATCCTTTGGCCCTATAGTCTTCAAAGGGATCTGAAATATCTGTTCTCAGATTCCATAGAAATAAGGCTAGCAAAGTGATCCACGAAATACAGATGTAACTCTGTGAGATGAATTAACAGAACACTAAGCAGTTTCTCAGAAAGCTTCTTTCCAGATTTCATCTGAGGATATTTCCTTTTTCACCATAGCCCTCTATGGGCTTCCAAATATCACTTTAGCAATTCCACAAGAACTGTCTTAGTGAAAGGCTTCTTGAGGGGAAAGCTGTAACTCTGTGAGATGATTTCACAGAACACAAAGAAGTTTCTCAGAAAGCTTCTTTCTCTTTTTTATCGGAGGATATTTCCATTGGCCCTATAGTCTTCAAAGGGATCTGAAATATCTGTTCTCAGATTCCACAGAAATAAGGCTAGCAAAGAGATCCACGAAATACAGATGTAACTCTGTGAGATGAATTAACAGAACACTAAGCAGTTTCTCAGAAAGCTTCTTTCCAGATTTCATCTGAGGATATTTCCTTTTTCACCGTAGCCCTCTATGGGCTTCCAAATATCATTTTGCCAATTCCACAAGAACTGTCTTAGCGAAAGGCTTCTTGAGGGGAAAGCTGTAACTCTGTGAGATGATTTCACAGAACACAAAGAAGTTTCTCAAAAAGCTTCTTTCTCTTTGTTATCGGAGGATATTTCCTTTGGCCCTATAGTCTCCAAAGGGATCCGAAATATCTGTTCTCAGATTCCACAGAAATAAGGCTGGCAAAGAGATCCACGAAATACAGATGTAACTCTGTGAGATGAATTAACAGAACACTAAGCAGATTCTCAGAAAGCTTCTTTCCAGATTTCATCTGAGGATATTTCCTTTTTCACCATAGCCCTCTATGGGCTTCCAAATATCACTTTGCCAATTCCACAAGAACTGTCTTAGCGAAAGGCTTCTTAAGAGGAAAGCTGTAACACTGTGAGATTATTTCACCGAACACAAAGAAGTTACTCAAAGAGCTTCTTTCTCTTTCTTATCGGAGGATATTTCCTTTGGCCCTATAGTCTCCAAAGGGATCCGAAATATCTGTTCTCAGATTCCACAGAAATAAGGCTAGCAAAGAGTTCCACGAAATACAGATGTAACTCTGTGAGATGAATTAACAGAACACTAAGCACTTTCTCAGAAAGCTTCTTTCCAGATTTCATCTGAGGATATTTCCTTTTTCACCATAGCCCTCTAAGGGCTTCCAAATATCACTTTGCCAATTCCACAGAACTGTCTTAGCGAAAGGCTTCTTGAGGTGAAAGCTGTAACTCTGTGAGATGATTTCACAGAACACAAAGAAGTTTCTCAGAAAACATCTTTCTCTTTGTTATCGGAGGATATTTCCTTTGGCCCTATAGTCTTCAAAGGGATCCGAAATATCTGTTCTCAGATTCCACAGAAATAAGGCAAGCAAAGAGATCCACGAAATACAGATGTAACTCTGTGAGATGAATTAAAAGAACACTAAGCAGTTTCTCAGAAAGCTTCTTTCCAGATTTCCTCTGAGGATATTTCCTTTTTCACCATAGCCCTCTATGGGCTTCCAAATATCACTTTGCCAATTCCACAAGAACTGTCTTAGCGAAAGGCTTCTTGAGGGGAAAGCTGTAACTCTATGAGATGATTTTGCAGAACACAAAGAAGTTTCTCAGAAAGCTTCTTTCTCTTTTTTATCGGAGGATATTTCCTTTGGCCCTATAGTCTCCAAAGGGATAGGAAATATCTGTTCTCAGATTCCACAGAAATAAGGCTAGCAAAGAGATCCACGAAATACAGATGTAACTCTGTGAGATGAATTAACAGAACACTAAGCAGTTTCTCAGAAACCTTCTTTCCAGATTTCATCTGAGGATATTTCCTTTTTCACCATAGCCCTCTATGGGCTTCCAAATATCACTTTGCCAATTCCAAAAGAACTGTCTTATCGAAAGGCTTCTTGAGGTGAAAGCTATAACTCTGTGAGATGATTTCACAGAACACAAAGAAATTTTTCAAAAAGCTTCTTTCTCTTTGTTATCGGGGGATATTTCCTTTGGCCCTATAGTCTCCAAAGGGATCCGAAATATCTGTTCTTAGATTACACAGAAATAAGGCTAGCAAAGAGATCCACGAAATACAGATGTAACTCTGTGAGATGAATTAACAGAACACTAAGCAGTTTCTCAGAAAGCTTCTTTCCAGATTTCCTATGAGGATATTTCCTTTTTCACCATAGCCCTCTAAGGGCTTCCAAATATCACTTTGCCAATTCCACAAGAACTGTCTTAGCGAAAGGCTTCTTGAGGGGAGGCTGTAACTCTGTGAGATGATTTCACAGAACACAAAGAAGTTTCTCAGAAAGCTTCTTTCTCTTTGTTATCGGAGGATATTTCCTTGGGCCCTATAGTGTTTAAAGGGATCCGAAATATCTGCTCTCAGATTCCGGAGAAATAAGGCTAGCAAAGAGATCCACGAAATACAGATGTAACTCTGTGAGATGAATTAACAGAACACTAAGCAGTTTCTCAGAAAGCTTCTTTCCAGATTTCCTCTGAGGATATTTCCTTTTTAACCATAGCCCTCTATCGGCTTCCAAATATCACTTTGCCAATTCCACAAGAACAGTCTTAGCGAAAGGCTTCTTGAGGGGAAAGCTGTAACTCTGTGAGTTGATTTCACAGAACACAAAGAAGTTTCTCAGAAAGCTTCTTTCTCTTTGTTATCGGAGGATATTTCCTTTGGCCCTATAGTCTCCAAAGGGATCCGAAATATCTGTTCTCAGATTCCACAGAAATAAGGCTAGCAAAGAGATCCACGAAATACAGATATAACTCTGTGAGATGAATTAACAGAACACTAAGCAGTTTCTCAGAAAGCTTCTTTCCCGATTTCCTCTGAGGATATTTCCTTTTTCACCATCGCCCTCTATGGGCTTCAAAATTTCACTTTTCCAATTCCACAAGAACTGTCTTAGTGAAAGGCTTCTTGAGGGGAAAGCTGTAACTCTGTGAGATGATTTCACAGAACACAATGAAGTTTCTCAGAAAGCTTCTTTCTCTTTGTTATCGGAGGATATTTCCTTTGGCCCTATAGTCTTCAAAGGGATCCGAAATATCTGTTCTCAGATTCCACAGAAATAAGGCCAGCAAAGAGATCCACGAAATACAGATGTAACTCTGTGAGATGAATTAACAGAACACTAAGCAGTTTCTCAGAAAGCTTCTGTCCAGATTTCATCTGAGGATATTTCCTTTTTCACCATAGCCCTCTAGGGGTTTCCAAATATCACTTTGCCAATTCCACAAGAACTGTCTTAGCGAAAGGCTTCTTGAGGGGAAAGCTGTAACTCTGTGAGATGATTTCACAGAACACAAAGAAGTTTCTCAAAAAGCTTCTTTCTCTTTGTTATCGGAGGATATTTCCTTTGGCCCTATAGTCTCCAAAGGGATCCGAAATATCTATTCTCAGATTCCACAGAAATAAGGCTAGCAAAGAGATCCACGAAATACAGTTGTAACTCTGTGAGATGAATTAACAGAACACTAAGCAGTTTCTCTGAAAGCTTCTTTCCAGATTTTATCTGAGGATATTTCCTTTTTCACCATAGCCCTCTAAGGGCTTCCAAATATCACTTTGACAATTCCACAAGAACTGTCTTAGCGAAAGGCTTCTTGAGGGGAAACCTGTAACTATGTGAGATGATTTCACAGAACACAAAGAAGTTTCTCAGAAAGCTTCTTTCTCTTTGTTATCGGAGGATATTTCCTTTGGCCCTATAGTCTCCAAAGGGATCCGAAATATCTGTTCTCAGATTCCACAGAAATAAGGCTAGCAAAGAGATCCACGAAATACAGAGGTAACTCTGTGAGATGAATTAACAGAACACTAAGCAGTTTCTCAGAAAGCTTCTTTCCAGATTTCCTCTAAGGATATTTCCTTTTTCACCATCGCCCTCTATGGGCTTCCAAATATCACTTTTCCAATTCCACAAGAACTCTCTTAGCGAAAGGCTTCTTGAGGGGAAAGCTGTAACTCTGTGAGATGATTTCACAGAACACAAAGAAGTTTCTCAAAAAGCTTCTTTCTCTTTGTTATCGGAGGATATTTCCTTTGGCCCTATAGTATCCAAAGGGATCCGAAATATCTGTTCTCAGATTCCACAGAAATAAGGCTAGCAAAGAGATCCACGAAATACACATGTAACTCTGTGAGATGAATTAACAGAACACTCAGCAGTTTCTCAGAAAGCTTCTTTCCAGATTTCCTCTGAGGATACTTCCTTTTTCACCATCGCCCTCTATGGGCTTCCAAATATCACTTTTCCAATTCCTCAAGAACTGTCTTAGCGAAAGGCTTCTTGAGGGGAAAGCTGTAACTCTGTGAGATGATTTCACAGAACACAATGAAGTTTCTCAGAAAGCTTCTTTCTCTTTGTAATCGGAGGATATTTCCTTTGGCCCTATAGTCTTCAAAGGGATCTGAAATATCTGTTCTCAGATTCCACAGAAATAAGGCTAGCAAAGAGATCCATGAAATACAGATGTAACTCTGTGAGATGAATTAACAGAACACTAAGCAGTTTCTCAGAAAGCTTCTTTCCAGATTTCCTCTGAGGATATTTCCTTTTTCACCATAGCCCTCTATGGGCTTCTAAATATCACTTTTCCAATTCCACAAGAACTCTCTTAGCGAAAGGCTTCTTGAGGGGAAAGCTGTAACTCTGTGAGATGATTTCACAGAACACAAAGAATTTTCCAAAAAGCTTCTTTCTCTTTGTTATCGGAGGATATTTCCTTTGGCCCTATACTCTCCAAAGGGATCCGAAATATCTGTTCTCAGATTCCACAGAAATAAGGCTAGCAAAGAGATCCACGAAATACACATGTAATTCTGTGAGATGAATTAACAGAACACTCAGCAGTTTCTCAGAAAGCTTCTTTCCGGATTTCCTCTGAGGATACTTCCTTTTTCACCATCGCCCTCTATGGGCTTCCAAATATCACTTTTCCAATTCCACAAGAACTGTCTTAGCGAAAGGCTTCTTGAGGGGAAAGCTGTAACTCTGTGAGATGATTTCACAGAACACAATGAAGTTTCTCAGAAAGCTTCTTTCTCTTTGTAATCGGAGGATATTTCCATTGGCCCTATAGTCTTCAAAGGGATCCGAAATATCTGTTCTCAGATTCCACAGAAATAAGGCTAGCAAAGAGATCCACGAAATACAGATGTAACTCTGTGAGATGAATTAACAGAACACTAAGCACTTTCTCAGAAAGCTTCTTTCCAGATTTCATCTGAGGATATTTCCTTTTTCACCATAGCCCTCTATGGGCTTCCAAATATCACTTTGCCAATTCCACAAGAACTGTCTTAGCGAAAGGCTTCTTGAGGGGAAAGCTGTAACTCTGTGAGATGATACCACAGAACACAAAGAAGTTTCTCAGAAAGCTTCTTTCTCTTTATTATCGGAGGATATTTCCTTTGGCCCTATAGTCTCCAATGGGATCCGAAATATCTGTTCTCAGATTCCACAGAAATAAGGCTAGCAAAGAGATCCACGAAATACAGATGTAACTCTGTGAGATGAATTAACAGAACACTAAGCAGTTTCTCAGAAAGCTTCTTTCCAGATTTCATCTGAGGATATTTCCTTTTTCACCATAGCCCTCTAAGGGCTTCCAAATATCACTTTGCGAATTCCAAAGAACTGTCTTAGCGAAAGGCTTCTTGAGGGGAAAGCTGTAACTCTGTGAGATGATTTCACAGAACACAAAGAAGTTTCTCAGAAAGCTTCTTTCTCTTTGTTTTCGGAGGATATTTCCTTTGGCCCTACAGTCTTCAAAGCGATAAGAAATATCTGTTCTCAGATTCCACAGAAATAAGGCTAGCAAAGAGATCCACGAAATACAGATGTAACTCTGTAGGATGAATTAACAGAACACTAAGCAGTTTCTCAGAAAGCTTCTTTCCAGATTTCCTCTGAGGATATTTCCTTTTTCACCATAGCCCTCTATGGGCTTCCAAATATCACTTTAGCAATTCCACAAGAACTGTCTTAGCGAAAGGCTTCTTGAGGGGAAAGCTGTAACTCTGTGAGATGATTTCACAGAACACAAAGAAGTTTCTCAAAAAGCTTCTTTCTCTTTGTTATCGGAGGATATTTCCTTTGGCCATATAGTCTCCAAAGGGATCCGAAATATCTGTTCTCAGATTCCACAGAAATAAGGCTAGCAAAGAGATCTACGAAATACAGATGTAACTCTGTGAGATGAATTAACAGAACACTAAGCAGTTTCTCAGAAAGCTTCTTTCCAGATTTCCTCTAAGGATATTTCCTTTTTCACCATAGCCCTCTAAGGGCTTCCAAATATCACTTTGCCAATTCCACAAGAACTGTCTTAGCGAAAGGCTTCTTGAAGGGAAAGCTGTAACTCTGTGACATGATTTCACAGAACACAAAGAAGTTTCTCAAAAAGCTTCTTTCTCTTTGTTATCGGAGGATGTTTCCTTTGGCCCTATAGTCTCCAAAGGGATCCGAAATATCTGTTCTCAGATTCCACAGAAATAAGGCTAGCAAAGAGATCCACGAAATACACATGTAAATCTGTGAGATGAATTAACAGAACACTAAGCAGTTTCTCAGAAAGCTTCTTTCCAGATTTCATCTGAGGATATTTCCTTTTTCACCATAGCCCTCTATGGGCTTCCAAATATCACTTTGCCAATTCCACAAGAACTGTCTTATCGAAAGGCTTCTTGAGGGGAAAGCTGTAACTCTGTGAGATGATTTCACAGAACACAAAGAAGTTTCTCAAAAAGCTTCTTTCTCTTTGTTATCGGAGGATATTTCCTTTGGCCCTATAGTCTCCAAAGGGATCCGAAATATCTGTTCTCAGATTCCACAGAAATAAGGCTAGCAAAGAGATCCACGAAATACACATGTAACTCGGTGAGATGAATTAACAGAACACTAAGCAGTTTCTCAGAAAGCTTCTTTCCAGATTTCCTCTGAGGATATTTCCTTTTTCACCATCGACCTCTATGGGCTTCCAAATATCACTTTTCCAATTCCACAAGAACTGTCTTACCGAAAGGCTTCTTGAGGGGAAAGCTGTAACTCTGTGAGATGATTTCACAGAACACAAAGAAGTTTCTCAGAAAGCTTCTTTCTCTTTGTTATCGGAGGATATTTCCTTTAGCCCTATAGTCTTCAAAGGGATCCGAAATATCTGTTCTCAGATTCCACAGAAATAAGGCTAGCAAAGAGATCCACGAAATACAGATGTAACTCTGTGAGATGAATTAACAGAACACTAAGCAGTTTCTCAGAAAGCTACTTTCCAGATTTCATCTGAGGATATTTCCTTTTTCACCGTAGCCCTCTATGGGCTTCCAAATATCACTTTTCCAATTCCACAAGAACTGTCTTAGCGAAAGGCTTCTTGAGGGGAAAGCTGTAACTCTGTGAGATGATTTCACAGAACACAATGAAGTTTCTCAGAAAGCTTCTTTCTCTTTGTAATCGGAGGATATTTCCTTTGGCCCTATAGTCTTCAAAGGGATCCGAAATATCTGTTCTCAGATTCCACAGAAATAAGGCTAGCAAAGAGATCCACGAAATACAGATGTAACTCTGTGAGATGAATTAACAGAACACTAAGCAGTTTCTCAGAAAGCTTCTTTCCAGATTTCCTCTGAGGATATTTCCTTTTTCACCATAGCCCTCTATGGGCTTCTAAATATCACTTTTCCAATTCCACAAGAACTCTCTTAGCGAAAGGCTTCTTGAGGGGAAAGCTGTAACTCTGTGAGATGATTTCACAGAACACAAAGAATTTTCCAAAAAGCTTCTTTCTCTTTGTTATCGGAGGATATTTCCTTTGGCCCTATACTCTCCAAAGGGATCCGAAATATCTGTTCTCAGATTCCACAGAAATAAGGCTAGCAAAGAGATCCACGAAATACACATGTAATTCTGTGAGATGAATTAACAGAACACTCAGCAGTTTCTCAGAAAGCTTCTTTCCGGATTTCCTCTGAGGATACTTCCTTTTTCACCATCGCCCTCTATGGGCTTCCAAATATCACTTTTCCAATTCCACAAGAACTGTCTTAGCGAAAGGCTTCTTGAGGGGAAAGCTGTAACTCTGTGAGATGATTTCACAGAACACAATGAAGTTTCTCAGAAAGCTTCTTTCTCTTTGTAATCGGAGGATATTTCCATTGGCCCTATAGTCTTCAAAGGGATCCGAAATATCTGTTCTCAGATTCCACAGAAATAAGGCTAGCAAAGAGATCCACGAAATACAGATGTAACTCTGTGAGATGAATTAACAGAACACTAAGCACTTTCTCAGAAAGCTTCTTTCCAGATTTCATCTGAGGATATTTCCTTTTTCACCATAGCCCTCTATGGGCTTCCAAATATCACTTTGCCAATTCCACAAGAACTGTCTTAGCGAAAGGCTTCTTGAGGGGAAAGCTGTAACTCTGTGAGATGATTTCACAGAACACAAAGAAGTTTCTCAGAAAGCTTCTTTCTCTTTATTATCGGAGGATATTTCCTTTGGCCCTATAGTCTCCAATGGGATCCGAAATATCTGTTCTCAGATTCCACAGAAATAAGGCTAGCAAAGAGATCCACGAAATACAGATGTAACTCTGTGAGATGAATTAACAGAACACTAAGCAGTTTCTCAGAAAGCTTCTTTCCAGATTTCATCTGAGGATATTTCCTTTTTCACCATAGCCCTCTAAGGGCTTCCAAATATCACTTTGCGAATTCCAAAGAACTGTCTTAGCGAAAGGCTTCTTGAGGGGAAAGCTGTAACTCTGTGAGATGATTTCACAGAACACAAAGAAGTTTCTCAGAAAGCTTCTTTCTCTTTGTTATCGGAGGATATTTCCTTTGGCCCTACAGTCTTCAAAGCGATAAGAAATATCTGTTCTCAGATTCCACAGAAATAAGGCTAGCAAAGAGATCCACGAAATACAGATGTAACTCTGTGAGATGAATTAGCAGAACACTAAGCAGTTTCTCAGAAAGCTTCTTTCCAGATTTCCTCTGAGGATATTTCCTTTTTCACCATAGCCCTCTATGGGCTTCCAAATATCACTTTAGCAATTCCACAAGAACTGTCTTAGCGAAAGGCTTCTTGAGGGGAAAGCTGTAACTCTGTGAGATGATTTCACAGAACACAAAGAAGTTTCTCAAGAAGCTTCTTTCTCTTTGTTATCGGAGGATATTTCCTTTGGCCCTATAGTCTCCAAAGGGATCCGAAATATCTGTTCTCAGATTCCACAGAAATAAGGCTAGCAAAGAGATCCACGAAATACACATGTAACTCGGTGAGATGAATTAACAGAACACTAAGCAGTTTCTCAGAAAGCTTCTTTCCAGATTTCCTCTGAGGATATTTCCTTTTTCACCATCGACCTCTATGGGCTTCCAAATATCACTTTTCCAATTCCACAAGAACTGTCTTAGCGAAAGGCTTCTTGAGGGGAAAGCTGTAACTCTGTGAGATGATTTCACAGAACACAAAGAAGTTTCTCAGAAAGCTTCTTTCTCTTTGTTATCGGAGGATATTTCCTTTAGCCCTATAGTCTTCAAAGGGATCCGAAATATCTGTTCTCAGATTCCACAGAAATAAGGCTAGCAAAGAGATCCACGAAATACAGATGTAACTCTGTGAGATGAATTAACAGAACACTAAGCAGTTTCTCAGAAAGCTACTTTCCAGATTTCATCTGAGGATATTTCCTTTTTCACCGTAGCCCTCTATGGGCTTCCAAATATCACTTTTCCAATTCCACAAGAACTGTCTTAGCGAAAGGCTTCTTGAGGGGAAAGCTGTAACTCTGTGAGATGATTTCAAAGAACACAAAGAAGTTTCTCAGAAAGCTTCTTTCTCTTTTTTATCGGAGGATATATCCTTTGGCCCTATAGTATTCAAAGGGATCTGAAATATCTGTTCTCAGATTCCACAGAAATAAGGCTAGCAAAGTGATCCACGAAATACAGATGTAACTCTGTGAGATGAATTAACAGAACACTAAGCAGTTTCTCAGAAAGCTTCTTTCCAGATTTCATCTGAGGATATTTCCTTTTTCACCATAGCCCTCTATGGGCTTCCAAATATCACTTTAGCAATTCCACAAGAACTGTCTTAGTGAAAGGCTTCTTGAGGGGAAAGCTGTAAATCTGTGAGATGATTTCACAGAACACAAAGAAGTTTCTCAGAAAGCTTCTTTCTCTTTTTTATCGGAGGATATTTCCTTTGGCCCTATAGTCTTCAAAGGGATCTGAAATATCTGTTCTCAGATTCCACAGAAATAAGGCTAGCAAAGAGATCCACGAAATACAGATGTAACTCTGTGAGATAAATTAACAGAACACTAAGCAGTTTCTCAGAAATCTTCTTTACAGATTTCATCTGAGGATATTTCCTTTTTCACCGCAGCCCTCTATGGGCTTCCAAATATCATTTTGCCAATTCCACAAGAACTGTCTTAGCGAAAGGCTTCTTGAGGGGAAATCTGTAACTCTGTGAGATGATTTCACAGAACACAAAGAAGTTTCTCAAAAAGCTTCTTTCTCTTTGTTATCGGAGGATATTTCCTTTGGCCCTATAGTCTCCAGAGGGATCCGAAATATCTGTTCTCAGATTCCACAGAAATAAGGCTGGAAAAGAGATCCACGAAATACAGATGTAACTCTGTGAGATGAATGAACAGAACACTAAGCAGATTCTCAGAAAGCTTCTTTCCAGATTTCATCTGAGGATATTTCCTTTTTCACCATAGCCCTCTATGGGCTTCCAAATATCACTTTGCCAATTCCACAAGAACTGTCTTAGCGAAAGGCTTCTTAAGAGGAAAGCTGTAACACTGTGAGATTATTTCACCGAACACAAAGAAGTTTCTCAAAGAGCTTCTTTCTCTTTCTTATCGGAGGATATTTCCTTTGGCCCTATAGTCTCCAAAGGGATCCGAAATATCTGTTCTCAGATTCCACAGAAATAAGGCTAGCAAAGAGTTCCACAAATACAGACGTAACACTGTGAGATGAATTAACAGAACACTAAGCAGTTTCTCAGAAAGCTTCTTTCCAGATTTCATCTGAGGATATTTCCTTTTTCACCATAGCCCTCTAAGGGCTTCCAAATATCACTTTGCCAATTCCACAGAACTGTCTTAGCGAAAGGCTTCTTGAGGTGAAAGCTGTAACTCTGTGAGATGATTTCACAGAACACAAAGAAGTTTCTCAGAAAACATCTTTCTCTTTGTTATCGGAGGATATTTCCTTTGGCCCTATAGTCTTCAAAGGGATCCGAAATATCTGTTCTCAGATTCCACAGAAATAAGGCAAGCAAAGAGATCCACGAAATACAGATGTAACTTTTTGAGATGAATTAAAAGAACACTAAGCAGTTTCTCAGAAAGCTTCTTTCCAGATTTCCTCTGAGGATATTTCCTTTTTCACCATAGCCCTCTATGGGCTTCCAAATATCACTTTGCCAATTCCACAAGAACTGTCTTAGCGAAAGGCTTCTTGAGGGGATAGCTGTAACTCTGTGAGATGATTTCACAGAACACGAAGAAGTTTCTCAAAAAGCTTCTTTCTCTTTGTTATCGGAGGATATTTCCTTTGGCCCTATAGTCTCCAAAGGGATAGGAAATATCTGTTCTCAGATTCCACAGAAATAAGGCTAGCAAAGAGATCCACGAAATACAGATGTAACTCTGTGAGATGAATTAACAGAACACTAAGCAGTTTCTCAGAAAGCTTCTTTCCAGATTTCATCTGAGGATATTTCCTTTTTCACCATAGCCCTCTATGGGCTTCCAAATATCACTTTGCCAATTCCACAAGAACTGTCTTAGCGAAAGGCTTCTTGAGGTGAAAGCTATAACTCTGTGAGATGATTTCACAGAACACAAAGAAATTTTTCAAAAAGCTTCTTTCTCTTTGTTATCGGAGGATATTTCCTTTGGCCCTGTAGTCTCCAAAGGGATCCGAAATATCTGTTCTTAGATTACACAGAAATAAGGCTAGCAAAGAGATCCACGAAATACAGATGTAACTCTGTGAGATGAATTAACAGAACACTAAGCAGTTTCTCAGAAAGCTTCTTTCCAGATTTCCTATGAGGATATTTCCTTTTTCACCATAGCCCTCTAAGGGCTTCCAAATATCCCTTTGCCAATTCCACAAGAACTGTCTTAGCGAAAGGCTTCCTGAGGGCAGGCTGTAACTCTGTGAGATGATTTCACAGAACACAAAGAAGTTTCTCAGAAAGCTTCTTTCTCTTTGTTATCGGAGGATATTCCCTTTGGCCCTATAGTGTTTAAAGGGATCCGAAATATCTGCTCTCAGATTCCGGAGAAATAAGGCTAGCAAAGAGATCCACGAAATACAGATGTAACTCTGTGAGATGAATTAACAGAACACTAAGCAGTTTCTCAGAAAGCTTCTTTCCAGATTTCATCTGAGGATATTTCCTTTTACACCATAGCCCTCTAAGGGCTTCCAAATATCACTTTTCCAATTTCACAAGAACTGTCTTAGCGAAAGGCTTCTCGAGGGGAAAGCTGTAACTCTGTGAGATGATTTCACAGAACACAAAGAAGTTTCTCAGAAAGCTTCTTTCTCTGTGTTATCGGAGGATATTTCCTTTGGCCCTATAGTCTTCAAAGCGATAAGAAATATCTGCTCTCAGATTCCACAGAAATAAGGCTAGCAAAGAGATCCACGAAATACAGATGTAACTCTGTGAGATGAATTAACAGAACACTAAGCAGTTTCTCAGAAAGCTTCTTTCCAGATTTCATCTGAGGATATTTCCTTTTTCACCATCGACCTCTATGGGCTTCGAAATATCACTTTTCCAATTCCACAAGAACTGTCTTAGCGAAAGGCTTCTTGAGGGGAAAGCTGTAACTCTGTGAGATGATTTCACAGAACACAATGAAGTTTCTCAGAAAGCTTCTTTCTCTTTGTAATCGGAGGATATTTCCTTTGGCCCTATAGTCTTCAAAGGGATCCGAAATATCTGTTCTCAGATTCCACAGAAATAAGGCTAGCAAAGAGATCCACGAAATACAGATGTAACTCTGTGAGATGAATTAACAGAACACTAAGCACTTTCTCAGAAAGCTTCTTTCCAGATTTCCTCTAAGGATATTTACTTTTTCACCATAGCCCTCTAAGGGCTTCCAAATATCACTTTTCCAATTCCACAAGAACTGTCTTAGCGAAAGGCTTCTTGAGGGGAAAGCTGTAACTCTGTGAGATGATTTCACAGAACACAAAGAAGTTTCTCAAAAAGCTTCTTTCTCTTTGTTATCGGAGGATATTTCCTTTGGCCCTATAGTCTCCAAAGGGATCCGAAATATCTGTTCTCAGATTCCACAGAAATAAGGCTAGCAAAGAGATCCACGAAATACAGATGTAACTCTGTGAGATGAATTAACAGAACACTAAGCAGTTTTTCAGAAAGCTTCTTTCCAGATTTCCTCTGAGGGTATTTCCTTTTTCACCATAGCCCTCTATGGGCTTCCAAATATCACTTTGCCAATTCCACAAGAACTGTCTTAGCGAAAGGCTTCTTGAGGGGACAGCTGTAACTCTGTGAGATGATTTCAAAGAACACAAAGAAGTTTCTCAAAAAGCTTCTTTCTCTTTGTTATCGGAGGATATTTCCTTTGGCCCTATAGTCTCCAAAGGGATCCGAAATATCTGTTCTCAGATTCCACAGAAATTAGGCTAGCAAAGAGATCCACGAAATACAGATGTAACTCTGTGAGATGAATTAACAGAACACTAAGCAGTTTCTCAGAAAGCTTCTTTCCAGATTTCATCTGAGGATATTTCCTTTTTCACCATAGCCCTCTATGGGCTTCCAAATATCACTTTAGCAATTCCACAAGAAGTGTCTTAGCGAAAGGCTTCTTGAGGGGAAAGCTGTAACACTGTGAGATGATTTCACAGAACACAAAGAAGTTTCTTAAAAAGCTTCTTTCTCTTTGTTATCGGAGGATATTTCCTTTGGCCCTATAGTCTCCAAAGGGATCCGAAATATCTGTTCTCAAATTCCACAGAAATAAGGCTAGCAAAGAGATCCACGAAATACAGTTGTAACTCTGTGAGATGAATTAACAGAACACTAAGCAGTTTCTCTGAAAGCTTCTTTCCAGATTTTATCTGAGAATATTTCCTTTTTCACCATAGCCCTCTAAGGGCTTCCAAATATCACTTTGCCAATTCCACAAGAACTGTCTTAGCGAAAGGCTTCTTGAGGGGAAAGCTGTAACTCTGTGAGATGATTTCACAGAACACAAAGAAGTTTCTCAGAAAGCTTCTTTCTCTTTGTTATCGGAGGATATTTCCTTTGGCCCTATAGTCTCCAAAGGGATCCGAAATATCTGTTCTCAGATTCCACAGAAATAAGGCTAGCAAAGAGTTCCACGAAATACAGATGTAACTCTGTGAGATGAATTAACAGAACACTAAGCAGTTTCTCAGAAAGGTTCTTTCCAGATTTCATCTGAGGATATTTCCTTTTTCACCATAGCCCTCTAAGGGCTTCCAAATATCACTTTGCCAATTCCACAGAACTGTCTTAGCGAAAGGCTTCTTGAGGTGAAAGCTGTAACTCTGTGAGATGATTTCACAGAACACAAAGAAGTTTCTCAGAAAACATGTTTCTCTTTGTTATCGGAGGATATTTCCTTTGGCCCTATAGTCTTCAAAGGGATCCGAAATATCTGTTCTCAGATTCCACAGAAATAAGGCAAGCAAAGAGATCCACGAAATACAGATGTAACTCTGTGAGATGAATTAAAAGAACACTAAGCAGTTTCTCAGAAAGCTTCTTTCCAGATTTCCTCTGAGGATATATCCTTTTTCACCATAGCCCTCTATGGGCTTCCAAATATCACTTTGCCAATTCCACAAGAACTGTCTTAGCGAAAGGCTTCTTGAGGGGATAGCTGTAACTCTGTGAGATGATTTTGCAGAACACAAAGAAGTTTCTCAGAAAGCTTCTTTCTCTTTTTTATCGGAGGATATTTCCTTTGGCCCTATAGTCTCCAAAGGGATAGGAAATATCTGTTCTCAGATTCCACAGAAATAAGGCTAGCAAAGAGATCCACGAAATACAGATGTAACTCTGTGAGATGAATTAACAGAACACTAAGCAGTTTCTCAGAAAGCTTCTTTCCTGATTTCATCTGAGGATATTTCCTTTTTCACCATAGCCCTCTATGGGCTTCCAAATATCTCTTTGCCAATTCCACAAGAACTGTCTTAGCGAAAGGCTTCCTGAGGGGAGGCTGTAACTCTGTGAGATGATTTCACAGAACACAAAGAAGTTTCTCAGAAAGCTTCTTTCTCTTTGTTATCGGAGGATATTTCCTTTGGCCCTATAGTGTTTAAAGGGATCCGAAATATCTGCTCTCAGATTCCGGAGAAATAAGGCGAGCAAAGAGATCCACGAAATACAGATGTAACTCTGTGAGATGAATTAACAGAACACTAAGCAGTTTCTCAGAAAGCTTCTTTCCAGATTTCCTCTGAGGATATTTCCTTTTTCACCAAGACCTCTAAGGGCTTCCAAATATCACTTTGCCAATTCCACAAGAACTGTCTTAGCGAAAGGCTTCTCGAGGGGAAAGCTGTAACTCTGTGAGATGATTTCACAGAACACAAAGAAGTTTCTCAGAAAGCTTCTTTCTCTTTGTTATCGGAGGAAATTTCCTTTGGCCCAATAGTCTCCAAAGGGATCCGAAATATCTGTTCTCAGATTCCACAGAAATAAGGCTCGCAAAGAGATCCACGAAATACAGATGTAACTCTGTGAGATGAATTAACAGAACACTAAGCACTTGCTCAGAAAGCTTCTTTCCAGATTTCCTCTGAGGATATTTCCTTTTTCACCATAGCCCTCTATGGGCTTCCAAATATCACTTTGCCAATTCCACAAGAACTGTCTTAGTGAAAGGCTTCTTGAGGGGAAAGCTGTAACTCTGTGAGATGATTTCAAAGAACACAATGAAGTTTCTCAAAAAGCTTCTTTCTCTTTGTTATCGGAGGATATTTCCTTTGGCCCTATAGTCTCCAAAGGGATCCGAAATATCTGTTCTCAGATTCCACAGAAATAAGGCTAGCAAAGAGATCCACGAAATACAGATGTAACTATGTGAGATGAATTAAGAGAACATTAAGCAGTTTCTCAGAAAGCTTCTTTCCAGATTTCATCTGAGGATATTTCCTTTTTCACCATAGCCCTCTAAGGGCTTCCAAATATCACTTTGCCAATTCCACAGAACTGTCTTAGCGAAAGGCTTCTTGAGGAGAAAGCTGTAACTCTGTGAGATGATTTCACAGAACACAAAGAAGTTTCTCAGAAAGCTTCTTTCTCTGTGTTATCGGAAGATATTTCCTTTGGCCCTATAGTCTTCAAAGCGATAAGAAATATCTGCTCTCAGATTCCACAGAAATAAGGCTAGCAAAGAGATCCACGAAATACAGATGTAACTCTGTGAGATGAATTAATAGAACACTAAGCAGTTTCTCAGAAAGCTTCTTTCCAGATTTCATCTGAGGATATTTCCTTTTTCACCATAGCCCTCTATGGGCTTCCAAATATCACTTTGCCAATTCCACAAGAACTGTCTTATCGAAAGGCTTCTTGAGGGGAAAGGTGTAACTCTGTGAGATGATTGCACAGAACACAAAGAAGTTTCTCAAAAAGCTTCTTTCTCTTTGTTATCGGAGGATATTTCCTTTGGCCCTATAGTCTCCAAAGGGATCCGAAATATCTGTTCTCAGATTCCACAGAAATAAGGCTAGCAAAGAGATCCACGAAATACACATGTAACTCTGTGATATGAATTAACAGAACATTCAGCAGTTTCTCAGAAAGCTTCTTTCCAGATTTCCTCTGAGGATATTTCCTTTTTCACCATCGACCTCTATGGGCTTCCAAATATCACTTTTCCAATTCCACAAGAACTGTCTTAGCGAAAGGCTTCTTGAGGGGAAAGCTGTAACTCTGTGAGATGATTTCACAGAACACAATGAAGTTTCTCAGAAAGCTTCTTTCTCTTTGTAATCGGAGGATATTTCCTTTGGCCCTATAGTCTTCAAAGGGATCCGAAATATCTGTTCTCAGATTCCACAGAAATAAGGCTAGCAAAGAGATCCACGAAATACAGATGTAACTCTGTGAGATGAATTAACAGAACACTAAGCACTTTCTCAGAAAGCTTCTTTCCAGATTTCCTCTAAGGATATTTCCTTTTTCACCATAGCCCTCTAAGGGCTTCCAAATATCACTTTGCCAATTCCACAAGAACTGTCTTAGCGAAAGGCTTCTTGAGGGGAAAGCTGTAACTCTGTGAGATGATTTCACAGAACACAAAGAAGTTTCTCAAAAAGCTTCTTTCTCTTTGTTATCGGAGGATATTTCCTTTGGCCCTATAGTCTCCAAAGGGATCCGAAATATCTGTTCTCAGATTCCAAAGAAATAAGGCTAGCAAAGAGATCCACGAAATACAGTTGTAACTCTGTGAGATGAATTAACAGAACACTAAGCAGTTTCTCTGAAAGCTTCTTTCCAGATTTTATCTGAGGATATTTCCTTTTTCACCATAGCCCTCTAAGGGCTTCCAAATATCACTTTGACAATTCCACAAGAACTGTCTTAGCGAAAGGCTTCTTGAGGGGAAACCTGTAACTATGTGAGATGATATCACAGAACACAAAGAAGTTTCTCAGAAAGCTTCTTTCTCTTTGTTATCGGAGGATATTTCCTTTGGCCCTATAGTCTCCAAAGGGATCCGAAATATCTGTTCTCAGATTCCACAGAAATAACGCTAGCAAAGAGATACACGAAATACAGAGGTAACTCTGTGAGATGAATTAACAGAACACTAAGCAGTTTCTCAGAAAGCTTCTTTCCAGATTTCCTCTAAGGATATTTCCTTTTTCACCATCGCCCTCTATGGGCTTCCAAATATCACTTTGCCAATTCCACAAGAACTCTCTTAGCGAAAGGCTTCTTGAGGGGAAAGCTGTAACTCTGTGAGATGATTTCACAGAACACAAAGAAGTTTCTCAAAAAGCTTCTTTCTCTTTGTTATCGGAGGATATTTCCTTTGGCCCTATAGTCTCCAAAGGGATCCGAAATATCTGTTCTCAGATTCCACAGAAATAAGGCTAGCAAAGAGATCCACGAAATACACATGTAACTCTGTGAGATGAATTAACAGAACACTCAGCAGTTTCTCAGAAAGCTTCTTTCCAGATTTCCTCTGAGGATACTTCCTTTTTCACCATCGCCCTCTATGGGCTTCCAAATATCACTTTTCCTATTCCTCAAGAACTGTCTTAGCGAAAGGCTTCTTGAGGGGAAAGCTGTAACTCTGTGAGATGATTTCACAGAACACAATGAAGTTTCTCAGAAAGCTTCTTTCTCTTTGTAATCGGAGGATATTTCCTTTGGCCCTATAGTCTTCAAAGGGATCCGAAATATCTGTTCTCAGATTCCACAGAAATAAGGCTAGCAAAGAGATCCACGAAATACAGATGTAACTCTGTGAGATGAATTAACAGAACACTAAGCAGTTTCTCAGAAAGCTTCTTTCCAGATTTCCTCTGAGGATATTTCCTTTTTCACCATCGCCCTCTATGGGCTTCCAAATATCACTTTTCCAATTCCACAAGAACTCTCTTAGCGAAAGGCTTCTTGAGGGGAAAGCTGTAACTCTGTGAGATGATTTCACAGAACACAAAGAAGTTTCTCAAAAAGCTTCTTTCTCTTTGTGATCGGAGGATATTTCCTTTGGCCCTATAGTCTCCAAAGGGATCCGAAATATCTGTTCTCAGATTCCACAGAAATAAGGCTAGCAAAGAGATCCACGAAATGCAGATGTAATTCTGTGAGATGAATTAACAGAACACTCAGCAGTTTCTCAGAAAGCTTCTTTCCAGATTTCCTCTGAGGATATTTCCTTTTTCACCATCGCCCTCTATGGGCTTCCAAATATCACTTTTCCAATTCCACAAGAACTGTCTTAGCGAAAGGCTTCTTGAGGGGAAAGCTGTAACTCTGTGAGATGATTTCACAGAACACAATGAAGTTTCTCAGAAAGCTTCTTTCTCTTTGTAATCGGAGGATATTTCCATTGGCCCTATAGTCTTCAAAGGGATCCGAAATATCTGTTCTCAGATTCCACAGAAATAAGGCTAGCAAAGAGATCCACGAAATACAGATGTAACTCTGTGAGATGAATTAACAGAACACTAAGCAGTTTCTCAGAAAGCTTCTTTCCAGATTTCATCTGAGGATATTTCCTTTTTCACCATAGCCCTCTATGGGCTTCCAAATATCACTTTGCCAATTCCACAAGAACTGTCTTAGCGAAAGGCTTCTTGAGGGGAAAGCTGTAACTCTGTGAGATGATTTCACAGAACACAAAGAAGTTTCTCAGAAAGCTTCTTTCTCTTTGTTATCGGAGGATATTTCCTTTGGCCCTAAAGTCTCCAATGGGATCCGAAATATCTGTTCTCAGATTCCACAGAAATAAGGCTAGCAAAGAGATCCACGAAATACAGATGTAATTCTGTGAGATGAATTAACAGAACACTAAGCAGTTTCTCAGAAAGCTTCTTTCCAGATTTCATCTGAGGATATTTCCTTTTTCACCATAGCCCTCTAAGGGCTTCCAAATATCACTTTGCGAATTCCACAGAACTGTCTTAGCGAAAGGCTTCTTGAGGGGAAAGCTGTAACTCTGTGAGATGATTTCACAGAACACAAAGAAGTTTCTCAGAAAGCTTCTTTCTCTTTGTTTTCGGAGGATATTTCCTTTGGCCCTATAGTCTTCAAAGCGATAAGAAATATCTGTTCTCAGATTCCACAGAAATAAGGCTAGCAAAAAGATCCACGAAATACACATGTAACTCTGTGAGATGAATTAACAGAACACTAAGCACTTTCTCAGAAAGCTTCTTTCCAGATTTCCTCTAAGGATATTTCCTTTTTCACCATAGCCCTCTAAGGGCTTCCAAATATCACTTTGCCAATTCCACAAGAACTGTCTTAGCGAAAGGCTTCTTGAGGGGAAACCTGTAACTCTGTGACATGATTTCACAGAACACAAAGAAGTTTCTCAAAAAGCTTCTTTCTCTTTGTTATCGGAGGATATTTCCTTTGGCCCTATAGTCTCCAAAGGGATCCGAAATATCTGTTCTCAGATTCCACAGAAATAAGGCTAGCAAAGAGATCCACGAAATACACATGTAAATCTGTGAGATGAATTAACAGAACACTAAGCAGTTTCTCAGAAAGCTTCTTTCCAGATTTCCTCTGAGGATATTTCCTTTTTCACCATCGCCCTCTATGGGCTTCCAAATATCACTTTGCCAATTCCACAAGAACTGTCTTAGCGAAAGGCTTCTTGAGGGGAAAGCTGTAACTCTGTGAGATGATTTCACAGAACACAAAGAAGTTTCTCAGAAAGCTTCTTTCTCTTTGTTATCGGAGGATATTTCCTTTGGCCCTATAGTCTCCAAAGGGATCCGAAATATCTGTTCTCAGATTCCAAAGAAATAAGGCTAGCAAAGAGATCCACAAAATACAGATATAACTCTGTGAGATGAATTAACAGAACACTAAGCAGTTTCTCAGAAAGCTTCTTTCCCGATTTCCTCTGAGGATATTTCCTTTTTCACCATCGCCCTCTATGGGCTTCAAAATTTCACTTTTCCAATTCCACAAGAACTGTCTTAGTGAAAGGCTTCTTGAGGGGAAAGCTGTAACTCTGTGAGATGATTTCACAGAACACAATGAAGTTTCTCAGAAAGCTTCTTTCTCTTTGTAATCGGAGGATATTTCCTTTGGCCCTATAGTCTTCAAAGGGATCCGAAATATCTGTTCTCAGATTCCACAGAAATAAGGCTAGCAAAGAGATCCACGAAATACAGATGTAACTCTGTGAGATGAATTAACAGAACACTAAGCAGTTTCTCAGAAAGCTTCTTTCCAGATTTCATCTGAGGATATTTCCTTTTTCACCATAGCCCTCTAGGGGCTTCCAAATATCACTTTGCCAATTCCACAAGAACTGTCTTAGCGAAAGGCTTCTTGAGGGGGAAGCTGTAACTCTGTGAGATGATTTCACAGAACACAATGAAGTTTCTCAGAAAGCTTCTTTCTCTTTGTAATCGGAGGATATTTCCTTTGGCCCTATAGTCTCCAAAGGGATCCGAAATATCTGTTCTCAGATTCCACAGAAATAAGGCTAGCAAAGAGATCCACGAAATACACATGTAACTCTGTGAGATGAATTAACAGAACACTAAGCAGTTTCTCAGAAAGCTTCTTTCCAGATTTCATCTGAGGATATTTCCTTTTTCACCATAGCCCTCTAAGGGCTTCCAAATATCACTTTGCCAATTCCACAGAACTGTCTTAGCGAAAGGCTTCTTGAGGGGAAAGCTGTAACTCTGTGAGATGATTTCACAGAACACAAAGAAGTTTCTCAGAAAGTTTCTTTCTCTTTGTTTTCGGAGGATATTTCCTTTGGCCCTATAGTCTTCAAAGCGATAAGAAATATCTGTTCTCAGATTCCACAGAAATAAGGCTAGCAAAGAGATCCACGAAATACAGATGTAACTCTGTGAGATGAATTAGCAGAACACTAAGCAGTTTCTCAGAAAGCTTCTTTCCAGATTTACTCTGAGGATATTTCCTTTTTCACCATAGCCCTCTATGGGCTTCCAAATATCACTTTAGCAATTCCACAAGAACTGTCTTAGCGAAAGGCTTCTTGAGGGGAAAGCTGTAACTCTGTGAGATGATTTCACAGAACACAAAGAAGTTTCTCAAAAAGCTTCTTTCTCTTTGTTATCGGAGGATATTTCCTTTGGCCCTATAGTCTCCAAAGGGATCCGAAATATCTGTTCTCAGATTCCATAGAAATAAGGCTAGCAAAGAGATCTACGAAATACAGATGTAACTCTGTGAGATGAATTAACAGAACACTAAGCAGTTTCTCAGAAAGCTTCTTTCCAGATTTCCTCTAAGGATACTTCCTTTTTCACCATAGCCCTCTAAGGGCTTCCAAATATCACTTTGCCAATTCCACAAGAACTGTCTTAGCGAAAGGCTTCTTGAGGGGAAAGCTGTAACTCTGTGACATGATTTCACAGAACACAAAGAAGTTTCTCAAAAAGCTTCTTTCTCTTTGTTATCGGAGGATATTTCCTTTGGCCCTATAGTCTCCAAAGGGATCCGAAATATCTGTTCTCAGATTCCACAGAAATAAGGCTAGCAAAGAGATCCACGAAATACACATGTAAATCTGTGAGATGAATTAACAGAACACTAAGCAGTTTCTCAGAAAGCTTCTTTCCAGATTTCCTCTGAGGATATTTCCTTTTTCACCATACCCCTCTATGGGCTTCCAAATATCACTTTGCCAATTCCACAAGAACTGTCTTAGCGAAAGGCTTCTTGAGGGGAAAGCTGTAACTCTGTGATATGATTTCACAGAACACAAAGAAGTTTCTCAGAACGCTTCTTTCTCTTTGTTACCGGAGGATATTTTCTTTGGCCCTATAGTCTTCAAAGGGATCCGAAATATCTGTTCTCAGATTCCACAGAAATAAGGCTAGCAAAGAGATCCACGAAATACAGATGTAACTCTGTGACATGAATTAACAGAACACTAAGCAGTTTCTCAGAAAGCTTCTTTCCAGATTTCATCTGAGGATATTTCCTTTTTCACCGAAGCCCTCTATGGGCTTCCAAATATCACTATGCCAATTCCACAAGAACTGTCTTAGCGAAAGGCTTCTTGAGGGGAAAGCTGTAACTCTGTGAGATGATTTCACAGAACACAAAGAAGTTTCTCAGAAAGCTTCTTTCTCTTTGTTATCGGAAGATATTTCCTTTGGCCCTATAGTCTCCAAAGGGATCCGAAATATCTGTTCTCAGATTCCACAGAAATAAGGCTAGCAAAGAGTTCCACTTAATACAGATGTAACTCTGTGAGATGAATTAACAGAACACTAAGCACTTTCTCAGAAAGCTTCTTTCCAGATTTCATCTGAGGATATTTCTTTTTTCACCATAGTCCTCTAAGGGCTTCCAAATATCACTTTGCCAATTCCACAGAACTGTCTTAGCGAAAGGCTTCTTGAGGGGAAAGCTGTAACTCTGTGAGATGATTTCACAGAACACAAAGATGTTTCTCAGAAAGCTTCTTTCTCTTTGTTATCGGAGGATATTTCCTTTGGCCCTATAGTCTTCAAAGCGATAAGAAATATCTGTTCTCAGATTCCACAGAAATAAGGCTAGCAAAGAGATCCACGAAATACAGATGTAACTCTGTGAGTTGAATTAACAGAACACTAAGCAGTTTCTCAGAAAGCTTCTTTCCAGGTTTCATCTGAGGATATTTCCTTTTTCACCGTAGCCCTCTATGGGCTTCCAAATATCACTTTAGCAATTCCACAAGAACTGTCTTAGCGAAAGGCTTCTTGAGGGGAAAGCTGTAACTCTGTGAGATGATTTCACAGAACACAAAGAAGTTTCTCAAAAAGCTTCTTTCTCTTTGTTATCGGAGGATATTTCCTTTGGCCCTATAGTCTCCAAAGGGATCCGAAATATCTGTTCTCAGATTCCACAGAAATAAGGCTAGCAAAGAGATCCACGAAATACACATGTAACTCTGTGAGATGAATTAACAGAACACTCAGCAGTTTCTCAGAAAGCTTCTTTCCAGATTTCCTCTGAGGATACTTCCTTTTTCACCATCGCCCTCTATGGGCTTCCAAATATCACTTTTCCTATTCCTCAAGAACTGTCTTAGCGAAAGGCTTCTTGAGGGGAAAGCTGTAACTCTGTGAGATGATTTCACAGAACACAATGAAGTTTCTCAGAAAGCTTCTTTCTCTTTGTAATCGGAGGATATTTCCTTTGGCCCTATAGTCTTCAAAGGGATCCGAAATATCTGTTCTCAGATTCCACAGAAATAAGGCTAGCAAAGAGATCCACGAAATACAGATGTAACTCTGTGAGATGAATTAACAGAACACTAAGCAGTTTCTCAGAAAGCTTCTTTCCAGATTTCCTCTGAGGATATTTCCTTTTTCACCATCGCCCTCTATGGGCTTCCAAATATCACTTTTCCAATTCCACAAGAACTCTCTTAGCGAAAGGCTTCTTGAGGGGAAAGCTGTAACTCTGTGAGATGATTTCACAGAACACAAAGAAGTTTCTCAAAAAGCTTCTTTCTCTTTGTGATCGGAGGATATTTCCTTTGGCCCTATAGTCTCCAAAGGGATCCGAAATATCTGTTCTCAGATTCCACAGAAATAAGGCTAGCAAAGAGATCCACGAAATGCAGATGTAATTCTGTGAGATGAATTAACAGAACACTCAGCAGTTTCTCAGAAAGCTTCTTTCCAGATTTCCTCTGAGGATATTTCCTTTTTCACCATCGCCCTCTATGGGCTTCCAAATATCACTTTTCCAATTCCACAAGAACTGTCTTAGCGAAAGGCTTCTTGAGGGGAAAGCTGTAACTCTGTGAGATGATTTCACAGAACACAATGAAGTTTCTCAGAAAGCTTCTTTCTCTTTGTAATCGGAGGATATTTCCATTGGCCCTATAGTCTTCAAAGGGATCCGAAATATCTGTTCTCAGATTCCACAGAAATAAGGCTAGCAAAGAGATCCACGAAATACAGATGTAACTCTGTGAGATGAATTAACAGAACACTAAGCAGTTTCTCAGAAAGCTTCTTTCCAGATTTCATCTGAGGATATTTCCTTTTTCACCATAGCCCTCTATGGGCTTCCAAATATCACTTTGCCAATTCCACAAGAACTGTCTTAGCGAAAGGCTTCTTGAGGGGAAAGCTGTAACTCTGTGAGATGATTTCACAGAACACAAAGAAGTTTCTCAGAAAGCTTCTTTCTCTTTGTTATCGGAGGATATTTCCTTTGGCCCTAAAGTCTCCAATGGGATCCGAAATATCTGTTCTCAGATTCCACAGAAATAAGGCTAGCAAAGAGATCCACGAAATACAGATGTAACTCTGTGAGATGAATTAACAGAACACTAAGCAGTTTCTCAGAAAGCTTCTTTCCAGATTTCATCTGAGGATATTTCCTTTTTCACCATAGCCCTCTAAGGGCTTCCAAATATCACTTTGCGAATTCCACAGAACTGTCTTAGCGAAAGGCTTCTTGAGGGGAAAGCTGTAACTCTGTGAGATGATTTCACAGAACACAAAGAAGTTTCTCAGAAAGCTTCTTTCTCTTTGTTTTCGGAGGATATTTCCTTTGGCCCTATAGTCTTCAAAGCGATAAGAAATATCTGTTCTCAGATTCCACAGAAATAAGGCTAGCAAAAAGATCCACGAAATACACATGTAACTCTGTGAGATGAATTAACAGAACACTAAGCACTTTCTCAGAAAGCTTCTTTCCAGATTTCCTCTAAGGATATTTCCTTTTTCACCATAGCCCTCTAAGGGCTTCCAAATATCACTTTGCCAATTCCACAAGAACTGTCTTAGCGAAAGGCTTCTTGAGGGGAAACCTGTAACTCTGTGACATGATTTCACAGAACACAAAGAAGTTTCTCAAAAAGCTTCTTTCTCTTTGTTATCGGAGGATATTTCCTTTGGCCCTATAGTCTCCAAAGGGATCCGAAATATCTGTTCTCAGATTCCACAGAAATAAGGCTACCAAAGAGATCCACGAAATACACATGTAAATCTGTGAGATGAATTAACAGAACACTAAGCAGTTTCTCAGAAAGCTTCTTTCCAGATTTCCTCTGAGGATATTTCCTTTTTCACCATCGCCCTCTATGGGCTTCCAAATATCACTTTGCCAATTCCACAAGAACTGTCTTAGCGAAAGGCTTCTTGAGGGGAAAGCTGTAACTCTGTGAGATGATTTCACAGAACACAAAGAAGTTTCTCAGAAAGCTTCTTTCTCTTTGTAATCGGAGGATATTTCCTTTGGCCCTATAGTCTTCAAAGGGATCCGAAATATCTGTTCTCAGATTCCACAGAAATAAGGCTAGCAAAGAGATCCACGAAATACAGATGTAACTCTGTGAGATGAATTAACAGAACACTAAGCAGTTTCTCAGAAAGCTTCTTTCCAGATTTCATCTGAGGATATTTCCTTTTTCACCATAGCCCTCTAGGGGCTTCCAAATATCACTTTGCCAATTCCACAAGAACTGTCTTAGCGAAAGGCTTCTTGAGGGGGAAGCTGTAACTCTGTGAGATGATTTCACAGAACACAATGAAGTTTCTCAGAAAGCTTCTTTCTCTTTGTAATCGGAGGATATTTCCTTTGGCCCTATAGTCTCCAAAGGGATCCGAAATATCTGTTCTCAGATTCCACAGAAATAAGGCTAGCAAAGAGATCCACGAAATACACATGTAACTCTGTGAGATGAATTAACAGAACACTAAGCAGTTTCTCAGAAAGCTTCTTTCCAGATTTCATCTGAGGATATTTCCTTTTTCACCATAGCCCTCTAAGGGCTTCCAAATATCACTTTGCCAATTCCACAGAACTGTCTTAGCGAAAGGCTTCTTGAGGGGAAAGCTGTAACTCTGTGAGATGATTTCACAGAACACAAAGAAGTTTCTCAGAAAGTTTCTTTCTCTTTGTTTTCGGAGGATATTTCCTTTGGCCCTATAGTCTTCAAAGCGATAAGAAATATCTGTTCTCAGATTCCACAGAAATAAGGCTAGCAAAGAGATCCACGAAATACAGATGTAACTCTGTGAGATGAATTAGCAGAACACTAAGCAGTTTCTCAGAAAGCTTCTTTCCAGATTTCCTCTGAGGATATTTCCTTTTTCACCATAGCCCTCTATGGGCTTCCAAATATCACTTTAGCAATTCCACAAGAACTGTCTTAGCGAAAGGCTTCTTGAGGGGAAAGCTGTAACTCTGTGAGATGATTTCACAGAACACAAAGAAGTTTCTCAAAAAGCTTCTTTCTCTTTGTTATGGGAGGATATTTCCTTTGGCCCTATAGTCTCCAAAGGGATCCGAAATATCTGTTCTCAGATTCCATAGAAATAAGGCTAGCAAAGAGATCTACGAAATACAGATGTAACTCTGTGAGATGAATTAACAGAACACTAAGCAGTTTCTCAGAAAGCTTCTTTCCAGATTTCCTCTAAGGATACTTCCTTTTTCACCATAGCCCTCTAAGGGCTTCCAAATATCACTTTGCCAATTCCACAAGAACTGTCTTAGCGAAAGGCTTCTTGAGGGGAAAGCTGTAACTCTGTGACATGATTTCACAGAACACAAAGAAGTTTCTCAAAAAGCTTCTTTCTCTTTGTTATCGGAGGATATTTCCTTTGGCCCTATAGTCTCCAAAGGGATCCGAAATATCTGTTCTCAGATTCCACAGAAATAAGGCTAGCAAAGAGATCCACGAAATACACATGTAAATCTGTGAGATGAATTAACAGAACACTAAGCAGTTTCTCAGAAAGCTTCTTTCCAGATTTCCTCTGAGGATATTTCCTTTTTCACCATACCCCTCTATGGGCTTCCAAATATCACTTTGCCAATTCCACAAGAACTGTCTTAGCGAAAGGCTTCTTGAGGGGAAAGCTGTAACTCTGTGATATGATTTCACAGAACACAAAGAAGTTTCTCAGAACGCTTCTTTCTCTTTGTTACCGGAGGATATTTTCTTTGGCCCTATAGTCTTCAAAGGGATCCGAAATATCTGTTCTCAGATTCCACAGAAATAAGGCTAGCAAAGAGATCCACGAAATACAGATGTAACTCTGTGACATGAATTAACAGAACACTAAGCAGTTTCTCAGAAAGCTTCTTTCCAGATTTCATCTGAGGATATTTCCTTTTTCACCATCGCCCTCTATGGGCTTCCAAATATCACTATGCCAATTCCACAAGAACTGTCTTAGCGAAAGGCTTCTTGAGGGGAAAGCTGTAACTCTGTGAGATGATTTCACAGAACACAAAGAAGTTTCTCAGAAAGCTTCTTTCTCTTTGTTATCGGAAGATATTTCCTTTGGCCCTATAGTCTCCAAAGGGATCCGAAATATCTGTTCTCAGATTCCACAGAAATAAGGCTAGCAAAGAGTTCCACTTAATACAGATGTAACTCTGTGAGATGAATTAACAGAACACTAAGCACTTTCTCAGAAAGCTTCTTTCCAGATTTCATCTGAGGATATTTCCTTTTTCACCATAGTCCTCTAAGGGCTTCCAAATATCACTTTGCCAATTCCACAGAACTGTCTTAGCGAAAGGCTTCTTGAGGGGAAAGCTGTAACTCTGTGAGATGATTTCACAGAACACAAAGATGTTTCTCAGAAAGCTTCTTTCTCTTTGTTATCGGAGGATATTTCCTTTGGCCCTATAGACTTCAAAGCGATAAGAAATATCTGTTCTCAGATTCCACAGAAATAAGGCTAGCAAAGAGATCCACGAAATACAGATGTAACTCTGTGAGTTGAATTAACAGAACACTAAGCAGTTTCTCAGAAAGCTTCTTTCCAGGTTTCATCTGAGGATATTTCCTTTTTCACCGTAGCCCTCTATGGGCTTCCAAATATCACTTTAGCAATTCCACAAGAACTGTCTTAGCGAAAGGCTTCTTGAGGGGAAAGCTGTAACTCTGTGAGATGATTTCACAGAACACAAAGAAGTTTCTCAAAAAGCTTCTTTCTCTTTGTTATCGGAGGATATTTCCTTTGGCCCTATAGTCTCCAAAGGGATCCGAAATATCTGTTCTCAGATTCCACAGAAATAAGGCTAGCAAAGAGATCCACGAAATACAGATGTAACTCAGTGAGATGAATTAACAGAACACTAAGCAGTTTCTCTGAAAGCTTCTTTCCAGATTTTATCTGAGGATATTTCCTTTTTCACCATAGCCCTCTAAGGGCTTCCAAATATCACTTTGACAATTCCACAAGAACTGTCTTAGCGAAAGGCTTCTTGAGGGGAAACCTGTAACTCTGTGAGATGATTTCACAGAACACAAAGAAGTTTCTCAGAAAGCTTCTTTCTCTTTGTTATCGGAGGATATTTCCTTTGGCCCTATAGTCTTCAGAGGGATCCGAAATATCTGTCCTCAGATTCCACAGAAATAAGGCTAGCAAAGAGATCCACGAAATACAGATGTAACTCTGTGAGATGAATTAACAGAACACTAAGCAGTTTCTCAGAAAGCTTCTTTCCAGATTTCATCTGAGGATATTTCCTTTTTCACCATAGCCCTCTATGGGCTTCCAAATATCACTTTGCCAATTCCACAAGAACTGTCTTATCGAAAGGCTTCTTGAGGGGAAAGCTGTAACTCTGTGAGGTGATTTCACAGAACACAAAGAAGTTTCTCAAAAAGCTTCTTTCTCTTTGTTATCGGAGGATATTTCCTTTGGCCCTATAGTCTCCAAAGGGATCCGAAATATCTGTTCTCAGATTCCACAGAAATAAGGCTAGCAAAGAGATCCACGAAATACAGATATAACTCTGTGAGATGAATTAACAGAACACTAAGCAGTTTCTCAGAAAGCTTCTTTCCAGATTTCCTCTGAGGATATTTCCTTTTTCACCATAGCCCTCTAAGGGCTTCCAAATATCACTTTTCCAATTTCACAAGAACTGTCTTAGCGAAAGGCTTCTTGAGGGGAAAGTTGTAACTCTGTGAGATGATTTCACAGAACACAATGAAGTTTCTCAGAAAGCTTCTTTCTCTTTGTAATCGGAGTATATTTCCTTTGGCCCTATAGTCTTCAAAGGGATCCGAAATATCTGTTCTCAGATTCCACAGAAATAAGGCTAGCAAAGAGATCCACGAAATACAGATGTAACCTTGTGAGATGAATTAACAGAACACTAAGCACTTTCTCAGAAAGCTTCTTTCCAGATTTCCTCTAAGGATATTTCCTTTTTCACCATAGCCCTCTAAGGGCTCCAAGTATCACATTGCCAATTCCACAAGAACTGTCTTAGCGAAAGGCTTCTTGAAGGGAAAGCTGTAACTCTGTGATATGATTTCACAGAACACAAAGAAGTTTCTCAGAAAGCTTCTTTCTCTTTGTTATCGGAGGATATTTCCCTTGGCCCTATAGTCTTCAAAGCGATAAGAAATATCTGTTCTCAGATTCCACAGAAATAAGGCTAGCAAAGAGATTCACGAAATACAGATGTAACTCTGTGAGATGAATTAACAGAACACTAAGCAGTTTCTCAGAAAGCTTCTTTCCAGATTTCATCTGAGGATATTTCCTTTTTCACCATAGCCCTCTAAGGGCTTCCAAATATCACTTTGACAATTCCACAAGAACTGTCTTAGCGAAAGGATTCTGGAGGGGAAAGCTGTAACTCTGTGAGATGATTTCACAGAACACAAAGAAGTTTCTCAAAAAGCTTCCTTCTCTTTGTTATCGGAGGATATTTCCTTTGGCCATATAGTCTCCAAAGGGATCCGAAATATCTGTTCTCAGATTCCACAGAAATAAGGCTAGCAAAGAGATCCACGAAATACACATGTAACTCTGTGACATGAATTAACAGAACACTAAGCAGTTTCTCAGAAAGCTTCTTTCCAGATTTCCTCTGAGGATATTTCCTTTTTCACCATCGCCCTCTACAGGCTTCCAAATATCACTTTGCCAACTCCACAAGAACTGTCTTAGCGAAAGGCTTCTTGAGGGGAAAGCTGTAACTCTGTGAGATGATTTCACAGAACACAAAGAAGTTTCTCAGAAAGCTTCTTTCTCTTTGTTATCGGAGGATATTTCCTTTGGCCCTATAGTCTTGAAAGTGATCCGAAATATCTGTTCTCAGATTCCACAGAAGTAAGGCTAGCAAAGAGATCCACGAAATACAGATGTAACTCAGTGAGATGAATTAACAGAACACTAAGCACTTTCTCAGAAAGCTTCTTTCCAGATTTCCTCTGAGGATATTTCCTTTTTCACCATAGCCCTCTATGGGCTTCCAAATATCACTTTGCCAATTCCACAAGAACTGTCTTAGCGAAAGGCTTCTTGAGGGGAAAGCTGTAACTCTGTGAGATGATTTCACAGAACACAAAGAAGTTTCTCAGAAAGCTTCTTTCTCTTTGTTATCGGAGGATATTTCCTTTGGCCCTATAGTCTCCAAAGGGATCCGAAATATCTGTTCTCAGATTCCACAGAAATAAGGCTAGCAAAGAGTTCCACGAAATACAGATGTAACTCTGTGAGATGAATTAACAGAACACTAAGCAGTTTCTCAGAAAGCTTCTTTCCAGATTTCATCTGAGGATATTTCCTTTTTCACCTTAGCCCTCTAAGGGCTTCCAAATATCACTTTGCCAATTCCACAGAACTGTCTTAGCGAAAGGCTTCTTGAGGGGAAAGCTGTAACTCTGTGAGATGATTTCACAGAACACAAAGAAGTTTCTCAGAAAGCTTCTTTCTCTTTGTTATCGGAGGATATTTCCTTTGGCCCTATAGTCTTCAAAGCGATAAAAAATATCTGTTCTCAGATTCCACAGAAATAAGGCTAGCAAAGAGATCCACGAAATACAGATGTAACTCTGTGAGATGAATTAACAGAACACTAAGCAGTTTCTCAGAAAGCTTCTTTCCAGATTTCATCTGAGGATATTTCCTTTTTCACCATCGCCCTCTATGGGCTTCCAAATATCACTTTAGCAATTCCACAAGAACTGTCTTAGCGAAAGGCTTCTTGAGGGGAAAGCTGTAACTCTGTGAGATGATTTCACAGAACACAATGAAGTTTCTCAGAAAGCTTCTTTCTCTTTGTAATCGGAGGATATTTCCTTTGGCCCTATAGTCTTCAAAGGGATCCGAAATATCTGTTCTCAGATTCCACAGAAATAAGGCTAGCAAAGAAATCCAAGAAATACAGATGTAACTCAGTGAGATGAATTAACAGAACACTAAGCACTTTCTCAGAAAGCTTCTTTCCAGATTTCCTCTGAGGATATTTCCTTTTTCACCATAGCCCTCTATGAGCTTCCAAATATCACTTTGCCAATTCCACAAGAACTGTCTTAGCGAAAGGCTTCTTGAGGGGAAAGCTGTAACTCTGTGAGATGATTTCACAGAACACAAAGAAGTTTCTCAGAAAGCTTCCTTCTCTTTGTTATCGGAGGATATTTCCTTTGGCCCTATAGTCTCCAAAGGGATCCGAAATATCTGTTCTCAGATTCCACACAAATAAGGCTAGCAAAGAGATCCACGAAATACAGATGTAACTCTGTGACATGAATTAACAGAACACTAAGCAGTTTCTCAGAAAGCTTCTTTCCAGATTTCATCTGAGGATATTTCCTTTTTCACCGAAGCCCTCTATGGGCTTCCAAATATCACTTTGCCAATTCCACAACAACTGTCTTAGCGAAAGGCTTCTTGAGGGGAAAGCTGTAACTCTGTGAGATGATTTCACAGAACACAAAGAAGTTTCTCAGAAAGCTTCTTTCTCTTTGTTATCGGAAGATATTTCCTTTGGCCCTATAGTTTCCAAAGGGATCCGAAATATCTGTTCTCAGATTCCACAGAAATAAGGCTAGCAAAGAGATCCACGAAATACAGATGTAACTCTGTGAGATGAATTAACAGAACACTAAGCACTTTCTCAGAAAGCTTCTTTCCAGGTTTCATCTGAGGATATTTCCTTTTTCACCGTAGCCCTCTATGGGCTTCCAAATATCACTTTAGCAATTCCACAAGAACTGTCTTAGCGAAAGGCTTCTTGAGGGGAAAGCTGTAACTCTGTGAGATGATTTCACAGAACACAAAGAAGTTTCTCAAAAAGCTTCTTTCTCTTTGTTATCGGAGGATATTTCCTTTGGCCCTATAGTCTCCAAAGGGATCCGAAATATCTGTTCTCAGATTCCACAGAAATAAGGCTAGCAAAGAGATCCACGAAATACAGATGTAACCCTGTGAGATGAATTAACAGAACACTAAGCAGTTTCTCGGAAAGCTTCTTTCCAGATTTTATCTGAGGATATTTCCTTTTTCACCATAGCCCTCTAAGGGCTTACAAATATCACTTTGACAATTCCACAAGAACTGTCTTAGCGAAAGGCTTCTTGAGGGGAAACCTGTAACTAGGTGAGGTGATTTCACAGAACACAAAGAAGTTTCTCAAAAAGCTTCTTTCTCTTTGTTATCGGAGGATATTTCCTTTGGCCCTATAGTCTCCAAAGGGATCCGAAATATCTGTTCTCAGATTCCACAGAAATAAGGCTAGCAAAGAGATCCACGAAATACAGATATAACTCTGTGAGATGAATTAACAGAACACTAAGCAGTTTCTCAGAAAGCTTCTTTCCAGATTTCCTCTGAGGATATTTCCTTTTTCACCATCGCCCTCTATGGGCTTCAAAATTTCACTTTTCCAATTCCACAAGAACTGTCTTAGCGAAAGGCTTCTTGAGGGGAAAGCTGTAACTCTGTGAGATGATTTCACAGAACACAATGAAGTTTCTCAGAAAGCTTCTTTCTCTTTGTAATCGGAGGATATTTCCTTTGGCCCTATAGTCTTCAAAGGGATCCGAAATATCTGTTCTCAGATTCCACAGAAATAAGGCTAGCAAAGAGATCCACGAAATACAGATGTAACTCTGTGAGATGAATTAACAGAACACTAAGCAGTTTCTCAGAAAGCTTCTTTCCAGATTTCATCTGAGGATATTTCCTTTTACACCATAGCCCTCTAAGGGCTTCCAAATATCACTTTTCCAATTCCACAAGAACTGTCTTAGCGAAAGGCTTCTTGATTGGAAAGCTGTAACTCTGTGAGATGATTTCACAGAACACAATGAAGTTTCTCAGAAAGCTTCTTTCTCTTTGTAATCGGAGGATATTTCCTTTGGCCCTATAGTCTTCAAAGGGATCCGAAATATCTGTTCTCAGATTCCACAGAAATAAGGCTAGCAAAGAGATCCACGAAATACAGATGTAAATCTGTGAGATGAATTAACAGAACACTAAGCACTTTCTCAGAAAGCTTCTTTCCAGATTTCCTCTAAGGATATTTCCTTTTTCACCATAGCCCTCTAAGGGCTTCCAAATATCACTTTGCCAATTCCACAAGAACTGTCTTAGCGAAAGGCTTCTTGAAGGGAAAGCTGTAACTCTGTCAGATGATTTCACAGAACACAAAGAAGTTTCTCAGAAAGCTTCTTTCTCTTTGTTATCGGAGGATATTTCCTTTGGTCCTATAGTCTTCAAAGGGATCCGAAATATCTGTTCTCAGATTCCACAGAAATAAGGCTAGCAAAGAGATCCATGAAATACAGATGTAACTCTGTGAGATGAATTAACAGAACACTAAGCAGTTTCTCAGAAAGCTTCTTTCCAGATTTCATCTGAGGATATTTCCTTTTACACCATAGCCCTCTAAGGGCTTCCAAATATCACTTTTCCAATTCCACAAGAACTGTCTTAGCGAAAGCTTTCTTGAGGGGAAAGCTGTAACTCTGTGAGATGATTTCACAGAACACAAAGAAGTTTCTCAGAAAGCTTCTTTCTCTTTGTTATCGGAGGATATTTCCCTTGGCCCTATAGTCTTCAAAGCGATAAGAAATATCTGTTCTCAGATTCCACAGAAATAAGGCTAGCAAAGAGATCCACGAAATACACATGTAACTCTGTGAGATGAATTAACAGAACACTAAGCAGTTTCTCAGAAAGCTTCTTTCCAGATTTCATATGAGGATATTTCCTTTTTCACCGTAGCCCTCTATGGGCTTCCAAATATCACTTTGCCAATTCCACAAGAACTGTCTCAGCGAAAGGCTTCTTGAGGGGAAAGCTGTAACTCTGTGAGATGATTTCACAGAACACAAAGAAGTTTCTCAAAAAGCTTCTTTCTCTTTGTTATCGGAGGATATTTCCTTTGGCCCTATAGTCTCCAAAGGGATCCGAAATATCTGTTCTCAGATTCCACAGAAATAAGGCTAGCAAAGAGATCCACGAAATACAGATGTAACTCTGTCAGATGAATTAACAGAACACTAAGCAGTTTCTCAGAAAGCTTCTTTCCAGATTTCATCTGAGGATATTTCCTTTTTCACCACAGCCCTCTAAGGGCTTCCAAATATCACTTTGACAATTCCACAAGAACTGTCTTAGCGAAAGGATTCTTGAGGGGAAAGCTGTAACTCTGTGAGATGATTTCACAGAACAGAAAGAAGTTTCTCAAAAAGCTTCCTTCTCTTTGTTATCGGAGGATATTTCCTTTGGCCATATAGTCTCCAAAGGGATCCGAAATATCTGTTCTCAGATTTCACAGAAATAAGGCTAGCAAAGAGATCCACGAAATACACATGTAACTCTGTGAGATGAATTAACAGAACACTAAGCAGTTTCTCAGAAAGCTTCTTTCCAGATTTCCTCTGAGGATATTTCCTTTTTCACCATCGCCCTCTATGGGCTTCCAAATATCACTTTGCCAACTCCACAAGAACTGTCTTAGCGAAAGGCTTCTTGAGGGGAAAGCTGTAACTCTGTGAGATGATTTCACAGAACACAAAGAAGTTTCTCAGAAAGCTTCTTTCTCTTTGTTATCGGAGGATATTTCCTTTGGCCCTATAGTCTTGAAAGGGATCCGAAATATCTGTTCTCAGATTCCACAGAAATAAGGCTAGCAAAGAGATCCACGAAATACAGATGTAACTCTGTGAGATGAATTAACAGAACACTAAGCAGTTTCTCAGAAAGCTTCTTTCCAGATATCATCTGAGGATATTTCCTTTTTCACCATAGCCCTCTAAGGGCTTCCAAATATCACTTTGCCAATTCCACAGAACTGTCTTAGCGAAAGGCTTCTTGAGGGGAAAGCTGTAACTCTGTGAGATGATTTCACAGAACACAAAGAAGTTTCTCAGAAAGCTTCTTTCTCTGTGTTATCGGAGGATATTTCCTTTGGCCCTATAGTCTTCAAAGCGATAAGAAATATCTGTTCTCAGATTCCACAGAAATAAGGCTAGCAAAGAGATCCACGAAATACAGATGTAACTCTGTGAGATGAATTAACAGAACACTAAGCAGTTTCTCAGAAAGCTTCTTTCCAGATTTCATCTGAGGATATTTCCTTTTTCACCATCGCCCTCTATGGGCTTCCAAATATCACTTTAGCAATTCCACAAGAACTGTCTTAGCGAAAGGCTTCTTGAGGGGAAAGCTGTAACTCTGTGAGATGATTTCACAGAACACAATGAAGTTTCTCAGAAAGCTTCTTTCTCTTTGTAATCGGAGGATATTCCCTTTGGCCCTATAGTCTTCAAAGGGATCCGAAATATCTGTTCTCAGATTCCACAGAAATAAGGCTAGCAAAGAGATCCAAGAAATACAGATGTAACTCAGTGAGATGAATTAACAGAACACTAAGCTCTTTCTCAGAAAGCTTCTTTCCAGATTTCCTCTGAGGATATTTCCTTTTTCACCATAGCCCTCTATGGGCTTCCAAATATCACTTTGCCAATTCCACAAGAACTGTCTTAGCGAAAGGCTTCTTAAGGGGAAAGCTGTAACTCTGTGAGATGATTTCACAGAACACAAAGAAGTTTCTCAGAAAGCTTCTTTCTCTTTGTTATCGGAGGATATTTCCTTTGGCCCTATAGTCTCGAAAGGGATCCGAAATATCTGTTCTCAGATTCCACAGAAATAAGGCTAGGAAAGAGTTCCACGAAATACAGATGTAACTCTGTGAGACGAATTAACAGAACACTAAGCAGTTTCTCAGAAAGCTTCTTTCCAGATTTCATCTGAGGATATTTCCTTTTTCACCATAGCCCTCTAAGGGCTTCCAAATATCACTTTGCCAATTCCACAGAACTGTCTTAGCGAAAGGCTTCTTGAGGGGAAAGCTGTAACTCTGTGAGATGATTTCACAGAACACAAAGAAGTTTCTCAGAAATCTTCTTTCTCTGTGTTATCGGAGGATATTTCCTTTGGCCCTATAGTCTTCAAATCGATAAGAAATATCTGTTCTCAGATTCCACAGAAATAAGGCTAGCAAAGAGATCCACGAAATACAGATGAAACTCTGTGAGATGAATTAACAGAACACTAAGCAGTTTCTCAGAAAGCTTCTTTCCAGATTTCATCTGAGGATATTTCCTTTTTCACCATCGCCCTCTATGGGCTTCCAAATATCACTTTAGCAATTCCACAAGAACTGTCTTAGCGAAAGGCTTCTTGAGGGGAAAGCTGTAACTCTGTGAGATGATTTCACAGAACACAATGAAGTTTCTCAGAAAGCTTCTTTCTCTTTGTAATCGGAGGATATTTCCTTTGGCCCTATAGTCTTGAAAGGGATCCGAAATATCTGTTCTCAGATTCCACAGAAATAAGGCTAGCAAAGAGATCCAAGAAATACAGATGTAACTCTGTGAGATGAATTAACAGAACACTAAGCACTTTCTCAGAAAGCTTCTTTCCAGATTTCCTCTAAGGATATTTCCTTTTTCACAATAGCCCTCTAAGGGCTTCCAAGTATCACTTTGCCAATTCCACAAGAACTGTCTTAGCGAAAGGCTTCTTGAGGGGAAAGCTGTAACTCTGAGAGATGATTTCACAGAACACAAAGAAGTTTCTCAAAAAGCTTCTTTCTCTTTGTTATCGGAGAATATTTCCTTTGGCCCTATAGTCTCCAAAGGGATCCGAAATATCTGTTCTCAGATTCCACAGAAATAAGGCTAGCAAAGAGATCCACGAAATACAGATGTAACTCTGTGAGATGAATTAAGAGAACACTAAGCAGTTTCTCAGAAAGCTTCTCTCCAGATTTCTTCTGAGGATATTTCCTTTTTCACCATAGCCCTCTATGGGCTTCCAAATATCACCTTGCCAATTCCACAAGAACTGTCTTAGCGAAAGGCTTCTTGAGGGGAAAGCTGTAACTCTGTGATATGATTTCACAGAACACAAAGAAGTTTCTCAGAACGCTTCTTTCTCTTTGTTATCGGAGGATATTTCCTTTGGTCCTATAGTCTTCAAAGGGATCCGAAATATCTGTTCTCAGATTCCATAGAAGTAAGGCTAGCAAAGAGATCCACGAAATACAGATGTAACTCTGTGAGATGAATTAACAGAACACTAAGCAGTTTCTCAGAAAGCTTCTTTCCAGATTTCATCGGAGGATATTTCCTTTTACACCATAGCCCTCTAAGGGCTTCCAAATATCACTTTTCCAATTCCACAAGAACTGTCTTAGCGAAAGGCTTCTTAAGTGGAAAGATGTAACTCTGTGAGATGATTTCACAGAACACAAAGAAGTTTCTCAGAAAGCTTCTTTCTCTTTGTTATCGTAGGATATTTCCCTTGGCCCTATAGTCTTCAAAGCGATAAGAAATATCTGTTCTCAGATTCCACAGAAATAGGGCTAGCAAAGAGATCCACGAAATAGAGATGTAACTCTGTGAGATGAATTAACAGAACACTAAGCAGTTTCTCAGAAATCTTCTTTCCAGATTTCATCTGAGGATATTTCCTTTTTCACCGTAGCCCTCTGTGGGCTTCCAAATATCACTTTGCCAATTCCACAAGAACTGTCTTAGCGAAAGGCTTCTTGAGGGGAAAGCTGTAACTCTGTGAGATGATTTCACAGAACACAAAGAAGTTTCTCAGAAAGCTTCTTTCTCTTTGTTATCGGAGGATATTTCCTTTGGCCCTATAGTCTTGAAAGGGATCCGAAATATCTGTTCTCAGATTCCACAGAATTAAGGCTAGCAAAGAGATCCACGAAATACAGATGTAACTCAGTGAGATGAATTAACAGAACACTAAGCACTTTCTCAGAAAGCTTCTTTCCAGATTTCCTCTGAGGATATTTCCTTTTTCACCATAGCCCTCTAAGGGGTTCCAAATATCACTTTGCCAATTCCACAAGAACTGTCTTAGCGAAAGGCTTCTTGAGGGGAAAGCTGTAACTCTGTGAGATGATTTCACAGAACACAAAGAAGTTTCTCAGAAAGCTTCTTTCTCTTTGTTATCGGAGGATATTTCCTTTGGCCCTATAGTCTCCAAAGGGATCCGAAATATCTGTTCTCAGATTCCACAGAAATAAGGCTAGCAAAGAGTTCCACGAAATACAGATGTAACTCTGTGAGATGAATTAACAGAACACTAAGCAGTTTCTCAGAAAGCTTCTTTCCAGATTTCATCTGAGGATATTTCCTTTTTCACCTTAGCCCTCTAAGGGCTTCCAAATATCACTTTGCCAATTCCACAGAACTGTCTTAGCGAAAGGCTTCTTGAGGGGAAAGCTGTAACTCTGTGAGATGATTTCACAGAACACAAAGAAGTTTCTCAGAAAGCTTCTTTCTCTTTGTTATCGGAGGATATTTCCTTTGGCCCTATAGTCTTCAAAGCGATAAAAAATATCTGTTCTCAGATTCCACAGAAATAAGGCTAGCAAAGAGATCCACGAAATACAGATGTAACTCTGTGAGATGAATTAACAGAACACTAAGCAGTTTCTCAGAAAGCTTCTTTCCAGATTTCATCTGAGGATATTTCCTTTTTCACCATCGCCCTCTATGGGCTTCCAAATATCACTTTAGCAATTCCACAAGAACTGTCTTAGCGAAAAGCTTCTTGAGGGGAAAGCTGTAACTCTGTGAGATGATTTCACAGAACACAATGAAGTTTCTCAGAAAGCTTCTTTCTCTTTGTAATCGGAGGATATTTCCTTTGGCCCTATAGTCTTCAAAGGGATCCGAAATATCTGTTCTCAGATTCCACAGAAATAAGGCTAGCAAAGAAATCCAAGAAATACAGATGTAACTCAGTGAGATGAATTAACAGAACACTAAGCACTTTCTCAGAAAGCTTCTTTCCAGATTTCCTCTGAGGATATTTCCTTTTTCACCATAGCCCTCTATGAGCTTCCAAATATCACTTTGCCAATTCCACAAGAACTGTCTTAGCGAAAGGCTTCTTGAGGGGAAAGCTGTAACTCTGTGAGATGATTTCACAGAACACAAAGAAGTTTCTCAGAAAGCTTCTTTCTCTTTGTTATCGGAGGATATTTCCTTTGGCCCTATAGTCTCCAAAGGGATCCGAAATATTTGTTCTCAGATTCCACAGAAATAAGGCTAGCAAAGAGTTCCACGAAATACAGATGTAACTCTGTGAGATGAATTAACAGAACACTAAGCAGTTTCTCAGAAAGCTTCTTTCCAGATTTCCTCTGAGGATATTTCCTTTTTCACCATCGCCCTCTATGGGCTTCCAAATATCACTTTGCCAATTCCACAAGAACTGTCTTAGCGAAAGGCTTCTTGAGGGGAAAGCTGTAACTCTGTGAGATGATTTCACAGAACACAAAGAAGTTTCTCAGAAAGCTTCCTTCTCTTTGTTATCGGAGGATATTTCCTTTGGCCCTATAGTCTCCAAAGGGATCCGAAATATCTGTTCTCAGATTCCACAGAAATAAGGCTAGCAAAGAGATCCACGAAATACAGATATAACTCTGTGAGATGAATTAACAGAACACTAAGCAGTTTCTCAGAAAGCTTCTTTCCCGATTTCCTCTGAGGATATTTCCTTTTTCACGATCGCCCTCTATGGGCTTCAAAATTTCACTTTTCCAATTCCACAAGAACTGTCTTAGTGAAAGGCTTCTTGAGGGGAAAGCTGTAACTCTGTGAGATGATTTCACAGAACACAATGAAGTTTCTCAGAAAGCTTCTTTCTCTTTGTAATCGGAGGATATTTCCTTTGGCCCTATAGTCTTCAAAGGGATCCGAAATATCTGTTCTCAGATTCCACAGAAATAAGGCTAGCAAAGAGATCCACGAAATACAGATGTAACTCTGTGACATGAATTAACAGAACACTAAGCAGTTTCTCAGAAAGCTTCTTTCCAGATTTCATCTGAGGATATTTCCTTTTTCACCGAAGCCCTCTATGGGCTTCCAAATATCACTTTGCCAATTCCACAACAACTGTCTTAGCGAAAGGCTTCTTGAGGGGAAAGCTGTAACTCTGTGAGATGATTTCACAGAACACAAAGAAGTTTCTCAGAAAGCTTCTTTCTCTTTGTTATCGGAAGATATTTCCTTTGGCCCTATAGTTTCCAAAGGGATCCGAAATATCTGTTCTCAGATTCCACAGAAATAAGGCTAGCAAAGAGATCCACGAAATACAGATGTAACTCTGTGAGATGAATTAACAGAACACTAAGCACTTTCTCAGAAAGCTTCTTTCCAGGTTTCATCTGAGGATATTTCCTTTTTCACCGTAGCCCTCTATGGGCTTCCAAATATCACTTTAGCAATTCCACAAGAACTGTCTTAGCGAAAGGCTTCTTGAGGGGAAAGCTGTAACTCTGTGAGATGATTTCACAGAACACAAAGAAGTTTCTCAAAAAGCTTCTTTCTCTTTGTTATCGGAGGATATTTCCTTTGGCCCTATAGTCTCCAAAGGGATCCGAAATATCTGTTCTCAGATTCCACAGAAATAAGGCTAGCAAAGAGATCCACGAAATACAGATGTAACCCTGTGAGATGAATTAACAGAACACTAAGCAGTTTCTCGGAAAGCTTCTTTCCAGATTTTATCTGAGGATATTTCCTTTTTCACCATAGCCCTCTAACGGCTTACAAATATCACTTTGACAATTCCACAAGAACTGTCTTAGCGAAAGGCTTCTTGAGGGGAAACCTGTAACTAGGTGAGGTGATTTCACAGAACACAAAGAAGTTTCTCAAAAAGCTTCTTTCTCTTTGTTATCGGAGGATATTTCCTTTGGCCCTATAGTCTCCAAAGGGATCCGAAATATCTGTTCTCAGATTCCACAGAAATAAGGCTAGCAAAGAGATCCACGAAATACAGATATAACTCTGTGAGATGAATTAACAGAACACTAAGCAGTTTCTCAGAAAGCTTCTTTCCAGATTTCCTCTGAGGATATTTCCTTTTTCACCATCGCCCTCTATGGGCTTCAAAATTTCACTTTTCCAATTCCACAAGAACTGTCTTAGCGAAAGGCTTCTTGAGGGGAAAGCTGTAACTCTGTGAGATGATTTCACAGAACACAATGAAGTTTCTCAGAAAGCTTCTTTCTCTTTGTAATCGGAGGATATTTCCTTTGGCCCTATAGTCTTCAAAGGGATCCGAAATATCTGTTCTCAGATTCCACAGAAATAAGGCTAGCAAAGAGATCCACGAAATACAGATGTAACTCTGTGAGATGAATTAACAGAACACTAAGCAGTTTCTCAGAAAGCTTCTTTCCAGATTTCATCTGAGGATATTTCCTTTTACACCATAGCCCTCTAAGGGCTTCCAAATATCACTTTTCCAATTCCACAAGAACTGTCTTAGCGAAAGGCTTCTTGAGGGGAAAGCTGTAACTCTGTGAGATGATTTCACAGAACACAATGAAGTTTCTCAGAAAGCTTCTTTCTCTTTGTAATCGGAGGATATTTCCTTTGGCCCTATAGTCTTCAAAGGGATCCGAAATATCTGTTCTCAGATTCCACAGAAATAAGGCTAGCAAAGAGATCCACGAAATACAGATGTAAATCTGTGAGATGAATTAACAGAACACTAAGCACTTTTTCAGAAAGCTTCTTTCCAGATTTCCTCTAAGGATATTTCCTTTTTCACCATAGCCCTCTAAGGGCTTCCAAATATCACTTTGCCTATTCCACAAGAACTGTCTTAGCGAAAGGCTTCTTGAAGGGAAAGCTGTAACTCTGTCAGATGATTTCACAGAACACAAAGAAGTTTCTCAGAAAGCTTCTTTCTCTTTGTTATCGGAGGATATTTCCTTTGGTCCTATAGTCTTCAAAGGGATCCGAAATATCTGTTCTCAGATTCCACAGAAATAAGGCTAGCAAAGAGATCCATGAAATACAGATGTAACTCTGTGAGATGAATTAACAGAACACTAAGCAGTTTCTCAGAAAGCTTCTTTCCAGATTTCATCTGAGGATATTTCCTTTTACACCATAGCCCTCTAAGGGCTTCCAAATATCACTTTTCCAATTCCACAAGAACTGTCTTAGCGAAAGCTTTCTTGAGGGGAAAGCTGTAACTCTGTGAGATGATTTCACAGAACACAAAGAAGTTTCTCAGAAAGCTTCTTTCTCTTTGTTATCGGAGGATATTTCCCTTGGCCCTATAGTCTTCAAAGCGATAAGAAATATCTGTTCTCAGATTCCACAGAAATAAGGCTAGCAAAGAGATCCACGAAATACACATGTAACTCTGTGAGATGAATTAACAGAACACTAAGCAGTTTCTCAGAAAGCTTCTTTCCAGATTTCATATGAGGATATTTCCTTTTTCACCGTAGCCCTCTATGGGCTTCCAAATATCACTTTGCCAATTCCACAAGAACTGTCTCAGCGAAAGGCTTCTTGAGGGGAAAGCTGTAACTCTGTGAGATGATTTCACAGAACACAAAGAAGTTTCTCAAAAAGCTTCTTTCTCTTTGTTATCGGAGGATATTTCCTTTGGCCCTATACTCTCCAAAGGGATGCGAAATATCTGTTCTCAGATTCCACAGAAATAAGGCTAGCAAAGAGATCCACGAAATACAGATGTAACTCTGTCAGATGAATTAACAGAACACTAAGCAGTTTCTCAGAAAGCTTCTTTCCAGATTTCATCTGAGGATATTTCCTTTTTCACCACAGCCCTCTAAGGGATTCCAAATATCACTTTGACAATTCCACAAGAACTGTCTTAGCGAAAGGATTCTTGAGGGGAAAGCTGTAACTCTGTGAGATGATTTCACAGAACAGAAAGAAGTTTCTCAAAAAGCTTCCTTCTCTTTGTTATCGGAGGATATTTCCTTTGGCCATATAGTCTCCAAAGGGATCCGAAATATCTGTTCTCAGATTTCACAGAAATAAGGCTAGCAAAGAGATCCACGAAATACACATGTAACTCTGTGAGATGAATTAACAGAACACTAAGCAGTTTCTCAGAAAGCTTCTTTCCAGATTTCCTCTGAGGATATTTCCTTTTTCACCATCGCCCTCTATGGGCTTCCAAATATCACTTTGCCAACTCCACAAGAACTGTCTTAGCGAAAGGCTTCTTGAGGGGAAAGCTGTAACTCTGTGAGATGATTTCACAGAACACAAAGAAGTTTCTCAGAAAGCTTCTTTCTCTTTGTTATCGGAGGATATTTCCTTTGGCCCTATAGTCTTGAAAGGGATCCGAAATATCTGTTCTCAGATTCCACAGAAATAAGGCTAGCAAAGAGATCCACGAAATACAGATGTAACTCTGTGAGATGAATTAACAGAACACTAAGCAGTTTCTCAGAAAGCTTCTTTCCAGATATCATCTGAGGATATTTCCTTTTTCACCATAGCCCTCTAAGGGCTTCCAAATATCACTTTGCCAATTCCACAGAACTGTCTTAGCGAAAGGCTTCTTGAGGGGAAAGCTGTAACTCTGTGAGATGATTTCACAGAACACAAAGAAGTTTCTCAGAAAGCTTCTTTCTCTGTGTTATCGGAGGATATTTCCTTTGGCCCTATAGTCTTCAAAGCGATAAGAAATATCTGTTCTCAGATTCCACAGAAATAAGGCTAGCAAAGAGATCCACGAAATACAGATGTAACTCTGTGAGATGAATTAACAGAACACTAAGCAGTTTCTCAGAAAGCTTCTTTCCAGATTTCATCTGAGGATATTTTCTTTTTCACCATCGCCCTCTATGGGCTTCCAAATATCACTTTAGCAATTCCACAAGAACTGTCTTAGCGAAAGGCTTCTTGAGGGGAAAGCTGTAACTCTGTGAGATGATTTCACAGAACACAATGAAGTTTCTCAGAAAGCTTCTTTCTCTTTGTAATCGGAGGATATTTCCTTTGGCCCTATAGTCTTCAAAGGGATCCGAAATATCTGTTCTCAGATTCCACAGAAATAAGGCTAGCAAAGAGATCCAAGAAATACAGATGTAACTCAGTGAGATGAATTAACAGAACACTAAGCTTTTTCTCAGAAAGCTTCTTTCCAGATTTCCTCTGAGGATATTTCCTTTTTCACCATAGCCCTCTATGGGCTTCCAAATATCACTTTGCCAATTCCACAAGAACTGTCTTAGCGAAAGGCTTCTTAAGGGGAAAGCTGTAACTCTGTGAGATGATTTCACAGAACACAAAGAAGTTTCTCAGAAAGCTTCTTTCTCTTTGTTATCGGAGGATATTTCCTTTGGCCCTATAGTCTCCAAAGGGATCCGAAATATCTGTTCTCAGATTCCACAGAAATAAGGCTAGCAAAGAGTTCCACGAAATACAGATGTAACTCTGTGAGACGAATTAACAGAACACTAAGCAGTTTCTCAGAAAGCTTCTTTCCAGATTTCATCTGAGGATATTTCCTTTTTCACCATAGCCCTCTAAGGGCTTCCAAATATCACTTTGCCAATTCCACAGAACTGTCTTAGCGAAAGGCTTCTTGAGGGGAAAGCTGTAACTCTGTGAGATGATTTCACAGAACACAAAGAAGTTTCTCAGAAATCTTCTTTCTCTGTGTTATCGGAGGATATTTCCTTTGGCCCTATAGTCTTCAAAGCGATAAGAAATATCTGTTCTCAGATTCCACAGAAATAAGGCTAGCAAAGAGATCCACGAAATACAGATGTAACTCTGTGAGATGAATTAACAGAACACTAAGCAGTTTCTCAGAAAGCTTCTTTCCAGATTTCATCTGAGGATATTTCCTTTTTCACCATCGCCCTCTATGGGCTTCCAAATATCACTTTAGCAATTCCACAAGAACTGTCTTAGCGAAAGGCTTCTTGAGGGGAAAGCTGTAACTCTGTGAGATGATTTCACAGAACACAATGAAGTTTCTCAGAAAGCTTCTTTCTCTTTGTAATCGGAGGATATTTCCTTTGGCCCTATAGTCTTCAAAGGGATCCGAAATATCTGTTCTCAGATTCCACAGAAATAAGGCTAGCAAAGAGATCCAAGAAATACAGATGTAACTCTGTGAGATGAATTAACAGAACACTAAGCACTTTCTCAGAAAGCTTCTTTCCAGATTTCCTCTAAGGATATTTCCTTTTTCACCATAGCCCTCTAAGGGCTTCCAAGTATCACTTTGCCAATTCCACAAGAACTGTCTTAGCGAAAGGCTTCTTGAGGGGAAAGCTGTAACTCTGAGAGATGATTTCACAGAACACAAAGAAGTTTCTCAAAAAGCTTCTTTCTCTTTGTTATCGGAGGATATTTCCTTTGGCCCTGTAGTCTCCAAAGGGAACGGAAATATCTGTTCTCAGATTCCACAGAAATAAGGCTAGCAAAGAGATCCACGAAATACAGATGTAACGCTTTGAGATGAATTAACAGAACACTAAGCAGTTTCTCAGAAAGCTTCTTTCCAGATTTCATCTGAGGATATTTCCTTTTTCACCATAGCCCTCTATGGGCTTCCAAATATCACTTTGCCAATTCCACAAGAACTGTCTTAGCGAAAGGCTTCTTGAGGGGAAAGCTGAAACTCTGTGAGATGATTTCACAGAACACAAAGAAGTTTCTCAGAACGCTTCTTTCTCTTTGTTATCGGAGGATATTTCCTTTGGCCCTATAGTCTTCAAAGGGAACTGAAATATCTGTTCTCAGATTCCACAGAAATAAGGCTAGCAAAGAGATCCACGAAATACAGATGTAACTCTGTGAGATGAATTAACAGAACACTAAGCCGTTTCTCAGAAAGCTTCTTTCCAGATTTCATCCGAGGATATTTCCTTTTTCACCATAGCCCTCTAAGGGCTTCCAAATATCACTTTTCCAATTCCACAAGAACTGTCTTAGCGAAAGGCTTCTTGAGTGGAAAGCTGTAACTCTGTGAGATGATTTCGGAGAACACAAAGAAGTTTCTCAGAAAGGTTCTTTCTCTTTGTTATCAGAGGATATTTCCTTTGGCCCTATAGTCTTTAAAGCGATAAGAAATATCTGTTCTCAGATTCCACAGAAATAAGGCTAGCAAAGAGATCCACGAAATACATATGTAACTCTGTGAGATGAATTAACAGAACACTAAGCAGTTTCTCAGAAAGCTTCTTTCCAGATTTCATCTGAGGATATTTCCTTTTTCAGCATAGCCCTCTATGGGCTTCCAAATATCACTTTGCCAATTCCACAAGAACTGTCTTAGCGAAAGGCTTCTTGAGGGGAAAGCTGTAACTCTGTGAGATGATTTCACCGAACACAAAGAAGTTTCTCAAAAGGCTTCTTTCTCTTTGTTATCGGAGGATATTTCCTTTGGCCCTATAGTCTCCAAAGGGATCCGAAATATCTGTTCTCAGATTCCACAGAAATAAGGCTAGCAAAGAGATCCACGAAATACAGATGTAACTCTGTGAGATGAATTAACAGAACACTAAGCAGTATCTCAGAAAGCTTCTTTCCAGATTTCATCTGAGGATATTTCCTTTTTCACCATAGCCCTCTATGGGCTTCCAAATATCACTTTGCCAATTCCACAAGAACTGTCTTAGCGAAAGGCTTCTTGAGGGGAAAGCTGTAACTCTGTGAGATGATTTCAAAGAACACAAAGAAGTTTCTCAAAAAGCTTCTTTCTCTTTTTTATCGGAGGATATTTCCTTTGGGCCTATAGTCTCCAAAGGGATCCGAAATATCAGTTCTCAGATTCCACAGAAATAAGGCTAGCAAAGAGATCCACGAAATACAGATGTAACTCTGTGAGATGAATTAACAGAATACTAAGCAGTTTTTCAGAAAGCTTCTTTCCAGATTTCCTCTGAGGATATTTCCTTTTTCACCGTAGCCCTCTATGGGCTTCCAAATATCACTTTGCCAATTCCACAAGAACTGTCTTAGCGAAAGGCTTCTTGAGGGGAAAGCTGTAACTCTGTGAGATGATTTCACAGAACACAAAGTTGTTTCTCAGAAAGCTTCTTTCTCTTTGTTATCGGAGGATATTTCCTTTGGCCCTATAGTCTTCAAATAGATCCGAAATATCTGTTCTCAGATTCCACAGAAATAAGGCTAGCAAAGAGTTCCACGAAATACAGATGTAACTCTGTGAGATGAATTAACAGAACACTAAGCAGTTTCTCAGAAAGCTTCTTTCCAGATTTCATCTGAGGATATTTCCTTTTTCACCATAGCCCTCTAAGGGCTTCCAAATATCACTTTGCCAATTCCACAGAACTGTCTTAGTGAAAGGCTTCTTGAGAAGAAAGCTGTAACTCTGTGAGATGATTTCACAGAACACAAAGAAGTTTCTCAAAAAGCTTCTTTCTCTTTGTTATCGGAGGATATTTCCTTTGGCCCTATAGTCTCCAAAGGGATCCGAAATATCTGTTCTCAGATTCCACAGAAATAAGGCTAGCAAAGAGATCCACGAAATACAGATGTAACTCTGTGAGATGAATTAACAGAACACTAAGCAGTTTCTCAGAAAGCTTCTTTCCAGATTTCATCTGAGGATATTTCCTTTTTCACCATTGCCCTCTATGGGCTTCCAAATATCACTTTAGCAATTCCACAAAACTGTCTTAGCGAAAGGCTTCTTGAGGGGAAACCTGTAACTCTGTGAGTTGATTTCACAGAACAGAAAGAAGTTTCTCCGAAAGCTTTTTTCTCTTTGTTGTCGGAGGATATTTCCTTTGGCCCTATATCTTCAAAGGGAACCCGAAATATCTGTTCTCAGATTCCACAGAAATAAGGCTAGCAAAGAAATCCACGAAATACAGATGTAACTCTGTGAGGTGAATTAACAGAACACTAAGCAGTTTCTCAGAAAGCTTCTTTCCAAATTTCCTCTGAGGATATTTCCTTTTTCAAAAATAGCCCTCTAAGGGCTTCCAAATATCACTTTGCCAATTCCACAAGAACTGTCTTAGCGAAAGTGTTCTTGAGGGGAAGCTGTAACTCTGTGAGTTGATTTCACAGAACACAAAGAAGTTTCTCAGAAAGCTTCTTTCTCTATGTTATCGGAGTTTATTTCTTTTGGCCCTATAGACTTCAAAGGGATCCGAAATATCTGTTCTCAGATTCCACAGAAATAAGGCTAGCAAAGAGATCCACGAAATACAGATGTAACTCTGTGAGATGAATTAACAGAACACTAAGCAGTTTCTCAGAAAGCTTCTTTCCATATTTCCTCTGAGGATATTTCCTTTTCACCATAGCCCTCTATGGGCTACCAAATATCACATTGCCAATTCCACAAGAACTGTCTTAGCGAAAGGCTTCTTGAGGGGAAAGCTGTAACTCTGTGAGATGATTTCACAGAACACAAGGAAGTTTCTCAGAAAACTTCTTACTCTTTTTTATCGGAGGATATTTCCTTTGGCCCTATAGTCTTCAAAGGGATCCGAAATATCTGTTCTCAGATTCCACAGAAATAAGGCTAGCAAAGAGATCCACGAAATACAGATGTAACTCGGTGAGATGAATTAACAGAACACTAAGCAGTTTCTCAGAAAGCTTCTTTCCAGATTTCCTCTGAGGATATTTCCTTTTTCACCACAGCCCTCTATGAGCTTCCAATTATCACTTTGCCAATTCCACAAGAACTGTCTTAGCGAAAGGTTTCTTGAGGGGAAAGCTGTAACTCTGTGAGATGATTTCACAGAACACAAAGAAGTTTCTCAGAAAGCTTCTTTCTCTTTGTTATCGGAGGATATTTCCTTTGGCCCTATAGTCTCCAAAGGGATCCGAAATATCTGTTCTCAGATTCCACAGAAATAAGGCTAGCAAAGAGATCCACGAAATACAGATGTAACTCTGTGAGATGAATTAAGAGAACACTAAGCAGTTTCTCAGAAAGCTTCTTTCCAGATTTCATCTGAGGATATTTCCTTTTTCACCGTAGCCCTCCATGGACTTCAAAATATCACTTTGCCAATTCCACAAGAACTGTCTTAGTGAAAGGCTTCTTGAGGGGAAGCTGTAACTCTGTGAGATGATTTCACAGAACACAAAGAAGTTTCTCAGAAAACATCTTTCTCTTTGTTATCGGAGTATATTTCCTTTGGCCCTATAGTCTTCAAAGGGATCCGAAATATCTGTTCTCAGATTCCACAGAAATAAGGCTAGCAAAGAGATCCACGAAATACAGATGTAACTCTGTGAGATGAATTAACAGAACACTAAGCAGTTTTTCAGAAAGCTTCTTTCCAGATTTCCTCTGAGGATATTTCCTTTTTCACCATAGCCCTCTATGGGCTTCCAAATATCACTTTGCCAATTCCACAAGAACTGTCTTAGCGAAAGGCTTCTTGAGGGGAAAGCTGTAACTCTGTGAGATGATTTCAAAGAACACAAAGAAGTTTTTCAAAAAGCTTCTTTCTCTTTGTTATCGGAGGATATTTCCTTTGGCCCTATAGTCTCCAAAGGGATCCGAAATATCTGTTCTCAGATTCCACAGAAATAAGGCTAGCAAAGAGATCCACGAAATACAGATGTAACTCTGTGAGATGAATTAACAGAACACTAAGCAGTTTCTCAGAAAGCTTCTTTCCAGATTTCATATGAGGATATTTCCTTTTTCACCATAGCCCTCTATGGGCTTCCAAATATCACTTTGCCAATTCCACAAGAACTGTCTTAGCGAAAGGCTTCTTGAGGGGAAAGCTGTAACTCTGTCAGATGATTTCACAGAACACAAAGAAGTTTCTCAGAAAGCTTCTTTCTCTTTGTTATCGTAGGATATTTCCTTTGGCCCTATAGTCTCCAAAGGGATCCGAAATATCTGTTCTCAGATTCCACAGAAATAAGGCTAGCAAAGAGATCCACTCAATACAGATGTAACTCTGTGAGATGAATTAACAGAACACTAAGCAGTTTCTCAGAAAGCTTCTTTCCCGATTTCATCTGAGGATATTTCCTTTTTCACCATAGCCCTCTAAGGGCTTCCAAATATCACTTTGCCAATTCCACAGAACTGTCTTAGCGAAAGGCTTCTTGAGGGGAAAGCTGTAACTCTGTGAGATGATTTCACAGAACACAAAGAAGTTTCTCAGAAAGCTTCTTTCTCTGTGTTATCGGAGGACATTTCCTTTGGCCCTATAGTCTTCAAAGCGATAAGAAATATCTGTTCTCAGATTACACAGAAATAAGGCTAGCAAAGAGATCCACGAAATACAGATGTAACTCTGTGAGATAAATTAACAGAACACTAAGCAGTTTCTCTGAAAGCTTCTTTCCAGATTTTATCTGAGGATATTTCCTTTTTCACCATAGCCCTCTAAGGGCTTCCAAATATCACTTTGCCAATTCCACAAGAACTGTCTTAGCGAAAGGCTTCTTGAGGGGAAACCTGTAACTATGTGAGATGATTTCACAGAACACAAAGAAGTTTCTCAGAACGCTTCTTTCTCTTTGTTATCTGAGGATATTTCCTTTGGCCCTATAGTCTTCAAAGGGATCCGAAATATCTGTTCTCAAATTCCACAGAAATAAGGCTAGCAAGGAGATCCACGAAATACAGATGTAACTCTGTGAGATGAATTAACAGAACACTAAGCAGTTTCTCAGAAAGCTTCTTTCCAGATTTCATCTGAGGATATTTCCTTTTACACCATAGCCCTCTAAGGGCTTCCAAATATCACTTTTCGAATTCCACAAGAACTGTCTTAGCGAAAGGCTTCTTGAGGGGAAAGCTGTAACTCTGTGAGATGACTTCACAGAACACAAAGAAGTTTCTCAAAAAGCTTCTTTCTCTTTGTTATCGGAGGATATTTCCTTTGGCCCTATAGTCTCCAAAGGGATCCGAAATATCTGTTCTCAGATTCCACAGAAATAAGGCTAGCAAAGAGATCCACGAAATACAGATGTAACTCTGTGAGATGAATTAACAGAACACTAAGCAGTTTCTCAGAAAGCTTCTTTCCAGATTTCATCTGAGGATATTTCCTTTTTCAACATTGCCCTCTATGGGCTTCCAAATATCACTTTAGCAATTCCACAAGAACTGTCTTAGCGAAAGGCTTCTTGAGGGGAAACCTGTAACTCTGTGAGTTGATTTCACAGAACAGAAAGAAGTTTCTCCGAAAGCTTTTTTCTCTTTGTTGTCGGAGGATATTTCCTTTGGCCCTATATCTTCAAAGGGAACCCGAAATATCTGTTCTCAGATTCCACAGAAATAAGGCTAGCAAAGAAATCCACGAAATACAGATGTAACTCTGTGAGGTGAATTAACAGAACACTAAGCAGTTTCTCAGAAAGCTTCTTTCCAAATTTCCTCTGAGGATATTTCCTTTTTCAAAAATAGCCCTCTAAGGGCTTCCAAATATCACTTTGCCAATTCCACAAGAACTGTCTTAGCGAAAGTGTTCTTGAGGGGAAGCTGTAACTCTGTGAGTTGATTTCACAGAACACAAAGAAGTTTCTCAGAAAGCTTCTTTCTCTATGTTATCGGAGTTTATTTCTTTTGGCCCTATAGACTTCAAAGGGATCCGAAATATCTGTTCTCAGATTCCACAGAAATAAGGCTAGCAAAGAGATCCACGAAATACAGATGTAACTCTGTGAGATGAATTAACAGAACACTAAGCAGTTTCTCAGAAAGCTTCTTTCCATATTTCCTCTGAGGATATTTCCTTTTCACCATAGCCCTCTATGGGCTACCAAATATCACATTGCCAATTCCACAAGAACTGTCTTAGCGAAAGGCTTCTTGAGGGGAAAGCTGTAACTCTGTGAGATGATTTCACAGAACACAAGGAAGTTTCTCAGAAAACTTCTTACTCTTTTTTATCGGAGGATATTTCCTTTGGCCCTATAGTCTTCAAAGGGATCCGAAATATCTGTTCTCAGATTCCACAGAAATAAGGCTAGCAAAGAGATCCACGAAATACAGATGTAACTCGGTGAGATGAATTAACAGAACACTAAGCAGTTTCTCAGAAAGCTTCTTTCCAGATTTCCTCTGAGGATATTTCCTTTTTCACCACAGCCCTCTATGAGCTTCCAATTATCACTTTGCCAATTCCACAAGAACTGTCTTAGCGAAAGGTTTCTTGAGGGGAAAGCTGTAACTCTGTGAGATGATTTCACAGAACACAAAGAAGTTTCTCAGAAAGCTTCTTTCTCTTTGTTATCGGAGGATATTTCCTTTGGCCCTATAGTCTCCAAAGGGATCCGAAATATCTGTTCTCAGATTCCACAGAAATAAGGCTAGCAAAGAGATCCACGAAATACAGATGTAACTCTGTGAGATGAATTAAGAGAACACTAAGCAGTTTCTCAGAAAGCTTCTTTCCAGATTTCATCTGAGGATATTTCCTTTTTCACCGTAGCCCTCCATGGACTTCAAAATATCACTTTGCCAATTCCACAAGAACTGTCTTAGTGAAAGGCTTCTTGAGGGGAAGCTGTAACTCTGTGAGATGATTTCACAGAACACAAAGAAGTTTCTCAGAAAACATCTTTCTCTTTGTTATCGGAGTATATTTCCTTTGGCCCTATAGTCTTCAAAGGGATCCGAAATATCTGTTCTCAGATTCCACAGAAATAAGGCTAGCAAAGAGATCCACGAAATACAGATGTAACTCTGTGAGATGAATTAACAGAACACTAAGCAGTTTTTCAGAAAGCTTCTTTCCAGATTTCCACTGAGGATATTTCCTTTTTCACCATAGCCCTCTATGGGCTTCCAAATATCACTTTGCCAATTCCACAAGAACTGTCTTAGCGAAAGGCTTCTTGAGGGGAAAGCTGTAACTCTGTGAGATGATTTCAAAGAACACAAAGAAGTTTTTCAAAAAGCTTCTTTCTCTTTGTTATCGGAGGATATTTCCTTTGGCCCTATAGTCTCCAAAGGGATCCGAAATATCTGTTCTCAGATTCCACAGAAATAAGGCTAGCAAAGAGATCCACGAAATACAGATGTAACTCTGTGAGATGAATTAACAGAACACTAAGCAGTTTCTCAGAAAGCTTCTTTCCAGATTTCATATGAGGATATTTCCTTTTTCACCATAGCCCTCTATGGGCTTCCAAATATCACTTTGCCAATTCCACAAGAACTGTCTTAGCGAAAGGCTTCTTGAGGGGAAAGCTGTAACTCTGTCAGATGATTTCACAGAACACAAAGAAGTTTCTCAGAAAGCTTCTTTCTCTTTGTTATCGTAGGATATTTCCTTTGGCCCTATAGTCTCCAAAGGGATCCGAAATATCTGTTCTCAGATTCCACAGAAATAAGGCTAGCAAAGAGATCCACTCAATACAGATGTAACTCTGTGAGATGAATTAACAGAACACTAAGCAGTTTCTCAGAAAGCTTCTTTCCAGATTTCATCTGAGGATATTTCCTTTTTCACCATAGCCCTCTAAGGGCTTCCAAATATCACTTTGCCAATTCCACAGAACTGTCTTAGCGAAAGGCTTCTTGAGGGGAAAGCTGTAACTCTGTGAGATGATTTCACAGAACACAAAGAAGTTTCTCAGAAAGCTTCTTTCTCTGTGTTATCGGAGGATATTTCCTTTGGCCCTATAGTCTTCAAAGCGATAAGAAATATCTGTTCTCAGATTACACAGAAATAAGGCTAGCAAAGAGATCCACGAAATACAGATGTAACTCTGTGAGATGAATTAACAGAACACTAAGCAGTTTCTCTGAAAGCTTCTTTCCAGATTTTATCTGAGGATATTTCCTTTTTCACCATAGCCCTCTAAGGGCTTCCAAATATCACTTTGACAATTCCACAAGAACTGTCTTAGCGAAAGGCTTCTTGAGGGGAAACCTGTAACTATGTGAGATGATTTCACAGAACACAAAGAAGTTTCTCAGAACGCTTCTTTCTCTTTGTTATCTGAGGATATTTCCTTTGGCCCTATAGTCTTCAAAGGGATCCGAAATATCTGTTCTCAGATTCCACAGAAATAAGGCTAGCAAGGAGATCCACGAAATACAGATGTAACTCTGTGAGATGAATTAACAGAACACTAAGCAGTTTCTCAGAAAGCTTCTTTCCAGATTTCATCTGAGGATATTTCCTTTTACACCATAGCCCTCTAAGGGCTTCCAAATATCACTTTTTGAATTCCACAAGAACTGTCTTAGCGAAAGGCTTCTTGAGGGGAAAGCTGTAACTCTGTGAGATGACTTCACAGAACACAAAGATGTTTCTCAGAAAGCTTCTTTCTCTTTGTTATCGGAGGATATTTCCTTTGGCCCTATAGTCTTCAAAGCGATAAGAAATATCTGTTCTCAGATTCCACAGAAATAAGGCTAGCAAAGAGATCCACGAAATACAGATGTAACTCTGTGAGATGAATTAACAGAACACTAAGCAGTATCTCAGAAAGCTTCTTTCCAGATTTCATCTGAGGATATTTCCTTTTTCACCATAGCCCTCTATGGGCTTCCAAATATCACTTTGCCAATTCCACAAGAACTGTCTTAGCGAAAGGCTTCTTGAGGGGAAAGCTGTAACTCTGTGAGATGATTTCACAGAACACAAAGAAGTTTCTCAAAAAGCTTCTTTCTCTTTGTTATCGGAGGATATTTCCTTTGGCCCTATAGTCTCCAAAGGGATCCTAAATATCTGTTCTCAGATTCCACAGAAATAAGGCTAGCAAAGAGATCCACGAAATACAGATGTAACTCTGTGAGATGAATTAACAGAACACTAAGCAGTTTCTCAGAAAGCTTCTTTCCAGATTTCATCTGAGGATATTTCCTTTCTCACCATAGCCTTCTAAGGGCTTCCAAATATCACTTTGACAATTCCACAATAACTGTCTTAGCGAGAGGCTTCTTGAGGGGAAAGCTGTAATTATGTGAGATGATTTCACAGAACACAAAGAAGTTTCTCAGAAAGCTTCTCTCTCTTTGTTATCGGAGGATATTTCCTTTGGCCCTATAGTCTCCAAAGGGATCCGAAATATCTGTTCTCAGATTCCACAGAAATAAGGCTAGCAAAGAGATCCACGAAATACAGATGTAACTCTGTGAGATGAATTAACAGAACACTAAGCAGTTTCTCAGAAAGCTTCTTTCCAGATTTCATCTGAGGATATTTCCTTTTTCACCGTAGCCCTCCATGGACTTCAAAATATCACTTTGCCAATTCCACAAGAACTGTCTTAGTGAAAGGCTTCTTGAGGGGAAGCTGTAACTCTGTGAGATGATTTCACAGAAAACAAAGAAGTTTCTCAGAAAACATCTTTCTCTTTGTTATCGGAGTATATTTCCTTTGGCCCTATATTCTTCAAAGGGATCCGAAATATCTGTTCTCAGATTCCACAGAAATAAGGCTAGCAAAGAGATCCACGAAATACAGATGTAACTCTGTGAGATGAATTAACAGAACACTAAGCAGTTTCTCAGAAAGCTTCTTTCCAGATTTCATCTGAGGATATTTCCTTTTTCACCATAGCCCTCTATGGGCTTCCAAATATCACTTTGCCAATTCCCCAAGAACTGTCTTAGCGAAAGGCTTCTTGAGGGGAAAGCTGTAACTCTGTGAGATGATTTCATAGAACACAAAGAAGTTTCTCAGAAAGCTTCTTTCTCTTTGTAATCGGAGGATATTTTCTTTGGCCCTATAGTCTCCAAAGGGATCGGAAATATCTGTTCTCAGATTCCACAGAAATAAGGCTAGCAAAGAGATCCACTCAATACAGATGTAACTCTGTGAGATGAATTAACAGAACACTAAGCAGTTTCTCAGAAAGCTTCTTTCCAGATTTCATCTGAGGATATTTCCTTTTTCACCATAGCCCTCTAAGGGCTTCCAAATATCACTTTGCCAATTCCACAGAACTGTCTTAGCGAAAGGCTTCTTGAGGGGAAAGCTGTAACTCTGTGAGATGATTTCACAGAACACAAAGAAGTTTCTCAGAAAGCTTCTTTCTCTGTGTTATCGGAGGATATTTCCTTTGGCCCTATAGTCTTCAAAGCGATAAGAAATATCTGTTCTCAGATTACACAGAAATAAGGCTAGCAAAGAGATCCACGAAATACAGATGTAACTCTGTGAGATGAATTAACAGAACACTAAGCAGTTTCTCTGAAAGCTTCTTTCCAGATTTTATCTGAGGATATTTCCTTTTTCACCATAGCCCTCTAAGGGCTTCCAAATATCACTTTGACAATTCCACAAGAACTGTCTTAGCGAAAGGCTTCTTGAGGGAAAACCTGTAACTACGTGAGATGATTTCAGAGAACACAAAGAAGTTTCTCAGAACGCTTCTTTCTCTTTGTTATCTGAGGATATTTCCTTTGGCCCTATAGTCTTCAAAGGGATCCGAAATATCTGTTCTCAGATTCCACAGAAATAAGGCTAGCAAGGAGATCCACGAAATACAGATGTAACTCTGTGAGATGAATTAACAGAACACTAAGCAGTTTCTCAGAAAGCTTCTTTCCAGATTTCATCTGAGGATATTTCCTTTTACACCATAGCCCTCTAAGGGCTTCCAAATATCACTTTTCGAATTCCACAAGAACTGTCTTAGCGAAAGGCTTCTTGAGGGGAAAGCTGTAACTCTGTGAGATGACTTCACAGAACACAAAGAAGTTTCTCAGAAAGCTTCTTTCTCTTTGTTATCGGAGGATATTTCCTTTGGCCCTATAGTCTTCAAAGCGATAAGAAATATCTGTTCTCAGATTCCACAGAAATAAGGCTAGCAAAGAGATCCACGAAATACAGATGTAACTCTGTGAGATGAATTAACAGAACACTAAGCAGTATCTCAGAAAGCTTCTTTCCAGATTTCATCTGAGGATATTTCCTTTTTCACCATAGCCCTCTATGGGCTTCCAAATATCACTTTGCCAATTCCACAAGAACTGTCTTAGCGAAAGGCTTCTTGAGGGGAAAGCTGTAACTCTGTGAGATGATTTCACAGAACACAAAGAAGTTTCTCAAAAAGCTTCTTTCTCTTTGTTATCGGAGGATATTTCCTTTGGCCCTATAGTCTCCAAAGGGATCCGAAATATCTGTTCTCAGATTCCACAGAAATAAGGCTAGCAAAGAGATCCACGAAATACAGATGTAACTCTGTGAGATGAATTAACAGAACACTAAGCAGTTTCTCAGAAAGCTTCTTTCCATATTTCCTCTGAGGATATTTCCTTTCTCACCATAGCCCTCTAAGGGCTTCCAAATATCACTTTGACAATTCCACAATAACTGTCTTAGCGAGAGGCTTCTTGAGGGGAAAGCTGTAATTATGTGAGATGATTTCACAGAACACAAAGAAGTTTCTCAGAAAGCTTCTTTCTCTTTGTTATCGGAGGATATTTCCTTTGGCCCTATAGTCTCCAAAGGGATCCGAAATATCTGTTCTCAGATTCCACAGAAATAAGGCTAGCAAAGAGATCCACGAAATACAGATGTAACTCTGTGAGATGAATTAACAGAACACTAAGCAGTTTCTCAGAAAGCTTCTTTCCAGATTTCATCTGAGGATATTTCCTTTCTCACCATAGCCCTCTAAGGGCTTCCAAATATCACTTTGACAATTCCACAAGAACTGTCTTAGCGAAAGGCTTCTTGAGGGGAAAGCTGTAATTATGTGAGATGATTTCACAGAACACAAAGAAGTTTCTCAGAAAGCTTCTCTCTCTTTGTTATCGGAGGATATTTCCTTTGGCCCTATAGTCTCCAAAGGGATCCGAAATATCTGTTCTCAGATTCCACAGAAATAAGGCTAGCAAAGAGATCCACGAAATACAGATGTAACTCTGTGAGATGAATTAACAGAACACTAAGCAGTTTCTCAGAAAGCTTCTTTCCAGATTTCATCTGAGGATATTTCCTTTTTCACCGTAGCCCTCCATGGACTTCAAAATATCACTTTGCCAATTCCACAAGAACTGTCTTAGTGAAAGGCTTCTTGAGGGGAAGCTGTAACTCTGTGAGATGATTTCACAGAACACAAAGAAGTTTCTCAGAAAACATCTTTCTCTTTGTTATCGGAGTATATTTCCTTTGGCCCTATAGTCTTCAAAGGGATCCGAAATATCTGTTCTCAGATTCCACAGAAATAAGGCTAGCAAAGAGATCCACGAAATACAGATGTAACTCTGTGAGATGAATTAACAGAACACTAAGCAGTTTTTCAGAAAGCTTCTTTCCAGATTTCCACTGAGGATATTTCCTTTTTCACCATAGCCCTCTATGGGCTTCCAAATATCACTTTGCCAATTCCACAAGAACTGTCTTAGCGAAAGGCTTCTTGAGGGGAAAGCTGTAACTCTGTGAGATGATTTCAAAGAACACAAAGAAGTTTTTCAAAAAGCTTCTTTCTCTTTGTTATCGGAGGATATTTCCTTTGGCCCTATAGTCTCCAAAGGGATCCGAAATATCTGTTCTCAGATTCCACAGAAATAAGGCTAGCAAAGAGATCCACGAAATACAGATGTAACTCTGTGAGATGAATTAACAGAACACTAAGCAGTTTCTCAGAAAGCTTCTTTCCAGATTTCATATGAGGATATTTCCTTTTTCACCATAGCCCTCTATGGGCTTCCAAATATCACTTTGCCAATTCCACAAGAACTGTCTTAGCGAAAGGCTTCTTGAGGGGAAAGCTGTAACTCTGTCAGATGATTTCACAGAACACAAAGAAGTTTCTCAGAAAGCTTCTTTCTCTTTGTTATCGTAGGATATTTCCTTTGGCCCTATAGTCTCCAAAGGGATCCGAAATATCTGTTCTCAGATTCCACAGAAATAAGGCTAGCAAAGAGATCCACTCAATACAGATGTAACTCTGTGAGATGAATTAACAGAACACTAAGCAGTTTCTCAGAAAGCTTCTTTCCAGATTTCATCTGAGGATATTTCCTTTTTCACCATAGCCCTCTAAGGGCTTCCAAATATCACTTTGCCAATTCCACAGAACTGTCTTAGCGAAAGGCTTCTTGAGGGGAAAGCTGTAACTCTGTGAGATGATTTCACAGAACACAAAGAAGTTTCTCAGAAAGCTTCTTTCTCTGTGTTATCGGAGGATATTTCCTTTGCCCCTATAGTCTTCAAAGCGATAAGAAATATCTGTTCTCAGATTACACAGAAATAAGGCTAGCAAAGAGATCCACGAAATACAGATGTAACTCTGTGAGATGAATTAACAGAACACTAAGCAGTTTCTCTGAAAGCTTCTTTCCAGATTTTATCTGAGGATATTTCCTTTTTCACCATAGCCCTCTAAGGGCTTCCAAATATCACTTTGACAATTCCACAAGAACTGTCTTAGCGAAAGGCTTCTTGAGGGGAAACCTGTAACTATGTGAGATGATTTCACAGAACACAAAGAAGTTTCTCAGAACGCTTCTTTCTCTTTGTTATCTGAGGATATTTCCTTTGGCCCTATAGTCTTCAAAGGGATCCGAAATATCTGTTCTCAGATTCCACAGAAATAAGGCTAGCAAGGAGATCCACGAAATACAGATGTAACTCTGTGAGATGAATTAACAGAACACTAAGCAGTTTCTCAGAAAGCTTCTTTCCAGATTTCATCTGAGGATATTTCCTTTTACACCATAGCCCTCTAAGGGCTTCCAAATATCACTTTTCGAATTCCACAAGAACTGTCTTAGCGAAAGGCTTCTTGAGGGGAAAGCTGTAACTCTGTGAGATGACTTCACAGAACACAAAGAAGTTTCTCAGAAAGCTTCTTTCTCTTTGTTATCGGAGGATATTTCCTTTGGCCCTATAGTCTTCAAAGCGATAAGAAATATCTGTTCTCAGATTCCACAGAAATAAGGCTAGCAAAGAGATCCACGAAATACAGATGTAACTCTGTGAGATGAATTAACAGAACACTAAGCAGTATCTCAGAAAGCTTCTTTCCAGATTTCATCTGAGGATATTTCCTTTTTCACCATAGCCCTCTATGGGCTTCCAAATATCACTTTGCCAATTCCACAAGAACTGTCTTAGCGAAAGGCTTCTTGAGGGGAAAGCTGTAACTCTGTGAGATGATTTCACAGAACACAAAGAAGTTTCTCAAAAAGCTTCTTTCTCTTTGTTATCGGAGGATATTTCCTTTGGCCCTATAGTCTCCAAAGGGATCCTAAATATCTGTTCTCAGATTCCACAGAAATAAGGCTAGCAAAGAGATCCACGAAATACAGATGTAACTCTGTGAGATGAATTAACAGAACACTAAGCAGTTTCTCAGAAAGCTTCTTTCCAGATTTCATCTGAGGATATTTCCTTTCTCACCATAGCCTTCTAAGGGCTTCCAAATATCACTTTGACAATTCCACAATAACTGTCTTAGCGAGAGGCTTCTTGAGGGGAAAGCTGTAATTATGTGAGATGATTTCACAGAACACAAAGAAGTTTCTCAGAAAGCTTCTCTCTCTTTGTTATCGGAGGATATTTCCTTTGGCCCTATAGTCTCCAAAGGGATCCGAAATATCTGTTCTCAGATTCCACAGAAATAAGGCTAGCAAAGAGATCCACGAAATACAGATGTAACTCTGTGAGATGAATTAACAGAACACTAAGCAGTTTCTCAGAAAGCTTCTTTCCAGATTTCATCTGAGGATATTTCCTTTTTCACCGTAGCCCTCCATGGACTTCAAAATATCACTTTGCCAATTCCACAAGAACTGTCTTAGTGAAAGGCTTCTTGAGGGGAAGCTGTAACTCTGTGAGATGATTTCACAGAAAACAAAGAAGTTTCTCAGAAAACATCTTTCTCTTTGTTATCGGAGTATATTTCCTTTGGCCCTATATTCTTCAAAGGGATCCGAAATATCTGTTCTCAGATTCCACAGAAATAAGGCTAGCAAAGAGATCCACGAAATACAGATGTAACTCTGTGAGATGAATTAACAGAACACTAAGCAGTTTCTCAGAAAGCTTCTTTCCAGATTTCATCTGAGGATATTTCCTTTTTCACCATAGCCCTCTATGGGCTTCCAAATATCACTTTGCCAATTCCCCAAGAACTGTCTTAGCGAAAGGCTTCTTGAGGGGAAAGCTGTAACTCTGTGAGATGATTTCATAGAACACAAAGAAGTTTCTCAGAAAGCTTCTTTCTCTTTGTTATCGGAGGATATTTTCTTTGGCCCTATAGTCTCCAAAGGGATCGGAAATATCTGTTCTCAGATTCCACAGAAATAAGGCTAGCAAAGAGATCCACTCAATACAGATGTAACTCTGTGAGATGAATTAACAGAACACTAAGCAGTTTCTCAGAAAGCTTCTTTCCAGATTTCATCTGAGGATATTTCCTTTTTCACCATAGCCCTCTAAGGGCTTCCAAATATCACTTTGCCAATTTCACAGAACTGTCTTAGCGAAAGGCTTCTTGAGGGGAAAGCTGTAACTCTGTGAGATGATTTCACAGAACACAAAGAAGTTTCTCAGAAAGCTTCTTTCTCTGTGTTATCGGAGGATATTTCCTTTGGCCCTATAGTCTTCAAAGCGATAAGAAATATCTGTTCTCAGATTACACAGAAATAAGGCTAGCAAAGAGATCCACGAAATACAGATGTAACTCTGTGAGATGAATTAACAGAACACTAAGCAGTTTCTCTGAAAGCTTCTTTCCAGATTTTATCTGAGGATATTTCCTTTTTCACCATAGCCCTCTAAGGGCTTCCAAATATCACTTTGACAATTCCACAAGAACTGTCTTAGCGAAAGGCTTCTTGAGGGAAAACCTGTAACTATGTGAGATGATTTCAGAGAACACAAAGAAGTTTCTCAGAACGCTTCTTTCTCGTTGTTATCTGAGGATATTTCCTTTGGCCCTATAGTCTTCAAAGGGATCCGAAATATCTGTTCTCAGATTCCACAGAAATAAGGCTAGCAAGGAGATCCACGAAATACAGATGTAACTCTGTGAGATGAATTAACAGAACACTAAGCAGTTTCTCAGAAAGCTTCTTTCCAGATTTCATCTGAGGATATTTCCTTTTACACCATAGCCCTCTAAGGGCTTCCAAATATCACTTTTCGAATTCCACAAGAACTGTCTTAGCGAAAGGCTTCTTGAGGGGAAAGCTGTAACTCTGTGAGATGACTTCACAGAACACAAAGAAGTTTCTCAGAAAGCTTCTTTCTCTTTGTTATCGGAGGATATTTCCTTTGGCCCTATAGTCTTCAAAGCGATAAGAAATATCTGTTCTCAGATTCCACAGAAATAAGGCTAGCAAAGAGATCCACGAAATACAGATGTAACTCTGTGAGATGAATTAACAGAACACTAAGCAGTATCTCAGAAAGCTTCTTTCCAGATTTCATCTGAGGATATTTCCTTTTTCACCATAGCCCTCTATGGGCTTCCAAATATCACTTTGCCAATTCCACAAGAACTGTCTTAGTGAAAGGCTTCTTGAGGGGAAAGCTGTAACTCTGTGAGATGATTTCACAGAACACAAAGAAGTTTCTCAAAAAGCTTCTTTCTCTTTGTTATCGGAGGATATTTCCTTTGGCCCTATAGTCTCCAAAGGGATCCGAAATATCTGTTCTCAGATTCCACAGAAATAAGGCTAGCAAAGAGATCCACGAAATACAGATGTAACTCTGTGAGATGAATTAACAGAACACTAAGCAGTTTCTCAGAAAGCTTCTTTCCAGATTTCATCTGAGGATATTTCCTTTCTCACCATAGCCCTCTAAGGGCTTCCAAATATCACTTTGACAATTCCACAATAACTGTCTTAGCGAGAGGCTTCTTGAGGGGAAAGCTGTAATTATGTGAGATGATTTCACAGAACACAAAGAAGTTTCTCAGAAAGCTTCTTTCTCTTTGTTATCGGAGGATATTTCCTTTGGCCCTATAGTCTCCAAAGGGATCCGAAATATCTGTTCTCAGATTCCACAGAAATAAGGCTAGCAAAGAGATCCACGAAATACAGATGTAACTCTGTGAGATGAATTAACAGAACACTAAGCAGTTTCTCAGAAAGCTTCTTTCCAGATTTCATCTGAGGATATTTCCTTTCTCACCATAGCCCTCTAAGGGCTTCCAAATATCACTTTGACAATTCCACAAGAACTGTCTTAGCGAAAGGCTTCTTGAGGGGAAAGCTGTAATTATGTGAGATGATTTCACAGAACACAAAGAAGTTTCTCAGAAAGCTTCTCTCTCTTTGTTATCGGAGGATATTTCCTTTGGCCCTATAGTCTCCAAAGGGATCCGAAATATCTGTTCTCAGATTCCACAGAAATAAGGCTAGCAAAGAGATCCACGAAATACAGATGTAACTCTGTGAGATGAATTAACAGAACACTAAGCAGTTTCTCAGAAAGCTTCTTTCCAGATTTCATCTGAGGATATTTCCTTTTTCACCGTAGCCCTCCATGGACTTCAAAATATCACTTTGCCAATTCCACAAGAACTGTCTTAGTGAAAGGCTTCTTGAGGGGAAGCTGTAACTCTGTGAGATGATTTCACAGAACACAAAGAAGTTTCTCAGAAAACATCTTTCTCTTTGTTATCGGAGTACATTTCCTTTGGCCCTATAGTCTTCAAAGGGATCCGAAATATCTGTTCTCAGATTCCACAGAAATAAGGCTAGCAAAGAGATCCACGAAATACAGATGTAACTCTGTGAGATGAATTAACAGAACACTAAGCAGTTTTTCAGAAAGCTTCTTTCCAGATTTCCTCTGAGGATATTTCCTTTTTCACCATAGCCCTCTATGGGCTTCCAAATATCACTTTGCCAATTCCACAAGAACTGTCTTAGCGAAAGGCTTCTTGAGGGGAAAGCTGTAACTCTGTGAGATGATTTCAAAGAACACAAAGAAGTTTTTCAAAAAGCTTCTTTCTCTTTGTTATCGGAGGATATTTCCTTTGGCCCTATAGTCTCCAAAGGGATCCGAAATATCTGTTCTCAGATTCCACAGAAATAAGGCTAGCAAAGAGATCCACGAAATACAGATGTAACTCTGTGAGATGAATTAACAGAACACTAAGCAGTTTCTCAGAAAGCTTCTTTCCAGATTTCATATGAGGATATTTCCTTTTTCACCATAGCCCTCTATGGGCTTCCAAATATCACTTTGCCAATTCCACAAGAACTGTCTTAGCGAAAGGCTTCTTGAGGGGAAAGCTGTAACTCTGTCAGATGATTTCACAGAACACAAAGAAGTTTCTCAGAAAGCTTCTTTCTCTTTGTTATCGGAGGATATTTCCTTTGGCCCTATAGTCTTCAAAGCGATAAGAAATATCTGTTCTCAGATTCCACAGAAATAAGGCTAGCAAAGAGATCCACGAAATACAGATGTAACGCTGTGAGATGAATTAACAGAACACTAAGCAGTATCTCAGAAAGCTTCTTTCCAGATTTCATCTGAGGATATTTCCTTTTTCACCATAGCCCTCTATGGGCTTCCAAATATCACTTTGCCAATTCCACAAGAACTGTCTTAGCGAAAGGCTTCTTGAGGGGAAAGCTGTAACTCTGTGAGATGATTTCACAGAACACAAAGAAGTTTCTCAAAAAGCTTCTTTCTCTTTGTTATCGGAGGATATTTCGTTTGGCCCTATAGTCTCCAAAGGGATCCGAAATATCTGTTCTCAGATTCCACAGAAATAAGGCTAGCAAAGAGATCCACGAAATACAGATGTAACTCTGTGAGATGAATTAACAGAACACTCAGCAGTTTCTCAGAAAGCTTCTTTCCAGATTTCATCTGAGGATATTTCCTTTCTCACCATAGCCCTCTAAGGGCTTCCAAATATCACTTTGACAATTCCACAATAACTGTCTTAGCGAGAGGCTTCTTGAGGGGAAAGCTGTAATTATGTGAGATGATTTCACAGAACACAAAGAAGTTTCTCAGAAAGCTTCTTTCTCTTTGTTATCGGAGGATATTTCCTTTGGCCCTATAGTCTCCAAAGGGATCCGAAATATCTGTTCTCAGATTCCACAGAAATAAGGCTAGCAAAGAGATCCACGAAATACAGATGTAACTCTGTGAGATGAATTAACAGAACACTAAGCAGTTTCTCAGAAAGCTTCTTTCCAGATTTCATCTGAGGATATTTCCTTTCTCACCATAGCCCTCTAAGGGCTTCCAAATATCACTTTGACAATTCCACAATAACTGTCTTAGCGAAAGTCTTCTTGAGGGGAAAGCTGTAATTATGTGAGATGATTTCACAGAACACAAAGAAGTTTCTCAGAAAGCTTCTCTCTCTTTGTTATCGGAGGATATTTCCTTTGGCCCTATAGTCTCCAAAGGGATCCGAAATATCTGTTCTCAGATTCCACAGAAATAAGGCTAGCAAAGAGATCCACGAAATACAGATGTAACTCTGTGAGATGAATTAACAGAACACTAAGCAGTTTCTCAGAAAGCTTCTTTCCAGATTTCATCTGAGGATATTTCCTTTTTCACCGTAGCCCTCCATGGACTTCAAAATATCACTTTGCCAATTCCACAAGAACTGTCTTAGTGAAAGGCTTCTTGAGGGGAAGCTGTAACTCTGTGAGATGATTTCACAGAACACAAAGAAGTTTCTCAGAAAACATCTTTCTCTTTGTTATCGGAGTATATTTCCTTTGGCCCTATAGTCTTCAAAGGGATCAGAAATATCTGTTCTCAGATTCCACAGAAATAAGGCTAGCAAAGAGATCCACGAAATACAGATGTAACTCTGTGAGATGAATTAACAGAACACTAAGCAGTTTTTCAGAAAGCTTCTTTCCAGATTTCCTCTGAGGATATTTCCTTTTTCACCATAGCCCTCTATGGGCTTCCAAATATCACTTTGCCAATTCCACAAGAACTGTCTTAGCGAAAGGCTTCTTGAGGGGAAAGCTGTAACTCTGTGAGATGATTTCAAAGAACACAAAGAAGTTTTTCAAAAAGCTTCTTTCTCTTTGTTATCGGAGGATATTTCCTTTGGCCCTATAGTCTCCAAAGGGATCCGAAATATCTGTTCTCAGATTCCACAGAAATAAGGCTAGCAAAGAGATCCACGAAATACAGATGTAACTCTGTGAGATGAATTAACAGAACACTAAGCAGTTTCTCAGAAAGCTTCTTTCCAGATTTCATCTGAGGATATTTCCTTTTTCACCATAGCCCTCTAAGGGCTTCCAAATATCACTTTGCCAATTCCACAAGAACTGTCTTAGCGAAAGGCTTCTTGAGGGGAAAGCTGTAACTCTGTCAGATGATTTCACAGAACACAAAGAAGTTTCTCAGAAAGCTTCTTTCTCTTTGTTATCGGAGGATATTTCCTTTGGCCCTATAGTCTCCAAAGGGATCGGAAATATCTGTTCTCAGATTCCACAGAAATAAGGCTAGCAAAGAGATCCACTCAATACAGATGTAACTCTGTGAGATGAATTAACAGAACACTAAGCAGTTTCTCAGAAAGCTTCTTTCCAGATTTCATCTGAGGATATTTCCTTTTTCACCATAGCCCTCTAAGGGCTTCCAAATATCACTTTGCCAATTCCACAGAACTGTCTTAGCGAAAGGCTTCTTGAGGGGAAAGCTGTAACTCTGTGAGATGATTTCACAGAACACAAAGAAGTTTCTCAGAAAGCTTCTTTCTCTGTGTTATCGGAGGATATTTCCTTTGGCCCTATAGTCTTCAAAGCGATAAGAAATATCTGTTCTCAGATTCCACAGAAATAAGGCTAGCAAAGAGATCCACGAAATACAGATGTAACTCTGTGAGATGAATTAACAGAACACTAAGCAGTTTCTCAGAAAGCTTCTTTCCAGATTTCATCTGAGGATATTTCCTTTTTCACCATAGCCCTCTATGGGCTTCCAAATATCACTTTAGCAATTCCACAAGAACTGTCTTAGCGAAAGGCTTCTTGAGGGGAAAGCTGTAACTCTGTGAGATGATTTCACAGAACACAAACAAGTTTCTCAAAAAGCTTCTTTCTCTTTGTTATCGGAGGATATTTCCTTTGGCCCTATAGTCTCCAAAGGGATCCGAAATATCTGTTCTCAGATTCCACAGAAATAAGGCTAGCAAAGAGATCCACGAAATACAGATGTAACTCTGTGAGATGAATTAACAGAACACTAAGCAGTTTCTCTGAAAGCTTCTTTCCAGATTTTATCTGAGGATATTTCCTTTTTCACCATAGCCCTCTAAGGGCTTCCAAATATCACTTTGACAATTCCACAAGAACTGTCTTAGCGAAAGGCTTCTTGAGGGGAAACCTGTAACTATGTGAGATGATTTCACAGAACACAAAGAAGTTTCTCAAAACGCTTCTTTCTCTTTGTTATCTGAGGATATTTCCTTTGGCCCTATAGTCTTCAAAGGGATCCGAAATATCTGTTCTCAGATTCCACAGAAATAAGGCTAGCAAGGAGATCCACGAAATACAGATGTAACTCTGTGAGATGAATTAACAGAACACTAAGCAGTTTCTCAGAAAGCTTCTTTCCAGATTTCATCTGAGGATATTTCCTTTTACACCATAGCCCTCTATGGCTTCCAAATATCACTTTGCCAATTCCACAAGAACTGTCTTAGCGAAAGGCTTCTTGAGGGGAAAGCTGTAACTCTGTGAGATGACTTCACAGAACACAAAGCAGTTTCTCAGAAAGCTTCTTTCTCTTTGTTATCGGAGGATATTTCCTTTGGCCCTATAGTCCTCAAAGCGATAAGAAATATCTGTTCTCAGATTCCACAGAAATAAGGCTAGCAAAGAGATCCACGAAATACAGATGTAACTCTGTGAGATGAATTAACAGAACACTAAGCAGTATCTCAGAAAGCTTCTTTCCAGATTTCATCTGAGGATATTTCCTTTTTCACCATAGCCCTCTATGGGCTTCCAAATATCACTTTGCCAATTCCACAAGAACTGTCTTAGTGAAAGGCTTCTTGAGGGGAAAGCTGTAACTCTGTGAGATGATTTCACAGAACACAAAGAAGTTTCTCAAAAAGCTTCTTTCTCTTTGTTATCGGAGGATATTTCCTTTGGCCCTATAGTCTCCAAAGGGATCCGAAATATCTGTTCTCAGATTCCACAGAAATAAGGCTAGCAAAGAGATCCACGAAATACAGATGTAACTCTGTGAGATGAATTAACAAAACACTAAGCAGTTTCTCAGAAAGCTTCTTTCCAGATTTCATCTGAGGATATTTCCTTTCTCACCATAGCCCTCTAAGGGCTTCCAAATATCACTTTGACAATTCCAAAATAACTGTCTTAGCGAAAGGCTTCTTGAGGGGAAAGCTGTAATTATGTGAGATGATTTCACAGAACACAAAGAAGTTTCTCAGAAAGCTTCTTTCTCTTTGTTATCGGAGGATATTTCCTTTGGCCCTATAGTCTCCAAAGGGATCCGAAATATCTGTTCTCAGATTCCACAGAAATAAGGCTAGCAAAGAGATCCACGAAATACAGATGTAACTCTGTGAGATGAACTAACAGAACACTAAGGAGTTTCTCAGAAAGCTTCTTTCCAGATTTCATCTGAGGATATTTCCTTTTTCACCATAGCCCTCTATGGGCTTCCAAATATCACTTTGCAAATTCCACAAGAACTGTATTAGCGAAAGGCTTCTTGAGGGGAAAGCTGTAACTCTGTGAGATGATTTCACAGAACACAAAGAAGTTTCTCAAAAAACTTCTTTCTCTTTGTTATCGGAGGATATTTCCTTTGGTGCTATAGTCTCCAAAGGGATCCGAAATATCTGTTCTCAGATTCCACAAAAATAAGGCTAGCAAAGAGATCCACGAAATACACATGAAACTCTGTAAGATGAATTAACAGAACACTAAGCAGTTTCTCAGAAAGCTTCTTTCCAGATTTCCTCTGAGGATATTTCCTTTTTCACCATCGCTCTCTATGGGCTTCCAAATATCACTTTGCCAATTCCACAAGAACTGTCTTAGCGAAAGGCTTCTTGAGGGGAAAGCTGTAACTCTGTGAGATGATTTCACAGAACACAAACAAGTTTCTCAGAAAGCTTCTTTCTCTTTCTTATCGGAGGATATTTCCTTTGGCCCTATAGTCTCCAAAGGGATCCGAAATATCTGTTCTCAGATTCCACAGAAATAAGGCTAGCAAAGAGATCCACGAAATACAGATGTAACTCTGTGAGATGAATTAACAGAACACTAAGCAGTTTCTCAGAAAGCTTCTTTTCAGATTTCATCTGAGGATATTTCCTTTTTCACCATAGTCCTCTAAGGGCTTCCAAATATCACTTTGACAATTCCACAAGAACTGTCTTAGCGAAAGGCTTCTTGAGGGGAAAGCTGTAACTCTGTGAGATGATTTCACAGAACACAAAGAAGTTTCTCAGAAAGCTTCTTTCTCTTTGTTATCGGAGGATATTTCCTTTGGCCCTATAGTCTCCAAAGGGATCGGAAATATCTGTTCTCAGATTCCACAGAAATAAGGCTAGCAAAGAGATCCACTCAATACAGATGTAACTCTGTGAGATGAATTAACAGAACACTAAGCAGTTTCTCAGAAAGCTTCTTTCCAGATTTCATCTGAGGATATTTCCTTTTTCACCATAGCCCTCTATGGGCTTCCAAATATCACTTTGCCAATTCCACAAGAACTGTCTTAGTGAAAGGCTTCTTGAGGGGAAAGCTGTAACTCTGTGAGATGATTTCACAGAACACAAAGAAGTTTCTCAAAAAGCTTCTTTCTCTTTGTTATCGGAGGATATTTCGTTTGGCCCTATAGTCTCCAAAGGGATCCGAAATATCTGTTCTCAGATTCCACAGAAATAAGGCTAGCAAAGAGATCCACGAAATACAGATGTAACTCTGTGAGATGAATTAACAGAACACTCAGCAGTTTCTCAGAAAGCTTCTTTCCAGATTTCATCTGAGGATATTTCCTTTTTCACCATAGTCCTCTAAGGGCTTCCAAATATCACTTTGACAATTCCACAAGAACTGTCTTAGCGAAAGGCTTCTTGAGGGGAAAGCTGTAACTCTGTGAGATGATTTCACAGAACACAAAGAAGTTTCTCAGAAAGCTTCTTTCTCTTTGTTATCGGAGGATATTTCCTTTGGCCCTATAGTCTCCAAAGGGATCGGAAATATCTGTTCTCAGATTCCACAGAAATAAGGCTAGCAAAGAGATCCACTCAATACAGATGTAACTCTGTGAGATGAATTAACAGAACACTAAGCAGTTTTTCAGAAAGCTTCTTTCCAGATTTCCTCTGAGGATATTTCCTTTTTCACCATAGCCCTCTATGGGCTTCCAAATATCACTTTGCCAATTCCACAAGAACTGTCTTAGCGAAAGGCTTCTTGAGGGGAAAGCTGTAACTCTGTGAGATGATTTCAAAGAACACAAAGAAGTTTTTCAAAAAGCTTCTTTCTCTTTGTTATCGGAGGATATTTCCTTTGGCCCTATAGTCTCCAAAGGGATCCGAAATATCTGTTCTCAGATTCCACAGAAATAAGGCTAGCAAAGAGATCCACGAAATACAGATGTAACTCTGTGAGATGAATTAACAGAACACTAAGCAGTTTCTCAGAAAGCTTCTTTCCAGATTTCATCTGAGGATATTTCCTTTTTCACCATAGCCCTCTAAGGGCTTCCAAATATCACTTTGCCAATTCCACAAGAACTGTCTTAGCGAAAGGCTTCTTGAGGGGAAAGCTGTAACTCTGTCAGATGATTTCACAGAACACAAAGAAGTTTCTCAGAAAGCTTCTTTCTCTTTGTTATCGGAGGATATTTCCTTTGGCCCTATAGTCTCCAAAGGGATCGGAAATATCTGTTCTCAGATTCCACAGAAATAAGGCTAGCAAAGAGATCCACTCAATACAGATGTAACTCTGTGAGATGAATTAACAGAACACTAAGCAGTTTCTCAGAAAGCTTCTTTCCAGATTTCATCTGAGGATATTTCCTTTTTCACCATAGCCCTCTAAGGGCTTCCAAATATCACTTTGCCAATTCCACAGAACTGTCTTAGCGAAAGGCTTCTTGAGGGGAAAGCTGTAACTCTGTGAGATGATTTCACAGAACACAAAGAAGTTTCTCAGAAAGCTTCTTTCTCTGTGTTATCGGAGGATATTTCCTTTGGCCCTATAGTCTTCAAAGCGATAAGAAATATCTGTTCTCAGATTACACAGAAATAAGGCTAGCAAAGAGATCCACGAAATACAGATGTAACTCTGTGAGATGAATTAACAGAACACTAAGCAGTTTCTCAGAAAGCTTCTTTCCAGATTTCATCTGAGGATATTTCCTTTTTCACCATAGCCCTCTATGGGCTTCCAAATATCACTTTAGCAATTCCACAAGAACTGTCTTAGCGAAAGGCTTCTTGAGGGGAAAGCTGTAACTCTGTGAGATGATTTCACAGAACACAAAGAAGTTTCTCAAAAAGCTTCTTTCTCTTTGTTATCGGAGGATATTTCCTTTGGCCCTATAGTCTCCAAAGGGATCCGAAATATCTGTTCTCAGATTCCACAGAAATAAGGCTAGCAAAGAGATCCACGAAATACAGATGTAACTCTGTGAGATGAATTAACAGAACACTAAGCAGTTTCTCTGAAAGCTTCTTTCCAGATTTTATCTGAGGATATTTCCTTTTTCACCATAGCCCTCTAAGGGCTTCCAAATATCACTTTGACAATTCCACAAGAACTGTCTTAGCGAAAGGCTTCTTGAGGGGAAACCTGTAACTATGTGAGATGATTTCACAGAACACAAAGAAGTTTCTCAAAACGCTTCTTTCTCTTTGTTATCTGAGGATATTTCCTTTGGCCCTATAGTCTTCAAAGGGATCCGAAATATCTGTTCTCAGATTCCACAGAAATAAGGCTAGCAAGGAGATCCACGAAATACAGATGTAACTCTGTGAGATGAATTAACAGAACACTAAGCAGTTTCTCAGAAAGCTTCTTTCCAGATTTCATCTGAGGATATTTCCTTTTACACCATAGCCCTCTATGGCTTCCAAATATCACTTTGCCAATTCCACAAGAACTGTCTTAGCGAAAGGCTTCTTGAGGGGAAAGCTGTAACTCTGTGAGATGACTTCACAGAACACAAAGCAGTTTCTCAGAAAGCTTCTTTCTCTTTGTTATCGGAGGATATTTCCTTTGGCCCTATAGTCCTCAAAGCGATAAGAAATATCTGTTCTCAGATTCCACAGAAATAAGGCTAGCAAAGAGATCCACGAAATACAGATGTAACTCTGTGAGATGAATTAACAGAACACTAAGCAGTATCTCAGAAAGCTTCTTTCCAGATTTCATCTGAGGATATTTCCTTTTTCACCATAGCCCTCTATGGGCTTCCAAATATCACTTTGCCAATTCCACAAGAACTGTCTTAGTGAAAGGCTTCTTGAGGGGAAAGCTGTAACTCTGTGAGATGATTTCACAGAACACAAAGAAGTTTCTCAAAAAGCTTCTTTCTCTTTGTTATCGGAGGATATTTCCTTTGGCCCTATAGTCTCCAAAGGGATCCGAAATATCTGTTCTCAGATTCCACAGAAATAAGGCTAGCAAAGAGATCCACGAAATACAGATGTAACTCTGTGAGATGAATTAACAAAACACTAAGCAGTTTCTCAGAAAGCTTCTTTCCAGATTTCATCTGAGGATATTTCCTTTCTCACCATAGCCCTCTAAGGGCTTCCAAATATCACTTTGACAATTCCAAAATAACTGTCTTAGCGAAAGGCTTCTTGAGGGGAAAGCTGTAATTATGTGAGATGATTTCACAGAACACAAAGAAGTTTCTCAGAAAGCTTCTTTCTCTTTGTTATCGGAGGATATTTCCTTTGGCCCTATAGTCTCCAAAGGGATCCGAAATATCTGTTCTCAGATTCCACAGAAATAAGGCTAGCAAAGAGATCCACGAAATACAGATGTAACTCTGTGAGATGAACTAACAGAACACTAAGGAGTTTCTCAGAAAGCTTCTTTCCAGATTTCATCTGAGGATATTTCCTTTTTCACCATAGCCCTCTATGGGCTTCCAAATATCACTTTGCAAATTCCACAAGAACTGTATTAGCGAAAGGCTTCTTGAGGGGAAAGCTGTAACTCTGTGAGATGATTTCACAGAACACAAAGAAGTTTCTCAAAAAACTTCTTTCTCTTTGTTATCGGAGGATATTTCCTTTGGTGCTATAGTCTCCAAAGGGATCCGAAATATCTGTTCTCAGATTCCACAAAAATAAGGCTAGCAAAGAGATCCACGAAATACACATGAAACTCTGTAAGATGAATTAACAGAACACTAAGCAGTTTCTCAGAAAGCTTCTTTCCAGATTTCCTCTGAGGATATTTCCTTTTTCACCATCGCTCTCTATGGGCTTCCAAATATCACTTTGCCAATTCCACAAGAACTGTCTTAGCGAAAGGCTTCTTGAGGGGAAAGCTGTAACTCTGTGAGATGATTTCACAGAACACAAACAAGTTTCTCAGAAAGCTTCTTTCTCTTTCTTATCGGAGGATATTTCCTTTGGCCCTATAGTCTCCAAAGGGATCCGAAATATCTGTTCTCAGATTCCACAGAAATAAGGCTAGCAAAGAGATCCACGAAATACAGATGTAACTCTGTGAGATGAATTAACAGAACACTAAGCAGTTTCTCAGAAAGCTTCTTTTCAGATTTCATCTGAGGATATTTCCTTTTTCACCATAGTCCTCTAAGGGCTTCCAAATATCACTTTGACAATTCCACAAGAACTGTCTTAGCGAAAGGCTTCTTGAGGGGAAAGCTGTAACTCTGTGAGATGATTTCACAGAACACAAAGAAGTTTCTCAGAAAGCTTCTTTCTCTTTGTTATCGGAGGATATTTCCTTTGGCCCTATAGTCTCCAAAGGGATCGGAAATATCTGTTCTCAGATTCCACAGAAATAAGGCTAGCAAAGAGATCCACTCAATACAGATGTAACTCTGTGAGATGAATTAACAGAACACTAAGCAGTTTCTCAGAAAGCTTCTTTCCAGATTTCATCTGAGGATATTTCCTTTTTCACCATAGCCCTCTAAGGGCTTCCAAATATCACTTTGCCAATTCCACAGAACTGTCTTAGCGAAAGGCTTCTTGAGGGGAAAGCTGTAACTCTGTGAGATGATTTCACAGAACACAAAGAAGTTTCTCAGAAAGCTTCTTTCTCTGTGTTATCGGAGGATATTTCCTTTGGCCCTATAGTCTTCAAAGCGATAAGAAATATCTGTTCTCAGATTACACAGAAATAAGGCTAGCAAAGAGATCCACGAAATACAGATGTAACTCTGTGAGATGAATTAACAGAACACTAAGCAGTTTCTCAGAAAGCTTCTTTCCAGATTTCATCTGAGGATATTTCCTTTTTCACCATAGCCCTCTATGGGCTTCCAAATATCACTTTAGCAATTCCACAAGAACTGTCTTAGCGAAAGGCTTCTTGAGGGGAAAGCTGTAACTCTGTGAGATGATTTCACAGAACACAAAGAAGTTTCTCAAAAAGCTTCTTTCTCTTTGTTATCGGAGGATATTTCCTTTGGCCCTATAGTCTCCAAAGGGATCCGAAATATCTGTTCTCAGATTCCACAGAAATAAGGCTAGCAAAGAGATCCACGAAATACAGATGTAACTCTGTGAGATGAATTAACAGAACACTAAGCAGTTTCTCTGAAAGCTTCTTTCCAGATTTTATCTGAGGATATTTCCTTTTTCACCATAGCCCTCTAAGGGCTTCCAAATATCACTTTGACAATTCCACAAGAACTGTCTTAGCGAAAGGCTTCTTGAGGGGAAACCTGTAACTATGTGAGATGATTTCACAGAACACAAAGAAGTTTCTCAAAACGCTTCTTTCTCTTTGTTATCTGAGGATATTTCCTTTGGCCCTATAGTCTTCAAAGGGATCCGAAATATCTGTTCTCAGATTCCACAGAAATAAGGCTAGCAAGGAGATCCACGAAATACAGATGTAACTCTGTGAGATGAATTAACAGAACACTAAGCAGTTTCTCAGAAAGCTTCTTTCCAGATTTCATCTGAGGATATTTCCTTTTACACCATAGCCCTCTATGGCTTCCAAATATCACTTTGCCAATTCCACAAGAACTGTCTTAGCGAAAGGCTTCTTGAGGGGAAAGCTGTAACTCTGTGAGATGACTTCACAGAACACAAAGCAGTTTCTCAGAAAGCTTCTTTCTCTTTGTTATCGGAGGATATTTCCTTTGGCCCTATAGTCCTCAAAGCGATAAGAAATATCTGTTCTCAGATTCCACAGAAATAAGGCTAGCAAAGAGATCCACGAAATACAGATGTAACTCTGTGAGATGAATTAACAGAACACTAAGCAGTATCTCAGAAAGCTTCTTTCCAGATTTCATCTGAGGATATTTCCTTTTTCACCATAGCCCTCTATGGGCTTCCAAATATCACTTTGCCAATTCCACAAGAACTGTCTTAGTGAAAGGCTTCTTGAGGGGAAAGCTGTAACTCTGTGAGATGATTTCACAGAACACAAAGAAGTTTCTCAAAAAGCTTCTTTCTCTTTGTTATCGGAGGATATTTCCTTTGGCCCTATAGTCTCCAAAGGGATCCGAAATATCTGTTCTCAGATTCCACAGAAATAAGGCTAGCAAAGAGATCCACGAAATACAGATGTAACTCTGTGAGATGAATTAACAAAACACTAAGCAGTTTCTCAGAAAGCTTCTTTCCAGATTTCATCTGAGGATATTTCCTTTCTCACCATAGCCCTCTAAGGGCTTCCAAATATCACTTTGACAATTCCAAAATAACTGTCTTAGCGAAAGGCTTCTTGAGGGGAAAGCTGTAATTATGTGAGATGATTTCACAGAACACAAAGAAGTTTCTCAGAAAGCTTCTTTCTCTTTGTTATCGGAGGATATTTCCTTTGGCCCTATAGTCTCCAAAGGGATCCGAAATATCTGTTCTCAGATTCCACAGAAATAAGGCTAGCAAAGAGATCCACGAAATACAGATGTAACTCTGTGAGATGAACTAACAGAACACTAAGCAGTTTCTCAGAAAGCTTCTTTCCAGATTTCATCTGAGGATATTTCCTTTTTCACCATAGCCCTCTATGGGCTTCCAAATATCACTTTGCAAATTCCACAAGAACTGTATTAGCGAAAGGCTTCTTGAGGGGAAAGCTGTAACTCTGTGAGATGATTTCACAGAACACAAAGAAGTTTCTCAAAAAACTTCTTTCTCTTTGTTATCGGAGGATATTTCCTTTGGTGCTATAGTCTCCAAAGGGATCCGAAATATCTGTTCTCAGATTCCACAAAAATAAGGCTAGCAAAGAGATCCACGAAATACACATGAAACTCTGTAAGATGAATTAACAGAACACTAAGCAGTTTCTCAGAAAGCTTCTTTCCAGATTTCCTCTGAGGATATTTCCTTTTTCACCATCGCTCTCTATGGGCTTCCAAATATCACTTTGCCAATTCCACAAGAACTGTCTTAGCGAAAGGCTTCTTGAGGGGAAAGCTGTAACTCTGTGAGATGATTTCACAGAACACAAACAAGTTTCTCAGAAAGCTTCTTTCTCTTTCTTATCGGAGGATATTTCCTTTGGCCCTATAGTCTCCAAAGGGATCCGAAATATCTGTTCTCAGATTCCACAGAAATAAGGCTAGCAAAGAGATCCACGAAATACAGATGTAACTCTGTGAGATGAATTAACAGAACACTAAGCAGTTTCTCAGAAAGCTTCTTTTCAGATTTCATCTGAGGATATTTCCTTTTTCACCATAGTCCTCTAAGGGCTTCCAAATATCACTTTGACAATTCCACAAGAACTGTCTTAGCGAAAGGCTTCTTGAGGGGAAAGCTGTAACTCTGTGAGATGATTTCACAGAACACAAAGAAGTTTCTCAGAAAGCTTCTTTCTCTTTGTTATCGGAGGATATTTCCTTTGGCCCTATAGTCTCCAAAAGGATCCGAAATATCTGTTCTCAGATTCCACAGAAATAAGACTAGCAAAGAGATCCACGAAATACAGATGTAACTCAGTGAGATGAATTAACAGAACACTAAGCAGTTTCTCAGAAAGCTTCTTTCCAGATTTTATCTGAGGATATTTCCTTTTTCACCATAGCCCTCTAAGGGCTTCCAAATATCACTTTGACAATTCCACAAGAACTGTCTTAGCGAAAGGCTTCTTGAGGGGAAAGCTGTAATTATGTGAGATGATTTCACAGAACACAAAGAAGTTTCTCAGAAAGCTTCTCTCTCTTTGTTATCGGAGGATATTTCCTTTGGCCCTATAGTCTCCAAAGGGATCCGAAATATCTGTTCTCAGATTCCACAGAAATAAGGCTAGCAAAGAGATCCACGAAATACAGATGTAACTCTGTGAGATGAATTAACAGAACACTAAGCAGTTTCTCAGAAAGCTTCTTTCCAGATTTCATCTGAGGATATTTCCTTTTTCACCGTAGCCCTCCATGGACTTCAAAATATCACTTTGCCAATTCCACAAGAACTGTCTTAGTGAAAGGCTTCTTGAGGGGAAGCTGTAACTCTGTGAGATGATTTCACAGAACACAAAGAAGTTTCTCAGAAAACATCTTTCTCTTTGTTATCGGAGTATATTTCCTTTGGCCCTATAGTCTTCAAAGGGATCCGAAATATCTGTTCTCAGATTCCACAGAAATAAGGCTAGCAAAGAGATCCACGAAATACAGATGTAACTCTGTGAGATGAATTAACAGAACACTAAGCAGTTTTTCAGAAAGCTTCTTTCCAGATTTCCTCTGAGGATATTTCCTTTTTCACCATAGCCCTCTATGGGCTTCCAAATATCACTTTGCCAATTCCACAAGAACTGTCTTAGCGAAAGGCTTCTTGAGGGGAAAGCTGTAACTCTGTGAGATGATTTCAAAGAACACAAAGAAGTTTTTCAAAAAGCTTCTTTCTCTTTGTTATCGGAGGATATTTCCTTTGGCCCTATAGTCTCCAAAGGGATCCGAAATATCTGTTCTCAGATTCCACAGAAATAAGGCTAGCAAAGAGATCCACGAAATACAGATGTAACTCTGTGAGATGAATTAACAGAACACTAAGCAGTTTCTCAGAAAGCTTCTTTCCAGATTTCATCTGAGGATATTTCCTTTTTCACCATAGCCCTCTAAGGGCTTCCAAATATCACTTTGCCAATTCCACAAGAACTGTCTTAGCGAAAGGCTTCTTGAGGGGAAAGCTGTAACTCTGTCAGATGATTTCACAGAACACAAAGAAGTTTCTCAGAAAGCTTCTTTCTCTTTGTTATCGGAGGATATTTCCTTTGGCCCTATAGTCTCCAAAGGGATCGGAAATATCTGTTCTCAGATTCCACAGAAATAAGGCTAGCAAAGAGATCCACTCAATACAGATGTAACTCTGTGAGATGAATTAACAGAACACTAAGCAGTTTCTCAGAAAGCTTCTTTCCAGATTTCATCTGAGGATATTTCCTTTTTCACCATAGCCCTCTAAGGGCTTCCAAATATCACTTTGCCAATTCCACAGAACTGTCTTAGCGAAAGGCTTCTTGAGGGGAAAGCTGTAACTCTGTGAGATGATTTCACAGAACACAAAGAAGTTTCTCAGAAAGCTTCTTTCTCTGTGTTATCGGAGGATATTTCCTTTGGCCCTATAGTCTTCAAAGCGATAAGAAATATCTGTTCTCAGATTACACAGAAATAAGGCTAGCAAAGAGATCCACGAAATACAGATGTAACTCTGTGAGATGAATTAACAGAACACTAAGCAGTTTCTCAGAAAGCTTCTTTCCAGATTTCATCTGAGGATATTTCCTTTTTCACCATAGCCCTCTATGGGCTTCCAAATATCACTTTAGCAATTCCACAAGAACTGTCTTAGCGAAAGGCTTCTTGAGGGGAAAGCTGTAACTCTGTGAGATGATTTCACAGAACACAAAGAAGTTTCTCAAAAAGCTTCTTTCTCTTTGTTATCGGAGGATATTTCCTTTGGCCCTATAGTCTCCAAAGGGATCCGAAATATCTGTTCTCAGATTCCACAGAAATAAGGCTAGCAAAGAGATCCACGAAATACAGATGTAACTCTGTGAGATGAATTAACAGAACACTAAGCAGTTTCTCTGAAAGCTTCTTTCCAGATTTTATCTGAGGATATTTCCTTTTTCACCATAGCCCTCTAAGGGCTTCCAAATATCACTTTGACAATTCCACAAGAACTGTCTTAGCGAAAGGCTTCTTGAGGGGAAACCTGTAACTATGTGAGATGATTTCACAGAACACAAAGAAGTTTCTCAAAACGCTTCTTTCTCTTTGTTATCTGAGGATATTTCCTTTGGCCCTATAGTCTTCAAAGGGATCCGAAATATCTGTTCTCAGATTCCACAGAAATAAGGCTAGCAAGGAGATCCACGAAATACAGATGTAACTCTGTGAGATGAATTAACAGAACACTAAGCAGTTTCTCAGAAAGCTTCTTTCCAGATTTCATCTGAGGATATTTCCTTTTACACCATAGCCCTCTATGGCTTCCAAATATCACTTTGCCAATTCCACAAGAACTGTCTTAGCGAAAGGCTTCTTGAGGGGAAAGCTGTAACTCTGTGAGATGACTTCACAGAACACAAAGCAGTTTCTCAGAAAGCTTCTTTCTCTTTGTTATCGGAGGATATTTCCTTTGGCCCTATAGTCCTCAAAGCGATAAGAAATATCTGTTCTCAGATTCCACAGAAATAAGGCTAGCAAAGAGATCCACGAAATACAGATGTAACTCTGTGAGATGAATTAACAGAACACTAAGCAGTATCTCAGAAAGCTTCTTTCCAGATTTCATCTGAGGATATTTCCTTTTTCACCATAGCCCTCTATGGGCTTCCAAATATCACTTTGCCAATTCCACAAGAACTGTCTTAGTGAAAGGCTTCTTGAGGGGAAAGCTGTAACTCTGTGAGATGATTTCACAGAACACAAAGAAGTTTCTCAAAAAGCTTCTTTCTCTTAGTTATCGGAGGATATTTCCTTTGGCCCTATAGTCTCCAAAGGGATCCGAAATATCTGTTCTCAGATTCCACAGAAATAAGGCTAGCAAAGAGATCCACGAAATACAGATGTAACTCTGTGAGATGAATTAACAAAACACTAAGCAGTTTCTCAGAAAGCTTCTTTCCAGATTTCATCTGAGGATATTTCCTTTCTCACCATAGCCCTCTAAGGGCTTCCAAATATCACTTTGACAATTCCAAAATAACTGTCTTAGCGAAAGGCTTCTTGAGGGGAAAGCTGTAATTATGTGAGATGATTTCACAGAACACAAAGAAGTTTCTCAGAAAGCTTCTTTCTCTTTGTTATCGGAGGATATTTCCTTTGGCCCTATAGTCTCCAAAGGGATCCGAAATATCTGTTCTCAGATTCCACAGAAATAAGGCTAGCAAAGAGATCCACGAAATACAGATGTAACTCTGTGAGATGAACTAACAGAACACTAAGGAGTTTCTCAGAAAGCTTCTTTCCAGATTTCATCTGAGGATATTTCCTTTTTCACCATAGCCCTCTATGGGCTTCCAAATATCACTTTGCAAATTCCACAAGAACTGTATTAGCGAAAGGCTTCTTGAGGGGAAAGCTGTAACTCTGTGAGATGATTTCACAGAACACAAAGAAGTTTCTCAAAAAACTTCTTTCTCTTTGTTATCGGAGGATATATCTTTGGTGCTATAGTCTCCAAAGGGATCCGAAATATCTGTTCTCAGATTCCACAAAAATAAGGCTAGCAAAGAGATCCACGAAATACACATGAAACTCTGTAAGATGAATTAACAGAACACTAAGCAGTTTCTCAGAAAGCTTCTTTCCAGATTTCCTCTGAGGATATTTCCTTTTTCACCATCGCTCTCTATGGGCTTCCAAATATCACTTTGCCAATTCCACAAGAACTGTCTTAGCGAAAGGCTTCTTGAGGGGAAAGCTGTAACTCTGTGAGATGATTTCACAGAACACAAACAAGTTTCTCAGAAAGCTTCTTTCTCTTTCTTATCGGAGGATATTTCCTTTGGCCCTATAGTCTCCAAAGGGATCCGAAATATCTGTTCTCAGATTCCACAGAAATAAGGCTAGCAAAGAGATCCACGAAATACAGATGTAACTCTGTGAGATGAATTAACAGAACACTAAGCAGTTTCTCAGAAAGCTTCTTTTCAGATTTCATCTGAGGATATTTCCTTTTTCACCATAGTCCTCTAAGGGCTTCCAAATATCACTTTGACAATTCCACAAGAACTGTCTTAGCGAAAGGCTTCTTGAGGGGAAAGCTGTAACTCTGTGAGATGATTTCACAGAACACAAAGAAGTTTCTCAGAAAGCTTCTTTCTCTTTGTTATCGGAGGATATTTCCTTTGGCCCTATAGTCTCCAAAGGGATCGGAAATATCTGTTCTCAGATTCCACAGAAATAAGGCTAGCAAAGAGATCCACTCAATACAGATGTAACTCTGTGAGATGAATTAACAGAACACTAAGCAGTTTCTCAGAAAGCTTCTTTCCAGATTTCATCTGAGGATATTTCCTTTTTCACCATAGCCCTCTAAGGGCTTCCAAATATCACTTTGCCAATTCATCAGAACTGTCTTAGCGAAAGGCTTCTTGAGGGGAAAGCTGTAACTCTGTGAGATGATTTCACAGAACACAAAGAAGTTTCTCAGAAAGCTTCTTTCTCTGTGTTATCGGAGGATATTTCCTTTGGCCCTATAGTCTTCAAAGCGATAAGAAATATCTGTTCTCAGATTACACAGAAATAAGGCTAGCAAAGAGATCCACGAAATACAGATGTAACTCTGTGAGATGAATTAACAGAACACTAAGCAGTTTCTCAGAAAGCTTCTTTCCAGATTTCATCTGAGGATATTTCCTTTTTCACCATAGCCCTCTATGGGCTTCCAAATATCACTTTAGCAATTCCACAAGAACTGTCTTAGCGAAAGGCTTCTTGAGGGGAAAGCTGTAACTCTGTGAGATGATTTCACAGAACACAAAGAAGTTTCTCAAAAAGCTTCTTTCTCTTTGTTATCGGAGGATATTTCCTTTGGCCCTATAGTCTCCAAAGGGATCCGAAATATCTGTTCTCAGATTCCACAGAAATAAGGCTAGCAAAGAGATCCACGAAATACAGATGTAACTCTGTGAGATGAATTAACAGAACACTAAGCAGTTTCTCTGAAAGCTTCTTTCCAGATTTTATCTGAGGATATTTCCTTTTTCACCATAGCCCTCTAAGGGCTTCCAAATATCACTTTGACAATTCCACAAGAACTATCTTAGCGAAAGGCTTCTTGAGGGGAAACCTGTAACTATGTGAGATGATTTCACAGAACACAAAGAAGTTTCTCAAAACGCTTCTTTCTCTTTGTTATCTGAGGATATTTCCTTTGGCCCTATAGTCTTCAAAGGGATCCGAAATATCTGTTCTCAGATTCCACAGAAATAAGGCTAGCAAGGAGATCCACGAAATACAGATGTAACTCTGTGAGATGAATTAACAGAACACTAAGCAGTTTCTCAGAAAGCTTCTTTCCAGATTTCATCTGAGGATATTTCCTTTTACACCATAGCCCTCTATGGCTTCCAAATATCACTTTGCCAATTCCACAAGAACTGTCTTAGCGAAAGGCTTCTTGAGGGGAAAGCTGTAACTCTGTGAGATGACTTCACAGAACACAAAGCAGTTTCTCAGAAAGCTTCTTTCTCTTTGTTATCGGAGGATATTTCCTTTGGCCCTATAGTCCTCAAAGCGATAAGAAATATCTGTTCTCAGATTCCACAGAAATAAGGCTAGCAAAGAGATCCACGAAATACAGATGTAACTCTGTGAGATGAATTAACAGAACACTAAGCAGTATCTCAGAAAGCTTCTTTCCAGATTTCATCTGAGGATATTTCCTTTTTCACCATAGCCCTCTATGGGCTTCCAAATATCACTTTGCCAATTCCACAAGAACTGTCTTAGTGAAAGGCTTCTTGAGGGGAAAGCTGTAACTCTGTGAGATGATTTCACAGAACACAAAGAAGTTTCTCAAAAAGCTTCTTTCTCTTTGTTATCGGAGGATATTTCCTTTGGCCCTATAGTCTCCAAAGGGATCCGAAATATCTGTTCTCAGATTCCACAGAAATAAGGCTAGCAAAGAGATCCACGAAATACAGATGTAACTCTGTGAGATGAATTAACAAAACACTAAGCAGTTTCTCAGAAAGCTTCTTTCCAGATTTCATCTGAGGATATTTCCTTTCTCACCATAGCCCTCTAAGGGCTTCCAAATATCACTTTGACAATTCCAAAATAACTGTCTTAGCGAAAGGCTTCTTGAGGGGAAAGCTGTAATTATGTGAGATGATTTCACAGAACACAAAGAAGTTTCTCAGAAAGCTTCTTTCTCTTTGTTATCGGAGGATATTTCCTTTGGCCCTATAGTCTCCAAAGGGATCCGAAATATCTGTTCTCAGATTCCACAGAAATAAGGCTAGCAAAGAGATCCACGAAATACAGATGTAACTCTGTGAGATGAACTAACAGAACACTAAGCAGTTTCTCAGAAAGCTTCTTTCCAGATTTCATCTGAGGATATTTCCTTTTTCACCATAGCCCTCTATGGGCTTCCAAATATCACTTTGCAAATTCCACAAGAACTGTATTAGCGAAAGGCTTCTTGAGGGGAAAGCTGTAACTCTGTGAGATGATTTCACAGAACACAAAGAAGTTTCTCAAAAAACTTCTTTCTCTTTGTTATCGGAGGATATTTCCTTTGGTGCTATAGTCTCCAAAGGGATCCGAAATATCTGTTCTCAGATTCCACAAAAATAAGGCTAGCAAAGAGATCCACGAAATACACATGAAACTCTGTAAGATGAATTAACAGAACACTAAGCAGTTTCTCAGAAAGCTTCTTTCCAGATTTCCTCTGAGGATATTTCCTTTTTCACCATCGCTCTCTATGGGCTTCCAAATATCACTTTGCCAATTCCACAAGAACTGTCTTAGCGAAAGGCTTCTTGAGGGGAAAGCTGTAACTCTGTGAGATGATTTCACAGAACACAAACAAGTTTCTCAGAAAGCTTCTTTCTCTTTCTTATCGGAGGATATTTCCTTTGGCCCTATAGTCTCCAAAGGGATCCGAAATATCTGTTCTCAGATTCCACAGAAATAAGGCTAGCAAAGAGATCCACGAAATACAGATGTAACTCTGTGAGATGAATTAACAGAACACTAAGCAGTTTCTCAGAAAGCTTCTTTTCAGATTTCATCTGAGGATATTTCCTTTTTCACCATAGTCCTCTAAGGGCTTCCAAATATCACTTTGACAATTCCACAAGAACTGTCTTAGCGAAAGGCTTCTTGAGGGGAAAGCTGTAACTCTGTGAGATGATTTCACAGAACACAAAGAAGTTTCTCAGAAAGCTTCTTTCTCTTTGTTATCGGAGGATATTTCCTTTGGCCCTATAGTCTCCAAAAGGATCCGAAATATCTGTTCTCAGATTCCACAGAAATAAGACTAGCAAAGAGATCCACGAAATACAGATGTAACTCAGTGAGATGAATTAACAGAACACTAAGCAGTTTCTCAGAAAGCTTCTTTCCAGATTTTATCTGAGGATATTTCCTTTTTCACCATAGCCCTCTAAGGGCTTCCAAATATCACTTTGACAATTCCACAAGAACTGTCTTAGCGAAAGGCTTCTTGAGGGGAAACCTGTAACTATGTGAGATGATTTCACAGAACACAAAGAAGTTTCTCAAAACGCTTCTTTCTCTTTGTTATCTGAGGATATTTCCTTTGGCCCTATAGTCTTCAAAGGGATCCGAAATATCTGTTCTCAGATACCACAGAAATAAGGCTAGCAAGGAGATCCACGAAATACAGATGTAACTCTGTGAGATGAATTAACAGAACACTAAGCAGTTTCTCAGAAAGCTTCTTTCCAGATTTCATCTGAGGATATTTCCTTTTACACCATAGCCCTCTATGGGCTTCCAAATATCACTTTGCCAATTCCACAAGAACTGTCTTAGCGAAAGGCTTCTTGAGGGGAAAGCTGTAACTCTGTGAGATGACTTCACAGAACACAAAGAAGTTTCTCAGAAAGCTTCTTTCTCTTTGTTATCGGAGGATATTTCCTTTGGCCCTATAGTCTTCAAAGCGATAAGAAATATCTGTTCTCAGATTCCACAGAAATAAGGCTAGCAAAGAGATCCACGAAATACAGATGTAACTCTGTGAGATGAATTAACAGAACACTAAGCAGTATCTCAGAAAGCTTCCTTCCAGATTTCATCTGAGGATATTTCCTTTTTCACCATAGCCCTCTATGGGCTTCCAAATATCACTTTGCCAATTCCACAAGAACTGTCTTAGTGAAAGGCTTCTTGAGGGGAAAGCTGTAACTCTGTGAGATGATTTCACAGAACACAAAGAAGTTTCTCAAAAAGCTTCTTTCTCTTTGTTATCGGAGGATATTTCCTTTGGCCCTATAGTCTCCAAAGGGATCCGAAATATCTGTTCTCAGATTCCACAGAAATAAGGCTAGCAAAGAGATCCACGAAATACAGATGTAACTCTGTGAGATGAATTAACAAAACACTAAGCAGTTTCTCAGAAAGCTTCTTTCCAGATTTCATCTGAGGATATTTCCTTTCTCACCATAGCCCTCTAAGGGCTTCCAAATATCACTTTGACAATTCCACAAGAACTGTCTTAGCGAAAGGCTTCTTGAGGGGAAAGCTGTAATTATGTGAGATGATTTCACAGAACACAAAGAAGTTTCTCAGAAAGCTTCTTTCTCTTTGTTATCGGAGGATATTTCCTTTGGCCCTATAGTCTCCAAAGGGATCCGAAATATCTGTTCTCAGATTCCACAGAAATAAGGCTAGCAAAGAGATCCACGAAATACAGATGTAACTCTGTGAGATGAACTAACAGAACACTAAGGAGTTTCTCAGAAAGCTTCTTTCCAGATTTCATCTGAGGATATTTCCTTTTTCACCATAGCCCTCTATGGGCTTCCAAATATCACTTTGCAAATTCCACAAGAACTGTATTAGCGAAAGGCTTCTTGAGGGGAAAGCTGTAACTCTGGGAGATGATTTCACAGAACACAAAGAAGTTTCTCAAAAAACTTCTTTCTCTTTGTTATCGGAGGATATTTCCTTTGGTGCTATAGTCTCCAAAGGGATCCGAAATATCTGTTCTCAGATTCCACAAAAATAAGGCTAGCAAAGAGATCCACGAAATACACATGAAACTCTGTAAGATGAATTAACAGAACACTAAGCAGTTTCTCAGAAAGCTTCTTTCCAGATTTCCTCTGAGGATATTTCCTTTTTCACCATCGCTCTCTATGGGCTTCCAAATATCACTTTGCCAATTCCACAAGAACTGTCTTAAGGAAAGGCTTCTTGAGGGGAAAGCTGTAACTCTGTGAGATGATTTCACAGAACACAAAGAAGTTTCTCAGAAAGCTTCTTTCTCTTTGTTATCGGAGGATATTTCCTTTGGCCCTATAGTCTCCAAAGGGATCCGAAATATCTGTTCTCAGATTCCACAGAAATAAGGCTAGCAAAGAGATCCACGAAATACAGATGTAACTCTGTGAGATGAATTAACAGAACACTAAGCAGTTTCTCAGAAAGCTTCTTTTCAGATTTCATCTAAGGATATTTCCTTTTTCACCATAGTCCTCTAAGGGCTTCCAAATATCACTTTGACAATTCCACAAGAACTGTCTTAGCGAAAGGCTTCTTGAGGGGAAAGCTGTAACTCTGTGAGATGATTTCACAGAACACAAAGAAGTTTCTCAGAAAGCTTCTTTCTCTTTGTTATCGGAGGATATTTCCTTTGGCCCTATAGTGTCCAAAAGGATCCGAAATATCTGTTCTCAGATTCCACAGAAATAAGACTAGCAAAGAGATCCACGAAATACAGATGTAACTCAGTGAGATGAATTAACAGAACACTAAGCAGTTTCTCAGAAAGCTTCTTTCCAGATTTCATCTGAGGATATTTCCTTTTTCACCATAGCCCTCTATGGGCTTCCAAATATCACTTTGCCAATTCCACAAGAACTGTCTTAGCGAAAGGCTTCTTGAGGGGAAAGCTGTAACTCTGTGAGTTGATTTCACAGAATACAACGAAGTTTCTCAAAAAGTTTCTTTCTCTTTGTTATCGGAGGATATTTCCTTTGGCCCTATAGTCTCCAAAGGGATCCGAAATATCTGTTCTCAGATTCCACAGAAATAAGGCTAGCAAAGAGATCCACGAAATACAGATGTAACTCTGTGAGATGAATTAACAGAACACTAAGCAGTTTCTCAGAAAGCTTCTTTCCAGATTTCATCTGAGGATATTTCCTTTTTCACCATAGCCCTCTAAGGGCATCCAAATATCACTTTGACAATTCCACAATAACTGTCTTAGCGAAAGGCTTCTTGAGGGGAAAGCTGTAACTCTGTGATATGATTTCACTGAACACAAAGAAGTTTCTCAGAAAGCTTCTTTCTCTTTGTTATCGGAGGATATTTCCTTTGGCCCTATAGTCTTCAAAGGGATCCGAAATATCTGTTCTCAGATTCCACAGAAATAAGGCTAGCAAAGAGATCCACGAAATACAGATGTAACTCTGTGAGATGAATTAACAGAACACTAAGCACTTTCTCAGAAAGCTTCTTTCCATATTTCATCTGAGGATATTTCCTTTTTCACCATAGCCCTCTATGGGCTTCCAATTATCACTTTGCCAATTCCACAAGAACTGTCTTAGCGAAAGGCTTCTTGAGGGGAAAGCTGTAACTCTGTGATATGATTTCACAGAACACAAAGAAGTTTCTCAGAAAGCTTCTTTCTCTTTGTTATCGGAGGATATTTCCTTTGGCCATATAGTCTTCAAAGGGATCCGAAATATCTGTTCTCAGATTCCACAGAAATAAGGCTAGCAAAGAGATCCACGAAATACAGATGTAACTCTGTGAGATGAATTAACAGAACACTAAGCAGATTCTCAGAAAGCTTCTTTCCAGATTTCATCTGAGGATATTTCCTTTTTCACCATAGCCCTCTATGGGCTTCCAAATATCACTTTGCCAATTCCACAAGAACTGTCTTAGCGAAAGGCTTCTTGACAGGAAAGCTGTAACTCTGTGAGATTATTTCACCGAACACAAAGAAGTTTCTCAAAAAGCTTCTTTCTCTTTGTTATCGGAGGATATTTCCTTTGGCCCTATAGTCTCCAAAGGGATCCGAAATATCTGTTCTCAGATTCCACAGAAATAAGGCTAGCAAAGAGATCCACGAAATACAGATGTAACTCTGTGAGATGAATTAACAGAACACTAAGCAGTTTCTCAGAAAGCTTCTTTCCAGATTTCATCTGAGGATATTTCCTTTTTCACCATAGCCCTCTATGGGCTTCCAAATATCACTTTGCCAATTCCACAAGAACTGTCTTAGCGAAAGGCTTCTTGAGGGGAAAGCCATAACTCTGTGAGATGATTTCACAGAACACAAAGAAGTTTCTCAGAAAGCTTCTTTCTCTTTGTTATTGGAGGATATTTCCTTTGGCCCTATAGTCTCCAAAGGGATCCGAAATATCTGTTCTCAGATTCCACAGAAATAAGGCTAGCAAAGAGATCCACGAAATACAGATGTAACTCTGTGAGATGAATTAACAGAACACTAAGCAGTTTCTCAGAAAGCTTCTTTCGAGATTTCATCTGAGGATATTTCCTTTTTCACCATAGCCCTCTAAGGGCTTCCAAATATCACTTTGACAATTCCACAATAACTGTCTTAGCGAAAGGCTTCTTGAGGGGAAAGCTGTAACTCTGTGATATGATTTCACAGAACACAAAGAAGTTTCTCAGAAAGCTTCTTTCTCTTTGCTATCGGAGGATATTTCCTTTGGCCCTATAGTCTTCAAAGGGATCCGAAATATCTGTTCTCAGATTCCACAGAAATAAGGCTAGCAAAGAGATCCACGAAATACAGATGTAACTCTGTGAGATGAATTAACAGAACACTAAGCACTTTCTCAGAAAGCTTCTTTCTAGATTTCATCTGAGGATATTTCCTTTTTCACCATAGCCCTCTATGGGCTTCCAATTATCACTTTGCCAATTCCACAAGAACTGTCTTAGCGAAAGGCTTCTTGAGGGTAAAGCTGTAACTCTGTGATATGATTTCACAGAACACAAAGAAGTTTCTCAGAAAGCTTCTTTCTCTTTGTTATCGGAGGATATTTCCTTTGGCCCTATAGTCTTCAAAGGGATCCGAAATATCTGTTCTCAGATTCCACAGAAATAAGGCTAGCAAAGAGATCCACGAAATACAGATGTAACTCTGTGAGATGAATTAACAGAACACTAAGCAGATTCTCAGAAAGCTTCTTTCCAGATTTCATCTGAGGATATTTCCTTTTTCACCATAGCCCTCTATGGGCTTCCAAATATCACTTTGCCAATTCCACAAGAACTGTCTTAGCGAAAGGCTTCTTGACAGGAAAGCTGTAACTCTGTGAGATTATTTCACCGAACACAAAGAAGTTTCTCAAAAAGCTTCTTTCTCTTTGTTATCGGAGGATATTTCCTTTGGCCCTATAGTCTCCAAAGGGATCCGAAATATCTGTTCTCAGATTCCACAGAAATAAGGCTAGCAAAGAGATCCACGAAATACAGATGTAACTCTGTGAGATGAATTAACAGAACACTAAGCAGTTTCTCAGAAAGCTTCTTTCCAGATTTCATCTGAGGATATTTCCTTTTTCACCATAGCCCTCTAAGGGCTTCCAAATATCACTTTGCCAATTCCACAAGAACTGTCTTAGCGAAAGGCTTCTTGAGGGGAAAGCTGTAACTCTGTGAGATGATTTCACAGAACACAAAGAAGTTTCTCAAAAAGCTTCTTTCTCTTTCTATCGGAGGATATTTCCTTTGGCCCTATAGTCTCCAAAGGGATCCGAAATATCTGTTCTCAGATTCCACAGAAATAAGGCTAGCAAATAGATCCACGAAATACAGAAGTAACTCTGTGAGATGAATTAACAGAACACTAAGCAGTTTCTCAGAAAGCTTCTTTTCAGATTTCATCTGAGGATATTTCCTTTTTCACCATAGTCCTCTAAGGGCTTCCAAATATCACTTTGACAATTCCACAAGAACTATCTTAGCGAAAGGCTTCTTGAGGGGAAAACTGTAACTATGTGAGATGATTTCACAGAACACAAAGAAGTTTCTCAGAAAGCTTCTTTCTCTTTGTTATCGGAGGATATTTCCTTTGGCCCTATAGTCTCCAAAGGGATCCGAAATATCTGTTCTCAGATTCCACAGAAATAAGGCTAGCAAAGAGATCCACGAAATACAGATGTAACTCTGTGAGATGAATTAACAGAACACTAAGCAGTTTCTCAGAAAGCTTCTTTGCAGATTTCAACTGAGGATATTTCCTTTTTCACCACAGCCCTCTATGGGCTTCCAAATATAACTTTGCCAATTCCACAAGAACTGTCTTAGCGAAAGGCTTCTTGAGGGGAAAGCTGTAACTCTGTGAGATGATTTCACAGAACACAAAGAAGTTTCTCAAAAAGCTTCTTTCTCTTTGTTATCGGAGGATATTTCCTTTGGCCCTATAGTCTCCAATGGGATCCGAAATATCTGTTATCAGATACCACAGAAATAAGGCTAGCAAAGAGATCCACGAAATAGACATGTAACTCTGTGAGATGAATTAACAGAACACTAAGCAGTTTCTCAGAAAGCTTCTTTCCTGATTTCCTCTGAGGATATTTCCTTTTTGACCATCGCCCTCTATGGGCTTCCAAATATCACTTTGCCAATTCCACAAGAACTGTCTTAGCGAAAGGCTTCTTGAGGGGAAAGCCAAAACTCAGTGAGATGATTTCACAGAACACAAAGAAGTTTCTCAGAAAGCTTCTTTCTCTTTGTTATCGGAGGATATTTCCTTTGGCCCAATAGTCTTCAAAGGGATCCGAAATATCTGTTCTCAGATTCCACAGAAATAAGGCTAGCAAAGAGATCCACGAAATACAGATGTAACTCTGTGAGATGAATTAACAGAACACTAAGCACTTTCTCAGAAAGCTTCTTTCCAGATTTCCTCTGAGGATATTTCCTTTTTCACCATAGCCGTCTATGGGCTTCCAAATATCACTTTGCCAATTCCACAAGAACTGTCTTAGCGAAAGGCTTCTTGAGGGGAAAGCTGTAACTCTGTGAGGTGATTTCACAGAACACAAAGAAGTTTCTCAAAAAGCTTCTTTCTCTTTGTTATCGGAGGATATTTCCTTTGGCCCTATAGTCTCCAAAGGGATCCGAAATATCTGTTCTCAGATTCCACAGAAATAAGGCTAGCAAAGAGATCCACGAAATACAGATGTAACTCTGTGAGATGAATTAACAGAACACTAAGCAGTTTCTCAGAAAGCTACTTTCCAGATTTCCTCTGAGGATATTTCCTTTTTCACCATCGCCCTCTATGGGCTTCCAAATATCACTTTGCCAATTCCACAAGAACTGTTTTAGTGAAAGGCTTCTTGAGGGGAAAGCTGTAACTCTGTGAGATGATTTCACAGAACACAAAGAAGTTTCTCAGAAAGCTTCTTTCTCTTTGTTATCGGAGGATATTTCCTTTGGCCCTATAGTCTTCAAAGGGATCCGAAATATCTGTTCTCAGATTCCACAGAAATAAGGCTATCAAAGAGATCCACGAAATACAGATGTAACTCTGTGAGATGAATTAACAGAACACTAAGCATTTTATCAGAAAGCTTCTTTCCAGATTTCATCTGAGGATATTTCCTTTTTCACCATAGCCCTGTAGGGGCTTCCAAATATCACTTTGCCAATTCCACAAGAACTGTCTTAGCGAAAGGCTTCTTGAGGGGAAAGCTGTAACTCTGTGAGATGATTTCACAGAACACAAAGAAGTTTCTCAAAAAGCTTCTTTCTCTTTGTTATCGGAGGAGATTTCCTTTGGCCCTATAGTCTCCAAAGGGATCCGAAATATCTGTTCTCAGATTCCACAGAAATAAGGCTAGCAAAGAGATCCACGAAATACACATGTAACTCTGTGAGATGAATTAACAGAACACTAAGCAGTTTCTCAGAAAGCTTCTTTCCAGATTTCATCTGAGGATATTTCCTTTTTCACCATAGCCCTCTAAGGGCTTCCAAATATCACTTTGACAATTCCACAAGAACTGTCTTAGCGAAAGGCTTCTTGAGGGGAAAGCTGTAACTATGTGAGACGATTTCACAGAACACAAAGAAGTTTCTCAGAAAGCTTCTTTCTCTTTGTTATCGGAGGATATTTCCTTTGGCCCTTAGTCTTCAAAGGGATCCGAAATATCTGTTCTCAGATTCCACAGAAATAAGGCTAGCAAAGAGATCCACGAAATACAGATGTAACTCTGTGAGATGAATTAACAGAACACTAAGCAGTTTCTCAGAAAGCTTCTTTCCAGATTTCATCTGAGGATATTTCCTTTTTCACCATAGCCCTCTATGGGCTTCCAAATATCACTTTGCCAATTCCACAAGAACTGTCTTAGCGAAAGGCTTCTTGAGGGGAAAGCTGTAACTCTGTGAGATGATTTCACAGAACACAAAGAAGTTTCTCAAAAAGCTTCTTTCTCTTTCTTATCGGAGGATATTTCCTTTGGCCCTATAGTCTCCAAAGGGATCCGAAATATCTGTTCTCAGATTCCACAGAAATAAGGCTAGCAAAGAGATCCACGAAATACAGATGTAACTCTGTGAGATGAATTAACAGAACACTAAGCAGTTTCTCAGAAAGCTTCTTTCCAGATTTCCTCTGAGGATATTTTCTTTCTCACCATCTCCCTCTATGGGCTTCCAAATATCACTTTGCCAATTCCACAAGAACTGTCTTAGCGAAAGGCTTCTTGAGGGGAAAGCCATAACTCTGTGAGATGATTTCACAGAACACAAAGAAGTTTCTCAGAAAGCTTCTTTCTCTTTGTTATCGGAGGATATTTCCTTTGGCCCAATAGTCTTCAAAGGGATCCGAAATATCTGTTCTCAGATTCCACAGAAATAAGGCTAGCAAAGAGATCCACGAAATACAGATGTAACTCTGTGAGATGAATTAACAGAACACTAAGCACTTTCTCAGAAAGCTTCTTTCCAGATTTCCTCTGAGGATATTTCCTTTTTCACCATAGCCCTCTATGGGCTTCCAAATATCACTTTGCCAATTCCACAAGAACTGTCTTAGCGAAAGGCTTCTTGAGGGGAAAGCTGTAACTCTGTGAGATGATTTCACAGAACACAAAGAAGTTTCTCAAAAAGCTTCTTTCTCTTTGTTATCGGAGGATATTTCCTTTGGCCCTATAGTCTCCAAAGGGATCCGAAATATCTGTTCTCAGATTCCACAGAAATAAGGCTAGCAAAGAGATCCACGAAATACAGATGTAACTCTGTGAGATGAATTAACAGAACACTAAGCAGTTTCTCAGAAAGCTTCTTTCCAGATTTCCTCTGAGGATATTTCCTTTTTCACCATCGCCCTCTATGGGCTTCTAAATATCACTTTGCCAATTCCACAAGAACTGTCTTAGTGAAAGGCTTCTTGAGGGGAAAGCTGTAACTCTGTGAGATGATTTCACAGAACACAAAGAAGTTTCTCAGAAAGCTTCTTTCTCTTTGTTATCGGAGGATATTTCCTTTGGCCCTATAGTCTTCAAAGGGATCCGAAATATCTGTTCTCAGATTCCACAGAAATAAGGCTAGCAAAGAGATCCACGAAATACAGATGTAACTCTGTGAGATGAATTAACAGAACACTCAGCAGTTTCTCAGAAAGCTTCTTTCCAGATTTCCTCTGAGGATATTTCCTTTTTCACCATAGCCCTCTATGGGCTTCCAAATATCACTTTGCCAATTCCACAAGAAATGTCTTAGCGAAAGGCTTCTTGAGGGGAAAGCTGTAACTCTGTGATATGATTTCACAGAACACAAAGAAGTTTCTCAGAACGCTTCTTTCTCTTTCATATCGGAGGATATTTCCTTTGGCCCTATAGTCTTCAAAGGGATCCGAAATATCTGTTCTCAGATTCCACAGAAATAAGGCTAGCAAAGAGATCCACGAAATACAGATGTAACTCTGTGAGATGAATTAAGAGAACACTAAGCACTTTCTCAGAAAGCTTCTTTCCAGATTTCCTCTGAGGATATTTTCTTTTTCACCATAGCCCTCTATTGGCTTCCAAGTATCACTTTGCCAATTCCACAAGAACTGTCTCAGCGAAAGGCTTCTTGAGGGGAAAGCTGTAACTCTCTGAGATGCTTTCAAAGAACACAAAGAAGTTTCTCAAAAAGCTTCTTTCTCTTTGTTATCAGAGGATATTTCCTTTGCCCCTATAGTCTCCAAAGGGATCCGAAATATCTATTCTCAGATTCCACAGAAATAAGGCTAGCAAAGAGATCCACGAAATAAACATGTAACTCTGTGAGATGAATTAACAGAACACTAAGCAGTTTCTCAGAAAGCTTCTTTCCAGATTTCCTCTGAGGATATTTCCTTTTTCACCGTAGCCCTCTATGGGCTTCCAAGTATCACTTTGCCAATACCACAAGAACTGTCTTCGCGAAAGGCTTCTTGAGGGGAAAGCTGTAACTATGTGAGATGATTTCACAGAACACAAAGAAGTTTCTCAGAATGCTTCTTTCTCTTTCTTATCGGAGGATATTTCCTTTGGCCCTATAGTCTTCAAAGGGATCCGAAATATCTGTTCTCAGATTCCACAGAAATAAGGCTAGCAAAGAGATCCACGAAATAAACATGTAACTCTGTGAGATGAATTAACAGAACACTAAGCAGTTTCTCAGAAAGCTTCTTTCCAGATTTCCTCTGAGGATATTTCCTTTTTCACCGTCGCCCTCTGGGGGTTCCAAATATCACTTTGCCAATTCCACAAGAACTGTCTTAGCGAAAGGCTTCTTGAGGCGAAAGCTGTAACTCTGTGAGATGATTTCACAGAACACAAAGAAGTTTCTCAGAAAGCTTCTTTCTCTTTGTTGTCAGAGGATATTTCCTTTGGCCCTATAGTCTCCAAAGGGATCCGAAATATCTGTTCTCAGATTCCACAGAAATAAGGCTAGCAAAGAGATCCACGAAATACAGATGTAACTCTGTGAGATGAATTAACAGAACACTAAGGAGTTTCTCAGAAAGCTTCTTTCCAGATTTCATCTGAGGATATTTCCTTTTTCACCATCGCCCTCTATGGGCTTCCAAATATCACTTTGCCAATTCCACAAGAACTGTCTTAGCGAAAGGCTTCTTGAGGGGAAAGCTGTAACTCTGTGAGATGATTTCACAGAACACAAAGAAGTTTCTCAGAAAGCTTCTTTCTCTTTGTTATCGGAGGATATTTCCTTTGGCCCTATAGTCTTCAAAGGGATCCGAAATATCTGTTCTCAGATTCCACAGAAATAAGGCTAGCAAAGAGATCCACGAAATACAGATGTAACTCTGTGAGATGAATTAACAGAACACTAAGCAGTTTCTCAGAAAGCTTCTTTCCAGATTTCATCTGAGGATATTTCGTTTTCCACCATAGCCCTCTATGGCCTTCCAAATATCACTTTGCCAATTCCACAAGAACTGTCTTAGCGAAAGGCTTCTTGAGGGGAAAGCTGTAACTCTGTGAGATGATTTCACAGAACACAAAGAAGTTTCTCAGAACGCTTCTTTCTCTTTGTTATCGGAGGATATTTCCTTTGGCCCTATAGTCATCAAAGGGATCCGAAATATCTGTCCTCAGATTCCACAGAAATAAGGCTAGCAAAGAGATCCACGATATACAGATGTAACTCTGTGAGATGAATTAATAGAACACTAAGCAATTTCTCAGAAAGCTTCTTTCCAGATTACATCTGAGGATATTTCCTTTTTGAACATAGCCCTCTGAGGGCTTCCAAATATCACTTTGACAATTCCACAAGAACTGTCTTAGCGAAAGGCTTCTTGAGGGGAAAGCTGTAACTCTGTGAGATGATTTCACAGAACACAAAGAAGTTTCTCAGAAAACTTCTTTCTCTTTGTTATCGGAGGATATTTCCTTTGGCCCTATAGTCTTCAAAGGGATCCGAAATATCTGTTCTCAGATTCCACAGAAAATAGGCTAGCAAAGAGAACCACGAAATACAGATGTAACTCTGTGAGATGAATTAACAGAACACTAAGCACTTTCTCAGAAAGCTTCTTTCCAGATATCCTCTGAGGATATTTCCTTTTTCACTATTGCCCTCTATGGGCTTCCAAATATCACTTTGCCAATTCCACAAGAACTGTCTTAGCGAAACGCTTCTTGAGGGGAAAGCTGTAACTCTCTGAGATGCTTTCAAAGAACACAAAGAAGTTTCTCAAAAAGCTTCTTTCTCTTTGTTATCGGAGGATATTTCCTTTGGCCCTATAGTCTTCAAAGGGATCCGAAATATCTGTTCTCAGATTCCACAGAAATAAGGCTAGCAAAGAGATCCACGAAATACACATGTAACTCTGTGAGATGAATTAACAGAACACTAAGCAGTTTCTCAGAAAGCTTCTTTCCATATTTCCTCTGAGGATATTTCCTTTTTCACCATCGCCCTCTATGGGCTTCCAAATATCACTTTGCCAATTCCACAAGAAATGTCTTAGCGAAAGGCTTCTGGAGGGGAAAGCTGTAACTCTGTGAGATGATTTCACAGAACACAAAGAAGTTTCTCAGAAAGCTTCTTTCTCTTTGTTATCGGAGGATATTTCCTTTGTCCCTGTAGTCTCCAAAGGGATCCGAAATATCTGTTCTCAGATTCCACAGAAATAAGGCTAGCAAAGAGACCCACGAAATACAGATGTAACTCTGTGAGATGAATTAACAGAACACTAAGCAGTTTCTCAGAAAGCTTCTTTCCAGATTTCCTCTGAGGATATTTCCTTTTTCACCATAACCCTCTATGGGCTTCCAAATATCACTTTGCCAATTCCACAAGAACTGTCTTAGCGAAAGACTTCTTGAGGGAAAAGCTGTAACTCTGTGAGTTGATTTCACAGAACACAAAGAAGTTTCTCAGAAAGCTTCTTTCTCTTTTTTATCGGAGGATATTTCCTTTGGCCCTATAGTCTCCAAAGGGATCCGAAATATCTGTTCTCAGATTCCACAGAAATAAGGCTAGCAAAGAGATCCACGAAATACAGATGTAACACTTTGAGATGAACTAACAGAACACTAAGCAGTTTCTCAGAAAGCTTCTTTCCAGATTTCTTCTGAGGATATTTCGTTTTTCACCATAGCCCTCTATGGCCTTCCAAATATCACTTTGCCAATTCCACAAGAACTGTCTTAGCGAAAGGCTTCTTGAGGGGAAAGCTGTAACTCTGTGATATGATTTCACAGAACACAAAGAAGTTTCTCAGAACGCTTCTTTCTCTTTGTTATCAGAGGATATTTCCTTTGGCCCTATAGTCTTCAAAGGGATCCGAAATATCTGTCCTCAGATTCCACAGAAATAAGGCTAGCAAAGAGATCCACGATATACAGATGTAACTCTGTGAGATGAATTAATAGAACACTAAGCAATTTCTCAGAAAGCTTCTTTCCAGATTACATCTGAGGATATTTCCTTTTTGACCATCGCCCTCTATGGGCTTCCAAATATCACTTTGCCAATTCCACAAGAACTGTCTTAGCGAAAGGCTTCTTGAGGGGAAAGCCAAAACTCAGTGAGATGATTTCACAGAACACAAAGAAGTTTCTCAGAAAGCTTCTTTCTCTTTGTTATCGGAGGATATTTCCTTTGGCCCAATAGTCTTCAAAGGGATCCGAAATATCTGTTCTCAGATTCCACAGAAATAAGGCTAGCAAAGAGATCCACGAAATACAGATGTAACTCTGTGAGATGAATTAACAGAACACTAAGCACTTTCTCAGAAAGCTTCTTTCCAGATTTCCTCTGAGGATATTTCTTTTTTCACCATAGCCGTCTATGGGCTTCCAAATATCACTTTGCCAATTCCACAAGAACTGTCTTAGCGAAAGGCTTCTTGAGGGGAAAGCTGTAACTCTGTGAGGTGATTTCACAGAACACAAAGAAGTTTCTCAAAAAGCTTCTTTCTCTTTGTTATCGGAGGATATTTCCTTTGGCCCTATAGTCTCCAAAGGGATCCGAAATATCTGTTCTCAGATTCCACAGAAATAAGGCTAGCAAAGAGATCCACGAAATACAGATGTAACTCTGTGAGATGAATTAACAGAACACTAAGCAGTTTCTTAGAAAGCTACTTTCCAGATTTCCTCTGAGGATATTTCCTTTTTCACCATCGCCCTCTATGGGCTTCCAAATATCACTTTGCCAATTCCACAAGAACTGTTTTAGTGAAAGGCTTCTTGAGGGGAAAGCTGTAACTCTGTGAGATGATTTCACAGAACACAAAGAAGTTTCTCAGAAAGCTTCTTTCTCTTTGTTATCGGAGGATATTTCCTTTGGCCCTATAGTCTTCAAAGGGATCCGAAATATCTGTTCTCAGATTCCACAGAAATAAGGCTATCAAAGAGATCCACGAAATACAGATGTAACTCTGTGAGATGAATTAACAGAACACTAAGCATTTTATCAGAAAGCTTCTTTCCAGATTTCATCTGAGGATATTTCCTTTTTCACCATAGCCCTGTATGGGCTTCCAAATATCACTTTGCCAATTCCACAAGAACTGTCTTAGCGAAAGGCTTCTTGAGGGGAAAGCTGTAACTCTGTGAGATGATTTCACAGAACACAAAGAAGTTTCTCAAAAAGCTTCTTTCTCTTTGTTATCGGAGGATTTTTCCTTTGGCCCTATAGTCTCCAAAGGGATCCGAAATATCTGTTCTCAGATTCCACAGAAATAAGGCTAGCAAAGAGATCCACGAAATACACATGTAACTCTGTGAGATGAATTAACAGAACACTAAGCAGTTTCTCAGAAAGCTTCTTTCCAGATTTCATCTGAGGATATTTCCTTTTTCACCATAGCCCTCTAAGGGCTTCCAAATATCACTTTGACAATTCCACAAGAACTGTCTTAGCGAAAGGCTTCTTGAGGGGAAAGCTGTAACTATGTGAGACGATTTCACAGAACACAAAGAAGTTTCTCAGAAAGCTTCTTTCTCTTTGTTATCGGAGGATATTTCCTTTGGCCCTTAGTCTTCAAAGGGATCCGAAATATCTGTTCTCAGATTCCACAGAAATAAGGCTAGCAAAGAGATCCACGAAATACAGATGTAACTCTGTGAGATGAATTAACAGAACACTAAGCAGTTTCTCAGAAAGCTTCTTTCCAGATTACATCTGAGGATATTTCCTTTTTCACCATAGCCCTCTATGGGCTTCCAAATATCACTTTGCCAATTCCACAAGAACTGTCTTAGCGAAAGGCTTCTTGAGGGGAAAGCTGTAACTCTGTGAGATGATTTCACAGAACACAAAGAAGTTTCTCAAAAAGCTTCTTTCTCTTTCTTATCGGAGGATATTTCCTTTGGCCCTATAGTCTCCAAAGGGATCCGAAATATCTGTTCTCAGATTCCACAGAAATAAGGCTAGCAAAGAGATCCACGAAATACAGATGTAACTCTGTGAGATGAATTAACAGAACACTAAGCAGTTTCTCAGAAAGCTTCTTTCCAGATTTCCTCTGAGGATATTTTCTTTCTCACCATCGCCCTCTATGGGCTTCCAAATATCACTTTGCCAATTCCACAAGAACTGTCTTAGCGAAAGGCTTCTTGAGGGGAAAGCCATAACTCTGTGAGATGATTTCACAGAACACAAAGAAGTTTCTCAGAAAGCTTCTTTCTCTTTGTTATCGGAGGATATTTCCTTTGGCCCAATAGTCTTCAAAGGGATCCGAAATATCTGTTCTCAGATTCCACAGAAATAAGGCTAGCAAAGAGATCCACGAAATACAGATGTAACTCTGTGAGATGAATTAACAGAACACTAAGCACTTTCTCAGAAAGCTTCTTTCCAGATTTCCTCTGAGGATATTTCCTTTTTCACCATAGCCCTCTATGGGCTTCCAAATATCACTTTGCCAATTCCACAAGAACTGTCTTAGCGAAAGGCTTCTTGAGGGGAAAGCTGTAACTCTGTGAGATGATTTCACAGAACACAAAGAAGTTTCTCAAAAAGCTTCTTTCTCTTTGTTATCGGAGGATATTTCCTTTGGCCCTATAGTCTCCAAAGGGATCCGAAATATCTGTTCTCAGATTCCACAGAAATAAGGCTAGCAAAGAGATCCACGAAATAAAGATGTAACTCTGTGAGATGAATTAACAGAACACTAAGCAGTTTCTCAGAAAGCTTCTTTCCAGATTTCCTCTGAGGATATTTCCTTTTTCACCATCGCCCTCTATGGGCTTCTAAATATCACTTTGCCAATTCCACAAGAACTGTCTTAGTGAAAGGCTTCTTGAGGGGAAAGCTGTAACTCTGTGAGATGATTTCACAGAACACAAAGAAGTTTCTCAGAAAGCTTCTTTCTCTTTGTTATCGGAGGATATTTCCTTTGGCCCTATAGTCTTCAAAGGGATCCGAAATATCTGTTCTCAGATTCCACAGAAATAAGGCTAGCAAAGAGATCCACGAAATACAGATGTAACTCTGTGAGATGAATTAACAGAACACTCAGCAGTTTCTCAGAAAGCTTCTTTCCAGATTTCCTCTGAGGATATTTCCTTTTTCACCATAGCCCTCTATGGGCTTCCAAATATCACTTTGCCAATTCCACAAGAACTGTCTTAGCGAAAGGCTTCTTGAGGGGAAAGCTGTAACTCTGTGATATGATTTCACAGAACACAAAGAAGTTTCTCAGAACGCTTCTTTCTCTTTCATATCGGAGGATATTTCCTTTGGCCCTATAGTCTTCAAAGGGATCCGAAATATCTGTTCTCAGATTCCACAGAAATAAGGCTAGCAAAGAGATCCACGAAATACAGATGTAACTCTGTGAGATGAATTAAGAGAACACTAAGCACTTTCTCAGAAAGCTTCTTTCCAGATTTCCTCTGAGGATATTTCCTTTTTCACCATAGCCCTCTATGGGCTTCCAAGTATCACTTTGCCAATTCCACAAGAACTGTCTCAGCGAAAGGCTTCTTGAGGGGAAAGCTGTAACTCTCTGAGATGCTTTCAAAGAACACAAAGAAGTTTCTCAAAAAGCTTCTTTCTCTTTGTTATCAGAGGATATTTCCTTTGCCCCTATAGTCTCCAAAGGGATCCGAAATATCTATTCTCAGATTCCACAGAAATAAGGCTAGCAAAGAGATCCACGAAATAAACATGTAACTCTGTGAGATGAATTAACAGAACACTAAGCAGTTTCTCAGAAAGCTTCTTTCCAGATTTCCTCTGAGGATATTTCCTTTTTCACCATCGCCCTCTGGGGGTTCCAAATATCACTTTGCCAATACCACAAGAACTGTCTTCGCGAAAGGCTTCTTGAGGGGAAAGCTGTAACTATGTGAGATGATTTCACAGAACACAAAGAAGTTTCTCAGAATGCTTCTTTCTCTTTCTTATCGGAGGATATTTCCTTTGGCCCTATAGTCTTCAAAGGGATCCGAAATATCTGTTCTCAGATTCCACAGAAATAAGGCTAGCAAAGAGATCCACGAAATAAACATGTAACTCTGTGAGATGAATTAACAGAACACTAAGCAGTTTCTCAGAAAGCTTCTTTCCAGATTTCCTCTGAGGATATTTCCTTTTTCACCGTCGCCCTCTGGGGGTTCCAAATATCACTTTGCCAATTGCACAAGAACTGTCTTAGCGAAAGGCTTCTTGAGGCGAAAGCTGTAACTCTGTGAGATGATTTCACAGAACACAAAGAAGTTTCTCAGAAAGCTTCTTTCTCTTTGTTGTCAGAGGATATTTCCTTTGGCCCTATAGTCTCCAAAGGGATCCGAAATATCTGTTCTCAGATTCCACAGAAATAAGGCTAGCAAAGAGATCCACGAAATACAGATGTAACTCTGTGAGATGAATTAACAGAACACTAAGGAGTTTCTCAGAAAGCTTCTTTCCAGATTTCATCTGAGGATATTTCCTTTTTCACCATCGCCCTCTATGGGCTTCCAAATATCACTTTGCCAATTCCACAAGAACTGTCTTAGCGAAAGGCTTCTTGAGGGGAAAGCTGTAACTCTGTGAGATGATTTCACAGAACACAAAGAAGTTTCTCAGAAAGCTTCTTTCTCTTTGTTATCGGAGGATATTTCCTTTGGCCCTATAGTCTTCAAAGGGATCCGAAATATCTGTTCTCAGATTCCACAGAAATAAGGCTAGCAAAGAGATCCACGAAATACAGATGTAACTCTGTGAGATGAATTAACAGAACACTAAGCAGTTTCTCAGAAAGCTTCTTTCCAGATTTCATCTGAGGATATTTCGTTTTCCACCATAGCCCTCTATGGCCTTCCAAATATCACTTTGCCAATTCCACAAGAACTGTCTTAGCGAAAGGCTTCTTGAGGGGAAAGCTGTAACTCTGTGATATGATTTCACAGAACACAAAGAAGTTTCTCAGAACGCTTCTTTCTCTTTGTTATCGGAGGATATTTCCTTTGGCCCTATAGTCATCAAAGGGATCCGAAATATCTGTCCTCAGATTCCACAGAAATAAGGCTAGCAAAGAGATCCACGATATACAGATGTAACTCTGTGAGATGAATTAATAGAACACTAAGCAATTTCTCAGAAAGCTTCTTTCCAGATTACATCTGAGGATATTTCCTTTTTGAACATAGCCCTCTGAGGGCTTCCAAATATCACTTTGACAATTCCACAAGAACTGTCTTAGCGAAAGGCTTCTTGAGGGGAAAGCTGTAACTCTGTGAGATGATTTCACAGAACACAAAGAAGTTTCTCAGAAAACTTCTTTCTCTTTCTTATCGGAGGATATTTCCTTTGGCCCTATAGTCTTCAAAGGGATCCGAAATATCTGTTCTCAGAATCCACAGAAATAAGGCTAGCAAAGAGATCCAGGAAATACAGATGTAACTCTGTGAGATGAATTAACAGAACACTAAGCAGTTTCTCAGAAAGCTTCTTTCCAGATTTCCTCTGAGGATATTTCCTTTTTCACCATAGCCCTCTATGGGCTTCCAAATATCACTTTGCCAATTCCACAAGAACTGTCTTAGCGAAAGGCTTCTTGAGGGGAAAGCTGTAACTATGTGAGATGATTTCACAGAACACAAAGAAGTTTCTCAAAAAGCTTCTTTCTCTTTGTTATCAGAGGATATTTCCTTTGGCCCTATAGTCTTCAAAGGGATCCGAAATATCTGTTCTCAGATTCCACAGAAAATAGGCTAGCAAAGAGAACCACGAAATACAGATGTAACTCTGTGAGATGAATTAACAGAACACTAAGCACTTTCTCAGAAAGCTTCTTTCCAGATATCCTCTGAGGATATTTCCTTTTTCACCATTGCCCTCTATGGGCTTCCAAATATCACTTTGCCAATTCCACAAGAACTGTCTTAGCGAAACGCTTCTTGAGGGGAAAGCTATAACTCTCTGAGATGCTTTCAAAGAACACAAAGAAGTTTCTCAAAAAGCTTCTTTCTCTTTGTTATCGGAGGATATTTCCTTTGGCCCTATAGTCTTCAAAGGGATCCGAAATATCTGTTCTCAGATTCCACAGAAATAAGGCTAGCAAAGAGATCCACGAAATACACATGTAACTCTGTGAGATGAATTAACAGAACACTAAGCAGTTTCTCAGAAAGCTTCTTTCCATATTTCCTCTGAGGATATTTCCTTTTTCACCATCGCCCTCTATGGGCTTCCAAATATCACTTTGCCAATTCCACAAGAAATGTCTTAGCGAAAGGCTTCTGGAGGGGAAAGCTGTAACTCTGTGAGATGATTTCACAGAACACAAAGAAGTTTCTCAGAAAGCTTCTTTCTCTTTGTTATCGGAGGATATTTCCTTTGTCCCTGTAGTCTCCAAAGGGATCCGAAATATCTGTTCTCAGATTCCACAGAAATAAGGCTAGCAAAGAGACCCACGAAATACAGATGTAACTCTGTGAGATGAATTAACAGAACACTAAGCAGTTTCTCAGAAAGCTTCTTTCCAGATTTCCTCTGAGGATATTTCCTTTTTCACCATACCCCTCTATGGGCTTCCAAATATCACTTTGCCAATTCCACAAGAACTGTCTTAGCGAAAGACTTCTTGAGGGAAAAGCTGTAACTCTGTGAGTTGATTTCACAGAACACAAAGAAGTTTCTCAGAAAGCTTCTTTCTCTTTTTTATCGGAGGATATTTCCTTTGGCCCTATAGTCTCCAAAGGGATCCGAAATATCTGTTCTCAGATTCCACAGAAATAAGGCTAGCAAAGAGATCCACGAAATACAGATGTAACTCTTTGAGATGAACTAACAGAACACTAAGCAGTTTCTCAGAAAGCTTCTTTCCAGATTTCTTCTGAGGATATTTCGTTTTTCACCATAGCCCTCTATGGCCTTCCAAATATCACTTTGCCAATTCCACAAGAACTGTCTTAGCGAAAGGCTTCTTGAGGGGAAAGCTGTAACTATGTGAGATGATTTCACAGAACACAAAGAAGTTTCTCAAAAAGCTTCTTTCTCTTTGTTATCGGAGGATATTTCCTTTGGCCCTATAGTCTCCAAAGGGATCCGAAATATCTGTTCTCAGATTCCACAGAAATAAGGCTAGCAAAGAGATCCACGAAATACACATGTAACTCTGTGAGATGAATTAACAGAACACTAAGCAGTTTCTCAGAAAGCTTCTTTCCAGATTTCCTCTGAGGATATTTCCTTTTTCACCATAGCCCTGTTTGGGCTTCCAAATATCACTTTGACAATTCCACAAGAACTGTCTTAGCGAAAGGCTTCTTGAGGGGACAGCTGTAACTCTGTGAGATGATTTCACAGAACACAAAGAAGTTTCTCAAAAAGCTTCTTTCTCTTTGTTATCGGAGGATATTTCCTTTGGCCCTATAGTCTCCAAAGGGATCCGAAATATCTGTTCTTAGATTCCACAGAAATAAGGCTAGCAAAGACATCCACGAAATACAGATGTAACTCTGTGAGATGAATTAACAGAACACTAAGGAGTTTCTCAGAAAGCTTCTTTCCAGATTTCATGTGAGGATATTTCCTTTTTCACCATAGCCCTGTATGGTCTTCCAAATATCACTTTGCCATTTCCCCAAGAACTGTCTTAGCGAAAATCTTCTTGAGGGGAAAGCTGTAACTCTGTGAGATGATTTCACAGAACACAAGGAAGTTTCTCAGAACCGTTCTTTCTCTTTGTTATCGGAGGATATTTCCTATGGCCCTATAGTCTTCAAAGGGATCCGAAATATCTGTTCTCAGATTCCACAGAAATAAGGCTAGCAAAGAGATCCACGAAATACAGATGTAACTCTGTGAGATGAATTAATAGAACACTAAGCAGTTTCTTAGAAAGCTTCTTTCCAGATTTCATCTGAGGATATTTCCTTTTTCACCATCGCCCTCTGGGGGTTCCAAATATCACTTTGACAATTCCACAAGAACTGTCTTAGCGAAAGGCTTCTTGAGGGGAAAGCTGTAACTCTGTGAGATGATTTCACAGAACACAAAGAAGTTTCTCAGAAAGCCTCTTTCTCTTTGTTATCGGAGGATATTTCCTTTGGCCCTATAATCTCCAAAGGGATCCGAAATATCTGTTCTCAGATTCCACAGAAATAAGGCTAGCAAAGAGACCCACGAAATACAGATGTAACTCTGTGAGATGAATTAACAGAACACTAAGCAGTTTCTCAGAAAGCTTCTTTCCAGTTTTCATCTGAGGATATTTCCTTTTTCACCATCGCCCTCTATGGGCTTCCAAATATCACTTTGCCAACTCCACAAGAACTGTCTTAGCGAAAGACTTCTTGAGGGAAAAGCTGTAACTCTGTGAGTTGCTTTCACAGAACACAAAGAAGTTTCTCAGAAAAATTCTTTCTCTTTTTTATCGGAGGATATTTCCTTTGGCCCTATAGTCTCCAAAGGGATCCGAAATATCTGTTCTCAGATTCCACAGAAATAAGGCTAGCAAAGAGATCCACGAAATACAGATGTAACTCTTTGAGATGAACTAACAGAACACTAAGTAGTTTCTCAGAAAGCTTCTTTCCAGATTTCTTCTGAGGATATTTCCTTTTTCACAATCGTCCTCTATGGGCTTCCAAATATCACTTTGCCAATTCCACAAGAACTGTCTTAGCGAAAGGCTTCTTGAGGCGAAAGCTGTAACTCTGTGAGATGATTTCACAGAACACAAAGAAGATTCTCAGAAAGCTTCTTTCTCTTTGTTGTCGGAGGATATTTCCTTTGGCCCTATAGTCTCCAAAGGGATCCGAAATATCTGTTCTCAGATTCCACAGAAATAAGGCTAGCAAAGAGATCCACGAAATACAGATGTAACTCTGTGAGATGAATTAACAGAACACTAAGGAGTTTCTCAGAAAGCTTCTTTCCAGATTTCATCTGAGGATATTTCCTTTTTCACCATCGCCCTCTATGGTCTTCCAAATATCACTTTGCCAATTCCACAAGAACTGTCTTAGCGAAAGGCTTCTTGAGGGGAAAGCTGTAACTCTCTGAGATGCTTTCAAAGAACACAAAGAAGTTTCTCAAAAAGCTTCTTTCTCTTTGTTATCGGAGGATATTTCCTTTGGCCCTATAGTCTTCAAAGGGATCCGAAATATCTGTTCTCAGATTCCACAGAAATAAGGCTAGCAAAGAGATCCACGAAATACACATGTAACTCTGTGAGATGAATTAACAGAACACTAAGCAGTTTCTCAGAAAGCTTCTTTCCATATTTCCTCTGAGGATATTTCCTTTTTCACCATCGCCCTCTATGGGCTTCCAAATATCACTTTGCCAATTCCACAAGAAATGTCTTAGCGAAAGGCTTCTGGAGGGGAAAGCTGTAACTCTGTGAGATGATTTCACAGAACACAAAGAAGTTTCTCAGAAAGCTTCTTTCTCTTTGTTATCGGAGGATATTTCCTTTGTCCCTGTAGTCTCCAAAGGGATCCGAAATATCTGTTCTCAGATTCCACAGAAATAAGGCTAGCAAAGAGATCCACGAAATACAGATGTAACTCGGTGAGATGAATTAACAGAACACTAAGCAGTTTCTCAGAAAGCTTCTTTCCAGATTTCATCTGAGGATATTTCCTTTTTCACCATAGCCCTCTATGGGGTTCCAAATATCACTTTGCCAATTCCACAAGAACTGTCTTAGAGAAAGGCTTCTTGAGGGGAAAGCTGTAACTCTGTGAGATGATTTCACAGAACACAAAGAAGTTTCTCAAAAAGCTTCTTTCTCTTTGTTATCGAAGGATATTTCCTTTGGCCCTATAGTCTCCAAAGGGATCCGAAATATCTGTTCTCAGAATCCAGAGAAATAAGGCTAGCAAAGAGATCCACGAAATACAGAAGTAACTCTGTGAGATGAATTAACAGAATACTAAGCAGTTTCTCAGAAAGCTTCTTTCCAGATTTCCTCTGAAGATCTTTACTTTTTCACCATAGCCCTCTATGGGCTTCCAAATATCACTTTGCCAATTCCACAAGAACTGTCTTAGCGAAAGGCTTCTTGAGGGGAAAGCTGTAACTCTGTGAGATGATTTCACAGAACACAAAGAAGTTTCTCAAAAAGCTTCTTTCTCTTTGTTATCGGAGGATATTTCCTTTGGCCCTATAGTCTTCCAAAGGATCCGAAATATCTGTTCTCATATTCCACAGAAATAAGGCTAGCAAAGACATCCACGAAATACAGATGTAACTCTGTGAGATGAATTAAGAGAACACTAAGCACTTTCTCAGAAAGCTTCTTTCCAGATTTCCTCTGAGGATATTTCCTTTTTCACCATAGACCTCTATGGGCTTCCAAATATCACTTTGCCAATTCCACAAGAACTGTCTTAGCGAAAGGCTTCTTTCGGGGAAAGCTGTAACTCTCTGAGATGCTTTCAAAGAACACAAAGAAGTTTCTCAAAAAGCTTCTTTCTCTTTGTTATCGGAGGATATTTCCTTTGGCCATATAGTCTCCAAAGGGATCCGAAATATCTGTTCTCAGATTCCACAGAAATAAGGCTAGCAAAGAGATCCACGAAATAAACATGTAACTCTGTGAGATGAATTAACAGAACACTAAGCAGTTTCTCAGAAAGCTTCTTTCCAGATTTCCTCTGAGGATATTTCCTTTTTCACCGTCGCCCTCTGGGGGTTCCAAATATCACTTTGCCAATTCCACAAGAACTGTCTTAGCGAAAGGCTTCTTGAGGCGAAAGCTGTAACTCTGTGAGATGATTTCACAGAACACAAAGAAGTTTCTCAGAAAGCTTCTTTCTCTTTGTTGTCAGAGGATATTTCCTTTGGCCCTATAGTCTCCAAAGGGATCCGAAATATCTGTTCTCAGATTCCACAGAAATAAGGCTAGCAAAGAGATCCACGAAATACAGATGTAACTCTGTGAGATGAATTAACAGAACACTAAGGAGTTTCTCAGAAAGCTTCTTTCCAGATTTCATCTGAGGATATTTCCTTTTTCACCATCGCCCTCAATGGGCTTCCAAATATCACTTTGCCAATTCCACAAGAACTGTCTTAGCGAAAGGCTTCTTGAGGGGAAAGCTGTAACTCTGTGAGATGATTTCACAGAACACAAAGAAGTTTCTCAGAAGGCTTCTTTCTCTTTGTTATCGGAGGATATTTCCTTTGGCCCTATAGTCTTCAAAGGGATCCGAAATATCTGTTCTCAGATTCCACAGAAATAAGGCTAGCAAAGAGATCCACGAAATACAGATGTAACTCTGTGAGATGAATTAACAGAACACTAAGCAGTTTCTCAGAAAGCTTCTTTCAAGATTTCATCTGAGGATATTTCGTTTTTCACCATAGCCCTCTATGGCCTTCCAAATATCACTTTGCCAATTCCACAAGAACTGTCTTAGCGAAAGGCTTCTTGAGGGGAAAGCTGTAACTCTGTGATATGATTTCACAGAACACAAAGAAGTTTCTCAGAACGCTTCTTTCTCTTTGTTATCGGAGGATATTTCCTTTGGCCCTATAGTCTTCAAAGGGATCCGAAATATCTGTCCTCAGATTCCACAGAAATAAGGCTAGCAAAGAGATCCACGATATACAGATGTAACTCTGTGAGATGAATTAATAGAACACTAAGCAATTTCTCAGAAAGCTTCTTTCCAGATTACATCTGAGGATATTTCCTTTTTGAACATAGCCCTCTGAGGGCTTCCAAATATCACTTTGACAATTCCACAAGAACTGTCTTAGCGAAAGGCTTCTTGAGGGGAAAGCTGTAACTCTGTGGGATGATTTCACAGAACACAAAGAAGTTTCTCAGAAAACTTCTTTCTCTTTCTTATCGGAGGATATTTCCTTTGGCCCTATAGTCTTCAAAGGGATCCGAAATATCTGTTCTCAGATTCCACAGAAATAAGGCTAGCAAAGAGATCCACGAAATACAGATGTAACTCTGTGAGATGAATTAACAGAACACTAAGCAATTTCTCAGAAAGCTTCTTTCCAGATTTTATCTGAGGATATTTCCTTTTTCACCATAGCCCTAAATGGGCTTCCAAATATCACTTTGCCAATTCCACAAGAACTGTCTTAGCGAAAGGCTTCTTGAGGGGAAAGCTGTAACTCTGTGAGATGATTTCACAGAACACAAAGAAGTTTCTCAAAAAGCTTCTTTCTCTTTGTTATCGGAGGATATTTCCTTTGGCCCTATAGTCTCCAAAGGGATCCGAAATATCTGTTCTCAGAATCCACAGGAATAAGGCTAGCAAAGAGATCCACGAAATACAGATGTAACTCTGTGAGATGAATTAACAGAACACTAAGCAGTTTCTCAGAAAGCTTCTTTCCAGATTTCCTCTGAGGATATTTCCTTTTTCACCATAGCCCTCTATGGGCTTCCAAATATCACTTTGCCAATTCCACAAGAACTGTCTTAGCGAAAGGCTTCTTGAGGGGAAAGCTGTAACTATGTGAGATGATTTCACAGAACACAAAGAAGTTTCTCAAAAAGCTTCTTTCTCTTTGTTATCGGAGGATATTTCCTTTGGCCCTATAGTCTTCAAAGGGATCCGAAATATCTGTTCTCAGATTCCACAGAAAATAGGCTAGCAAAGAGAACCACGAAATACAGATGTAACTCTGTGAGATGAATTAACAGAACACTAAGCACTTTCTCAGAAAGCTTCTTTCCAGATATCCTCTGAGGATATTTCCTTTTTCACCATAGCCCTCTATGGGCTTCCAAATATCACTTTGCCAATTCCAGAAGAACTGTCTTAGCGAAACGCTTCTTGAGGGGAAAGCTGTAACTCTCTGAGATGCTTTCAAAGAACACAAAGAAGATTCTCAAAAAGCTTCTTTCTCTTTGTTATCGGAGGATATTTCCTTTGGCCCTATAGTCTTCAAAGGGATCCGAAATATCTGTTCTCAGATTCCACAGAAATAAGGCTAGCAAAGAGATCCACGAAATACACATGTAACTCTGTGAGATGAATTAACAGAACACTAAGCAGTTTCTCAGAAAGCTTCTTTCCATATTTCCTCTGAGGATATTTCCTTTTTCACCATCGCCCTCTATGGGCTTCCAAATATCACTTTGCCAATTCCACAAGAAATGTCTTAGCGAAAGGCTTCTGGAGGGGAAAGCTGTAACTCTGTGAGATGATTTCACAGAACACAAAGAAGTTTCTCAGAAAGCTTCTTTCTCTTTGTTATCGGAGGATATTTCCTTTGTCCCTGTAGTCTCCAAAGGGATCCGAAATATCTGTTCTCAGATTCCACAGAAATAAGGCTAGCAAAGAGACCGACGAAATACAGATGTAACTCTGTGAGATGAATTAACAGAACACTAAGCAGTTTCTCAGAAAGCTTCTTTCCAGATTTCCTCTGAGGATATTTCCTTTTTCACCATACCCCTCTATGGGCTTCCAAATATCACTTTGCAAATTCCAAAAGAACTGTCTTAGCGAAAGACTTCTTGGGGGAAAAGCTGTAACTCTGTGAGTTGATTTCACAGAACACAAAGAAGTTTCTCAGAAAGCTTCTTTCTCTTTTTTATCGGAGGATATTTCCTTTGGCCCTATAGTCTCCAAAGGGATCCGAAATATCTGTTCTCAGATTCCACAGAAATAAGGCTAGCAAAGAGATCCACGAAATACAGATGTAACTCTTTGAGATGAACTAACAGAACACTAAGCAGTTTCTCAGAAAGCTTCTTTCCAGATTTCTTCTGAGGATATTCCCTTTTTCACAATCGCCCTCTATGGGCTTCCAAATATCACTTTGCCAATTCCACAAGAACTGTCTTAGCGAAAGGCTTCTTGAGGCGAAAGCTGTAACTCTGTGAGATGATTTCACAGAACACAAAGAAGTTTCTCAGAAAGCTTCTTTCTCTTTGTTGTCGGAGGATATTTCCTTTGGCCCTATAGTCTCCAAAGGGATCAGAAATATCTGTTCTCAGATTCCACAGAAATAAGGCTAGCAAAGAGATCCACGAAATACAGATGTAACTCTGTGAGATGAATTAACAGAACACTAAGCAGTTTCTCAGAAAGCTTCTTTCCAGATTTCATCTGAGGATATTTCCTTTTTCACCATAGCCCTGTTTGGGCTTCCAAATATCACTTTGGCAATTCCACATGAACTGTCTTAGCGAAAGGCTTCTTGAGGGGACAGCTGTAACTCTGTGAGATGATTTCACAGAACACAAAGAAGTTTCTCAAAAAGCTTCTTTCTCTTTGTTATCGGAGGATATTTCCTTTGGCCCTATAGTCTCCAAAGGGATCCGAAATATCTGTTCTTAGATTCCACAGAAATAAGGCTAGCAAAGACATCCACGAAATACAGATGTAACTCTGTGAGATGAATTAACAGAACACTAAGGAGTTTCTCAGAAAGCTTCTTTCCAGATTTCATGTGAGGATATTTCCTTTTTAACCATAGCCCTGTATGGTCTTCCAAATATCACTTTGCCAATTCCCCAAGAACTGTCTTAGCGAAAAGCTTCTTGAGGGGAAAGCTGTAACTCTGTGAGATGATTTCACAGAACACAAAGAAGTTTCTCAAAAAGCTTCTTTCTCTTTGTTATCGGAGGATATTTCCTTTGGCCCTATAGTCTTCAAAGGGATCCGAAATATCTGTTCTCAGATTCCACAGAAATAAGGCTAGCAAAGAGATCCACGAAATACACATGTAACTCTGTGAGATGAATTAACAGAACACTAAGCAGTTTCTCAGAAAGCTTCTTTCCATATTTCCTCTGAGGATATTTCCTTTTTCACCATCGCCCTCTATGGGCTTCCAAATATCACTTTGCCAATTCCACAAGAAATGTCTTAGCGAAAGGCTTCTGGAGGGGAAAGCTGTAACTCTGTGAGATGATTTCACAGAACACAAAGAAGTTTCTCAGAAAGCTTCTTTCTCTTTGTTATCGGAGGATATTTCCTTTGTCCCTGTAGTCTCCAAAGGGATCCGAAATATCTGTTCTCAGATTCCACAGAAATAAGGCTAGCAAAGAGACCGACGAAATACAGATGTAACTCTGTGAGATGAATTAACAGAACACTAAGCAGTTTCTCAGAAAGCTTCTTTCCAGATTTCCTCTGAGGATATTTCCTTTTTCACCATACCCCTCTATGGGCTTCCAAATATCACTTTGCCAATTCCACAAGAACTGTCTTAGCGAAAGACTTCTTGGGGGAAAAGCTGTAACTCTGTGAGTTGATTTCACAGAACACAAAGAAGTTTCTCAGAAAGCTTCTTTCTCTTTTTTATCGGAGGATATTTCCTTTGGCCCTATAGTCTCCAAAGGGATCCGAAATATCTGTTCTCAGATTCCACAGAAATAAGGCTAGCAAAGAGATCCACGAAATACAGATGTAAATCTTTGAGATGAACTAACAGAACACTAAGCAGTTTCTCAGAAAGCTTCTTTCCAGATTTCTTCTGAGGATATTCCCTTTTTCACAATCGCCCTCTATGGGCTTCCAAATATCACTTTGCCAATTCCACAAGAACTGTCTTAGCGATAGGCTTCTTGAGGCGAAAGCTGTAACTCTGTGAGATGATTTCACAGAACACAAAGAAGTTTCTCAGAAAGCTTCTTTCTCTTTGTTGTCGGAGGATATTTCCTTTGGCCCTATAGTCTCCAAAGGGATCCGAAATATCTGTTCTCAGATTCCACAGAAATAAGGCTAGCAAAGAGATCCACGAAATACAGATGTAACTCTGTGAGATGAATTAACAGAACACTAAGCAGTTTCTCAGAAAGCTTCTTTCCAGATTTCATCTGAGGATATTTCCTTTTTCACCATAGCCCTGTTTGGGCTTCCAAATATCACTTTGGCAATTCCACATGAACTGTCTTAGCGAAAGGCTTCTTGAGGGGACAGCTGTAACTCTGTGAGATGATTTCACAGAACACAAAGAAGTTTCTCAAAAAGCTTCTTTCTCTTTGTTATCGGAGGATATTTCCTTTGGCCCTATAGTCTCCAAAGGGATCGGAAATATCTGTTCTTAGATTCCACAGAAATAAGGCTAGCAAAGACATCCACGAAATACAGATGTAACTCTGTGAGATGAATTAACAGAACACTAAGGAGTTTCTCAGAAAGCTTCTTTCCAGATTTCATGTGAGGATATTTCCTTTTTAACCATAGCCCTGTATGGTCTTCCAAATATCACTTTGCCAATTCCCCAAGAACTGTCTTAGCGAAAAGCTTCTTGAGGGGAAAGCTGTAACTCTGTGAGATGATTTCACAGAACACAAAGAAGTTTCTCAAAAAGCTTCTTTCTCTTTGTTATCGGAGGATATTTCCTTTGGCCCTATAGTCTCCAAAGGAATCCGAAATATCTGTTCTTAGATTCCACAGAAATAAGGCTAGCAAAGACATCCACGAAATACAGATGTAACTCTGTGAGATGAATTAAGAGAACACTCAGCAGTTTCTCAGAAAGCTTCTTTCCAGATTTCATCTGAGGATATTTCCTTTTTCACCTTAGCCCTCTATGGGCTTCCAAATATCACTTTGCCAATTCCACAAGAACTGTCTTAGCGAAAGGCTTCTTGAGGGGAAAGCTGTAACTCTGTGATATGATTTCACAGAACACAAGGAAGTTTCTCAGAACCGTTCTTTCTCTTTGTTATCGGAGGATATTTCCTATGGCCCTATAGTCTTCAAAGGGATCCGAAATATCTGTTCTCAGATTCCACAGAAATAAGGCTAGCAAAGAGATCCACGAAATACAGATGTAACTCTGTGAGATGAATTAATAGAACACTAAGCAGTTTCTTAGAAAGCTTCTTTCCAGATTTCATCTGAGGATATTTCCTTTTTCACCATCGCCCTCTGGGGGTTCCAAATATCACTTTGACAATTCCACAAGAACTGTCTTAGCGAAAGGCTTCTTGAGGGGAAAGCTGTAACTCTGTGAGATGATTTCACAGAACACAAAGAAGTTTCTCAGAAAGCCTCTTTCTCTTTGTTATCGGAGGATATTTCCTTTGGCACTATAATCTCCAAAGGGATCCGAAATATCTGTTCTCAGATTCCACAGAAATAAGGCTAGCAAAGAGACCCACGAAATACAGATGTAACTCTGTGAGATGAATTAACAGACCACTAAGCAGTTTCTCAGAAAGCTTCTTTCCAGTTTTCATCTGAGGATATTTCCTTTTTCACCATCGCCCTCTATGGGCTTCCATATATCACTTTGCCAACTCCACAAGAACTGTCTTAGCGAAAGACTTCTTGAGGGAAAAGCTGTAACTCTGTGAGTTGCTTTCACAGACCACAAAGAAGTTTCTCAGAAAGATTCTTTCTCTTTTTTATCGGAGGATATTTCCTTTGGCCCTATAGTCTCCAAAGGGATCCGAAATATCTGTTCTCAGATTCCACAGAAATAAGGCTAGCAAAGAGATCCACGAAATACAGATGTAACTCTTTGAGATGAACTAACAGAACACTAAGTAGTTTCTCAGAAAGCTTCTTTCCAGATTTCTTCTGAGGATATTTCCTTTTTCACAATCGTCCTCTATGGGCTTCCAAATATCACTTTGCCAATTCCACAAGAACTGTCTTAGCGAAAGGCTTCTTGAGGCGAAAGCTGTAACTCTGTGAGATGATTTCACAGAACACAAAGAAGATTCTCAGAAAGCTTCTTTCTCTTTGTTGTCGGAGGATATTTCCTTTGGCCCTATAGTCTCCAAAGGGATCCGAAATATCTGTTCTCAGATTCCACAGAAATAAGGCTAGCAAAGAGATCCACGAAATACAGATGTAACTCTGTGAGATGAATTAACAGAACACTAAGGAGTTTCTCAGAAAGCTTCTTTCCAGATTTCATCTGAGGATATTTCCTTTTTCACCATCGCCCTCTATGGGCTTCCAAATATCACTTTGCCAATTCCACAAGAACTGTCTTAGCGAAAGGCTTCTTGAGGGGAAAGCTGTAACTCTGTGAGATGATTTCACAGAACACAAAGAAGTTTCTCAGAAAGCTTCTTTCTCTTTGTTATCGGAGGATATTTCCTTTGGCCCTATAGTCTTCAAAGGGATCCGAAATATCTGTTCTCAGATTCCACAGAAATAAGGCTAGCAAAGAGATCCACGAAATACAGATGTATCTCTGTGAGATGAATTAACAAAACACTAAGCAGTTTCTCAGAAAGCTTCTTTCCATATTTCATCTGAGGATATTTCCTTTTTCACCATAGCCCTCTAAGGCCTTCCAAATATCACTTTGCCAATTCCACAAGAACTGTCTTAACGAAAGGCTTCTTGAGGGGAAAGCTGTAACTCTGTGATATGATTTCACAGAACACAAAGAAGTTTCTCAGAACGCTTCTTTCTCTTTGTTATCGGAGGATATTTCCTTTGGCCCTATAGTCTTCAAAGGGATCCGAAATATCTGTCCTCAGATTCCACAGAAATAAGGCTAGCAAAGAGATCCACGAAATACAGATGTAACTCTGTGAGATGAATTAATAGAACACTAAGCAATTTCTCAGAAAGCTTCTTTCCAGATTACATCTGAGGATATTTCCTTTTTCACCATAGCCCTCTAAGGGCTTCCAAATATCACTTTGACAATTCCACAAGAACTGTCTTAGCGAAAGGCTTCTTGAGGGGAAAGCTGTAACTCTGTGAGATGATTTCACAGAACACAAAGAAGTTTCTCAAAAAGCTTCTTTCTCTTTGTTATCGGAGTATATTTCCTTTGGCCCTATAGTCTTCAAAGGGATCCGAAATATCTGTTCTCAGATTCCACAGAAATAAGGCTAGCAAAGAGAACCACGAAATACAGATGTAACTCTGTCAGATGAATTAACAGAACACTGAGCACTTTCTCAGAAAGCTTCTTTCCAGATATCCTCTGAGGATATTTCCTTTTTTACCATAGCCCTCTATGGGCTTCCAAATATCACTTTGCCAATTCCACAAGAACTCTCTTAGCGAAAGGCTTCTTTCGGGGAAAGCTGTAACTCTCTGAGATGCTTTCAAAGAACACAAAGAAGTTTCTCAAAAAGCTTCTTTCTCTTTGTTATCGGAGGATATTTCCTTTGGCCATATAGACTCCAAAGGGATCCGAAATATCTGTTCTCAGATTCCACAGAAATAAGGCTAGCAAAGAGATCCACGAAATAAACATGTAACTCTGTGAGATGAATTAACAGAACACTAAGCAGTTTCTCAGAAAGCTTCTTTCCAGATTTCCTTTGAGGATATTTCCTTTTTCAACATCGCCCTCTGGGGGTTCCAAATATCACTTTGCCAATTCCACAAGAACTGTCTTAGCGAAAGGCTTCTTGAGGGGAAAGCTGTAACTCTGTGAGATGATTTCACAGAACACAAAGAAGTTTCTCAGAAAGCCTCTTTCTCTTTGTTATCGGAGCATATTTCCTTTGGCCCTATAATCTCCAAAGGGATCCGAAATATCTGTTCTCAGATTCCACAGAAATAAGGCATTCAAAGAGACCCACGAAATACAGATGTAACTCTGTGAGATGAATTAACAGAACACTAAGCAGTTTCTCAGAAAGCTTCTTTCCAGATTTCATCTGAGGATATTTCCTTTTTCACCATCGCCATCTATGGGCTTCCAAATATCACTTTGCCAATTCCACAAGAACTGTCTCAGCGAAAGACTTCTTGAGGGAAAAGCTGTAACTCTGTGAGTTGCTTTCACAGAACACAAAGAAGTTTCTCAGAAAGCTTCTTTCTCTTTTTTATCGGAGGATATTTCCTTTGGCCCTATAGTCTCCAAAGGGATCCGAAATATCTGTTCTCAGATTCCACAGAAATAAGGCTAGCAAAGAGATCCACGAAATACAGATGTAACTCTTTGAGATGAACTAACAGAACACTAAGCAGTTTCTCAGAAAGCTTCTTTCCAGATTTCTTCTGAGGATATTTCCTTTTTCACAATCGCCCTCTATGGGCTTCCAAATATCACTTTGCCAATTCCACAAGAACTGTCTTATCGAAAGGCTTCTTGAGGCGAAAGCTGTAACTCTGTGAGATGATTTCACAGAACACAAAGAAGTTTCTCAGAAAGCTTCTTTCTCTTTGTTGTCGGAGGATATTTCCTTTGGCCCTCTAGTCTCCAAAGGGATCCGAAATATCTGTTCTCAGATTCCACAGAAATAAGGCTAGCAAAGAGATCCACGAAATACAGATGTAACTCTGTGAGATGAATTAACAGAACACTAAGGAGATTCTCAGAAAGCTTCATTCCAGATTTCAACTGAGAATATTTCCTTTTTCACCATAGCCCTCTAAGGGCTTCCAAATATCACTTTGCCAATTCCACAAGAACTGTCTTAGCGAAAGGCTTCTTGAGGGGAAAGCTGTAACTCTGTGAGATGATTTCACAGAACACAAAGAAGTTTCTCAGAAAACTTCTTTCTCTTTCTTATCGGAGGATATTTCCTTTGGCCCTATAGTCTTCAAAGGGATCCGAAATATCTGTTCTCAGATTCCACAGAAATAAGGCTAGCAAAGAGATCCACGAAATACACATGTAACTCTGTGAGATGAATTAACAGAACACTAAGCAGTTTCTCAGAAAGCTTCCTTCCATATTTCCTCTGAGGATATTTCCTTTTTCACCATCGCCCTCTATGGGCTTCCAAATATCACTTTGCCAATTCCACAAGAAATGTCTTAGCGAAAGGCTTCTGGAGGGGAAAGCTGTAACTCTGTGAGATGATTTCACAGAACACAAAGAAGTTTCTCAGAAAGCTTCTTTCTCTTTGTTATCGGAGGATATTTCCTTTGGCCCTATAGTCTCCAAAGGGATCCGAAATATCTGTTCTCAGATTCCACAGAAATAACGCTAGCAAAGAGACCCACGAAATACAGATGTAAATCTGTGAGATGAATTAACAGAACACTAAGCAGTTTCTCAGAAAGCTTCTTTCCAGATTTCATCTGAGGATATTTCCTTTTTCACCATAGCCCTCTATGGGCTTCCAAATATCACTTTGCCAATTCCACAAGAACTGTCTTAGCGAAAGACTTCTTGAGGGAAGAGCTGTAACTCTGTGAGTTGATTTCACAGAACACAAAGAAGTTTCTCAGAAAGCTTCTTTCTCTTTTTTATCGGAGGATATTTCCTTTGGCCCTATAGTCTCCAAAGGGATCCGAAATATCTGTTCTCAGATTCCACAGAAATAAGGCTAGCAAAGAGATCCACGAAATACAGATGTAACTTTTTGAGATGAACTAACAGAACACTAAGCAGTTTCTCAGAAAGCTTCTTTCCAGATTTCTTCTGAGGATATTCCCTTTTTCACAATCGCCCTCTATGGGCTTCCAAATATCACTTTGCCAATTCCACAAGAACTGTCTTAGCGAAAGGCTTCTTGAGGCGAAAGCTGTAACTCTGTGAGATGATTTCACAGAACACAAAGAAGTTTCTCAGAAAGCTTCTTTCTCTTTGTTGTCGGAGGATATTTCCTTTGGCCCTCTAGTCTCCAAAGGGATCCGAAATATCTGTTCTCAGATTCCACACAAATAAGGTTAGCAAAGAGATCCACGAAATGCAGATGTAACTCTGTGAGATTAATTAACAGAACACTAAGCAGTTTCTCAGAAAGCTTCTTTCCAGATTTCCTGTGAGGATATTTCCTTTTTCACCATAGCCCTCTATGGGCTTCCAAATATCACTTTGCCAATTCCACAAGAACTGTCTTAGCGAAAGGCTTCTTGAGGGGATAGCTGTAACTCTGTGAGATGATTTCACAGAACACAAAGAAGTTTCTCAGAAAGCTTCTTTCTCTTTGTTATCGGAGGATATTTCCTTTGGCCTTATAGTGTTTAAAGGGATCAGAAATATCTGTTCTCAGATTCCACAGAAATAAGGCTAGCAAAGAGATCCACGAAAAACAGATGTAACTCTGTGAGATGAATTAACAGAACACTAAGTAGTTTCTCAGAAAGCTTCTTTCGAGATTTCCTCTGAGGATATTTCCTTTTTCACCATAGCCCTCTATGGGCTTCCAAATATCACTTTGCAAATTACACAAGAACTGTCTTAGCGAAAGGCTTCTTGAGGGGAAACCTGTAACTCTGTGAGGTGATTTCACAGAACACAAAGAAGTTTCTCAAAAAGCTACTTTCTCTTTATTATCGGAGGATATTTCCTTTGCCCTATAGTCTCCAAAGGGATCCGAAATATCTGTTCTCAGATTCCACAGAAATAAGGTTAGCAAAGGGATCCACGAAATACAGATGTAACTCTGTGAGATGAATTAACAGAACACTAAGAAGTTTCTCAGAAAGCATCTTTCCAGATTTCATCTGAGGATATATCCTTTTTCACCATAGCCCTCTATGGGCTTCCAAATATCACTTTGCCAATTCCAGAAGAACTGTCTTAGCGAAAGGCTTCTTGAGGGGAAAGCTGTAACTCTGTGAGTTGATTTCACTGGACACAAAGAAGTATCTCCGAAAGCTTCTTTCTCTTTGTTATCGGAGGATATTTCCTTTGGCCCTATAGTCTTCAAAGGGATGCGAAATATCTGTTCTCAGATTCCACAGAAATAAGGCTAGCAAAGAGATCCACGAAATACACATGTAACTCTGTGAGATGAATTAACAGAACACTAAGCAGTTTCTCAGAAAGCTTCTTTCCAGATTTCATCTGAGGATATTTCCTTTTTCACCATAGCCCTCTATGGGATTCCAAATATCACTTTGCCAATCCCACAAAAAATGTCTTAGCGATAGGCTTCTTGAGGGGAAAGCTGTAACTCTGTGAGTTGATTTCACAGAACACAAAGAAGTGTCTCAGAAAGCTTCTTTCTCTTTGTTATCGGAGGATATTTCCTTTGGCCCTATAGTCTTCAAAGGGATCCGAAGTATCTGTTCTCAGATTCCACAGAAATAAGGCTAGCAAAGAGATCCACGAAATAAACGTGTAACTCTGTGAGATGAATTAACAGAACACTAAGCAGTTTCTCAGAAAGCTTCTTTCCACATTTCATCTGAGGATATTTCCTTTTCCACCTTAGCCCTCTAAGGGCTTCCAAATATCACTTTGCCAATTCCACAAGAACTGTCTTAGCGAAAGGCTTCTTGAGGGGAAAGCTGCAACTCTGTGAGATGATTTCAGAGAACACAAAGAAGTTTCTCAAAAAGCTTCTTTCTCTTTGTTATCGGAGGATATTTCCTTTGGCCCTATAGTCTCCAAAGGCATCCGAAATATCTGTTCTCAAATTCCACAGAAATAAGGCTAGCAAAGAGATCCACGAAATACAGATGTAAGTCTGTGAGATGAATTAACAGAACGCTAAGCAGTTTCTCAGAAAGCTTCTTTCCAGATTTCCTCTGAGGATATTTCCTTTCTCACCCTAGCCCTCTATGGGCTACCAAATATCACTTTGCCAATTCCACAAGAACTGTCTTAGCGAAAGGCTTCTTGACGGGATAGCTGTAACTCTGTGAGATGATTTCACATAACACAAAGAAGTTTCTCAAAAAGCTTCTTTCTCTTTGTTATCGGAGGATATTTCCTTTGGAACTATAGCCTTCAAAGGGATCCGAAATATCTGTTCTCAGATTCCACAGAAATAAGGCTAGCAAAGAGATCCACGAAATACAGATGTAACTCTGTGAGATGAATTAAGAGAACACTAAGCACTTTCTCAGAAAGCTTCTTTCCAGATTTCCTCTGAGGATATTTCCTTTTTCACCATAGCCCTCTATGGGCTTCCAAATATCACTTTGCCAATTCCACAAGAACTGTCTTAGCGAAAGGCTTCTTGCGGGGAAAGCTGTAACTCTCTGAGATGCTTTCAAAGAACACAAAGAAGTTTCTCAAAAAGCTTCTTTCTCTTTGTTATCGGAGGATATTTCCTTTGGCCCTATAGTCTCCAAAGGGATCCGAAATATCTGTTCTCAGATTCCACAGAAATAAGGCTAGCAAAGAGATCCACGAAATAAACATGTAACTCTGTGAGATGAATTAACAGAACACTAAGCAGTTTCTCAGAAAGCTTCTTTCCAGATTTCCTCTGAGGATATTTCCTTTTTCACCATCGCCCTCTGGGGGTTCCAAATATCACTTTGCCAATTCCACAAAAACTGTGTTAGCGAAAGGCTTCTTGAGGGGAAAGCTGTAACTCTGTGAGATGATTTCACAGAACACAAAGAAGTTTCTCAGAAAGCTTCTTTCTCTTTGTTATCGGAGGATATTTCCTTTGGCCCTATAGTCTCCAAAGGGATCCGAAATATCTGTTCTCAGATTTCACAGGAATAAGGCTAGCAAAGAGACCCACGAAATACAGATGTAACTCTGTGAGATGAATTAACAGAACACTAAGCAGATTCTCAGAAAGCTTCTTTCCAGATTTCATCTGAGGATATTTCCTTTTTCACCATAGCCCTCTATGGGCTTCCAAATATCACTTTGCCATTTCCACAAGAACTGTCTTAGCGAAAGGCTTCTTGAGAGGAAAGCTGTAACTCTGTGAGTTTATTTCACCGAACTCCAAGAAGTTTCTCAAAAACCTTCTTTCTCTTTGTTATCGGAGGATATTTCCTTTGGACCTATAGCCTTCAAAGGGATCCGAAATATCTGTTCTCAGATTCCACAGAAATAAGGCTAGCAAAGAGATCCACGAAATACAGATGTAACTCTGTCAGATGAATTAAGAGAACACTAAGCACTTTCTCAGAAAGCTTCTTTCCAGATTTCCTCTTAGGATATTTCCTTTTTCGCCATAGCCCTCTATGGGCTTCCAAATATCACTTTGCCAGTTCCACAAGAACTGTCTTAGCGAAAGGCTTCTTGAGGGGAAAGCTGTAACTCTCTGAGATGCTTTCAAAGAACACAAAGAAGTTTCTCAAAAAGCTTCTTTCTCTTTGTTTACGGAGGATATTTCCTTTGGCCCTATAGTCTCCAAAGGGATCCGGAATATCTGTTCTCAGATTCCACAGGAATAAGGCTAGCAAAGAGACCCACGAAATACAGATGTAACTCTGTGAGATGAATTAACAGAACACTAAGCAGTTTCTCAGAAAGCTTCTTTCCAGATTTCATCTGAAGATATTTCCTTTTTCACCATCGCCCTCTATGGGATTCCAAATATCATTTTGCCAATTCCACAAGAACTGTCTTAGCGAAAGACTTCTTGAGGGAAAAGCTGTAACTCTGTGAGTTGATTTCACAGAACACAAAGAAGTTTCTCAGAAAGCTTCTTTCTCTTTTTTATCGGGGGATATTTCCTTTGCCCCTATAGTCTCCAAAGGGATCCGAAATATCTGTTCTCAGATTCCACAGAAATAAGGCTAGCAAAGAGATCCACGAAATACAGATGTAACTCTTTGAGATGAACTAACAGAACACTAAGCAGTTTCTCAGAAAGCTTCTTTCCAGATTTCCTCTGAGGATATTTCCTTTCTCACCCTAGCCCTCTATGGGCTACCAAATATCACTTTGCCAATTCCACAAGAACTGTCTTAGCGAAAGGCTTCTTGACGGGATAGCTGTAACTCTGTGAGATGATTTCACATAACACAAAGAAGTTTCTCAAAAAGCTTCTTTCTCTTTGTTATCGGAGGATATTTCCTTTGGAACTATAGCCTTCAAAGGGATCCGAAATATCTGTTCTCAGATTCCACAGAAATAAGGCTAGCAAAGAGATCCACGAAATACAGATGTAACTCTGTGAGATGAATTAAGAGAACACTAAGCACTTTCTCAGAAAGCTTCTTTCCAGATTTCCTCTGAGGATATTTCCTTTTTCACCATAGCCCTCTATGGGCTTCCAAATATCACTTTGCCAATTCCACAAGAACTGTCTTAGCGAAAGGCTTCTTGCGGGGAAAGCTGTAACTCTCTGAGATGCTTTCAAAGAACACAAAGAAGTTTCTCAAAAAGCTTCTTTCTCTTTGTTATCGGAGGATATTTCCTTTGGCCCTATAGTCTCCAAAGGGATCCGAAATATCTGTTCTCAGATTCCACAGAAATAAGGCTAGCAAAGAGATCCACGAAATAAACATGTAACTCTGTGAGATGAATTAACAGAACACTAAGCAGTTTCTCAGAAAGCTTCTTTCCAGATTTCCTCTGAGGATATTTCCTTTTTCACCATCGCCCTCTGGGGGTTCCAAATATCACTTTGCCAATTCCACAAGAACTGTGTTAGCGAAAGGCTTCTTGAGGGGAAAGCTGTAACTCTGTGAGATGATTTCACAGAACACAAAGAAGTTTCTCAGAAAGCTTCTTTCTCTTTGTTATCGGAGGATATTTCCTTTGGCCCTATAGTCTCCAAAGGGATCCGAAATATCTGTTCTCAGATTTCACAGGAATAAGGCTAGCAAAGAGACCCACGAAATACAGATGTAACTCTGTGAGATGAATTAACAGAACACTAAGCAGATTCTCAGAAAGCTTCTTTCCAGATTTCATCTGAGGATATTTCCTTTTTCACCATAGCCCTCTATGGGCTTCCAAATAGCACTTTGCCATTTCCACAAGAACTGTCTTAGCGAAAGGCTTCTTGAGAGGAAAGCTGTAACTCTGTGAGTTTATTTCACCGAACTCCAAGAAGTTTCTCAAAAACCTTCTTTCTCTTTGTTATCGGAGGATATTTCCTTTGGACCTATAGCCTTCAAAGGGATCCGAAATATCTGTTCTCAGATTCCACAGAAATAAGGCTAGCAAAGAGATCCACGAAATACAGATGTAACTCTGTCAGATGAATTAAGAGAACACTAAGCACTTTCTCAGAAAGCTTCTTTCCAGATTTCCTCTTAGGATATTTCCTTTTTCGCCATAGCCCTCTATGGGCTTCCAAATATCACTTTGCCAATTCCACAAGAACTGTCTTAGCGAAAGGCTTCTTGAGGGGAAAGCTGTAACTCTCTGAGATGCTTTCAAAGAACACAAAGAAGTTTATCAAAAAGCTTCTTTCTCTTTGTTATCGGAGGATATTTCCTTTGGCCCTATAGTCTCCAAAGGGATCCGAAATATCTGTTCTCAGATTCCACAGAAATAAGGCTAGCAAAGAGATCCACGAAATAAACATGTAACTCTGTGAGATGAATTAACAGAACACTAAGCAGTTTCTCAGAAAGCTTCTTTCCAGATTTCCTCTGAGGATATTTCCTTTTTCACCATCGCCCTCTATGGGCTTCCAAATATCACTTTGCCAATTCCACAAGAACTGTCTTAGCGAAAGGCTTCTTGAGGGGAAAGCTGTAACTCTGTGAGATGATTTCACAGAACACAAAGAAGTTTCTCAGAAAGCTTCTTTCTCTTTGTTATCGGAGGATATTTCCTTTGGCCCTATAGTCTCCAAAGGGATCCGGAATATCTGTTCTCAGATTCCACAGGAATAAGGCTAGCAAAGAGACCCACGAAATACAGATGTAACTCTGTGAGATGAATTAACAGAACACTAAGCAGTTTCTCAGAAAGCTTCTTTCCAGATTTCATCTGAAGATATTTCCTTTTTCACCATCGCCCTCTATGGGATTCCAAATATCATTTTGCCAATTCCACAAGAACTGTCTTAGCGAAAGACTTCTTGAGGGAAAAGCTGTAACTCTGTGAGTTGATTTCACAGAACACAAAGAAGTTTCTCAGAAAGCTTCTTTCTCTTTTTTATCGGGGGATATTTCCTTTGCCCCTATAGTCTCCAAAGGGATCCGAAATATCTGTTCTCAGATTCCACAGAAATAAGGCTAGCAAAGAGATCCACGAAATACAGATGTAACTCTTTGAGATGAACTAACAGAACACTAAGCCGTTTCTCAGAAAGCTTCTTTCCAGATTTCCTCTGAGGATATTTACTTTTTCACCGTAGCCCTCTATGGGCTTCCAAATATCACTTTGCCAATTCTACAAGAACTGTCTTAGCGAAAGGCTTCTTGAGAGGAAAGCTGTAACTCTGTGAGATTATTTCACCGAACTCCAAGAAGTTTCTCAAAAAGCTTCTTTCTCTTTGTTATCGGAGGATATTTCCTTTGGCCCTATAGTCTCCAAAGGTATCCGATATATCTGTGCTCAGATTCCACAGAAATAAGGGTAGCAAAGAGATCCACGAAATACAGATGTAACTCTGTGAGATGAATTAACAGAACACTAAGCAGTTTCTCAGAAAGCTTCTTTCCGGATTTCATCTGAGGATATTTCCTTTTTCACCATAGCCCTCTATGGGCTTCCAAATATCACTTTGCCAATTCCACAAGAACTGTCTTAGCGAAAGGCTTCTTGAGGGGAAAGCTGTAACTCTCTGAGATGCTTTCAAAGAACACAAAGAAGTTTCTCAAAAAGCTTCTTTCTCTTTGTTATCGGAGGATATTTCCTTTGGCCCTATAGTCTCCAAAGGGATCCGAAATATCTGTTCTCAGATTCCACAGGAATAAGGCTAGCAAAGAGACCCACGAAATACAGATGTAACTCAGTGAGATGAATTAACAGAACACTAAGCAGTTTCTCAGAAAGCTTCTTTCCAGATTTCATCTGAGGATATTTCCTTTTTCACCATCGCCCTCTATGGGATTCCAAATATCACTTTGCCAATTCCACAAGAACTGTCTTAGCGAAAGACTTCTTGAGGGAAAAGCTGTAACTCTGTGAGTTGATTTCACAGAACACAAAGAAGTTTCTCAGAAAGCTTCTTTCTCTTTTTTATCGGAGGATATTTCCTTTGCCCCTATAGTCTCCAAAGGGATCCGAAATATCTGTTCTCAGATTCCACAGGAATAAGGCTAGCAAAGAGACCCACGAAATACAGATGTAACTCTGTGAGATGAATTAACAGAACACTAAGCAGATTCTCAGAAAGCTTCTTTCCAGATTTCCTCTGAGGATATTTCCTTTTTCACCATAGCCCTCTATGGGCTTCCAAATATCACTTTGCCATTTCCACAAGAACTGTCTTAGCGAAAGGCTTCTTGAGAGGAAAGCTGTAACTCTGTGAGATTATTTCACCGAACTCCAAGAAGTTTCTCAAAAAGCTTCTTTCTCTTTGTTATCGGAGGATATTTCCTTTGGCCCTATAATCTCAAAAGGTATCCGAAATATCTGTTCTCAGATTCCACAGAAATAAGGCTAGCAAAGAGATCCACGAAATACAGATGTAACTCTGTGAGATGAATTAACAGAACACTAAGCAGTTTCTCAGAAAGCTTCTTTCCAGATTTCATCTGAGGATATTTCCTTTTTCACCATAGCCCTCTATGGGCTTCCAAATATCACTTTGCCAATTCCACAAGAACTGTCTTAGCGAAAGGCTTCTTGAGGGGAAAGCTGTAACTCTGTGATATGATTTCACAGAACACAAAGAAGATTCTCAGAACGCTTCTTTCTCTTTGTTATCGGAGGATATTCCCTTTGGCCCTGTAGTCTCCAAAGGGATCCGAAATATCTGTTCTCAGAATCCACAAAAATAAGGCTAGCAAAGAGATCCACGAAATACAGATGTAACTCTGTGAGATGAATTAACAGAACACTAAGCAGTTTCTCAGAAAGCTTCTTTCCAGATTTCCTCTGAGGATACTTACTTTTCACCGTAGCCCTCTATGGGCTTCCAAATATCACTTTGCCAATTCCACAAGAACTGTCTTAGCGAAAGGCTTCTTGAGGGGACAGCTGTAACTCTGTGAGATGATTTCACAGAACACAAAGAAGTTTCTCAAAAAGCTTCTTTCTCTTTGTTATCGGAGGATATTTCCTTTGGACCTGTAGCCTTCAAAGGGATCCGAAATATCTGTTCTCAGATTCCACAGAAATAAGGCTAGCAAAGAGATCCACGAAATACAGATGTAACTCTGTCAGATGAATTAAGAGAACACTAAGCACTTTCTCAGAAAGCTTCTTTCCAGATTTCCTCTGAGGATATTTCCTTTTTCGCCATAGCCCTCTATGGGCTTCCAAATATCACTTTGCCAATTCCACAAGAACTGTCTTAGCGAAAGGCTTCTTGAGGGGAAAGCTGTAACTCTCTGAGATGCTTTCAAAGAACACAAAGAAGTTTCTCAAAAAGCTTCTTTCTCTTTGTTATCGGAGGATATTTCCTTTGGCCCTATAGTCTCCAAAGGGATCCGAAATATCTGTTCTCAGATTCCACAGAAATAAGGCTAGCAAAGAGATCCACGAAATAAACATGTAACTCTGTGAGATGAATTAACAGAACACTAAGCAGTTTCTCAGAAAGCTTCTTTCCAGATTTCCTCTGAGGATATTTCCTTTTTCACCATCGCCCTCTGGGGGTTCCAAATATCACTTTGACAATTCCACAAGAACTGTCTTAGCGAAAGGCTTCTTGAGGGGAAAGCTGTAACTCTGTGAGATGATTTCACAGAACACAAAGAAGTTTCTCAGAAAGCTTCTTTCTCTTTGTTATCGGAGGATATTTCCTTTGGCCCTATATTCTCCAAAGGGATCCGAAATATCTGTTCTCAGATTCCACAGGAATAAGGCTAGCAAAGAGACCCTCGAAATACAGATGTAACTCTGTGAGATGAATTAACAGAACACTAAGCAGTTTCTCAGAAAGCTTCTTTCCAGATTTCATCTGAGGATATTTCCTTTTTCACCATCGCCCTCTATGGGATTCCAAATATCATTTTGCCAATTCCACAAGAACTGTCTTAGCGAAAGACTTCTTGAGGGAAAAGCTGTAACTCTGTGAGTTGATTTCACAGAACACAAAGAAGTTTCTCAGAAAGCTTCTTTCTCTTTTTTATCGGGGGATATTTCCTTTGCCCCTATAGTCTCCAAAGGTATCCGAAATATCTGTTCTCAGATTCCACAGAAATAAGGCTAGCAAAGAGATCCACGAAATACAGATGTAACTCTTTGAGATGAACTAACAGAACACTAAGCAGTTTCTCAGAAAGCTTCTTTCCAGATTTCCTCTGAGGATATTTACTTTTTCACCGTAGCCCTCTATGGGCTTCCAAATATCACTTTGCCAATTCTACAAGAACTGTCTTAGCGAAAGGCTTCTTGAGGGGACAGCTGTAACTCTGTGAGATGATTTCACAGAACACAAAGAAGTTTCTCAAAAAGCTTCTTTCTCTTTGTTATCGGAGGATATTTCCTTTGGACCTATAGCCTTCAAAGGGATCCGAAATATCTGTTCTCAGATTCCACAGAAATAAGGCTAGCAAAGAGATCCACGAAATACAGATGTAACTCTGTGAGATGAATTAAGAGAACACTAAGCACTTTCTCAGAAAGCTTCTTTCCAGATTTCCTCTGAGGATATTTCCTTTTTCACCATAGCCCTCTATGGGCTTCCAAATATCACTTTGCCAATTCCACAAGAACTGTCTTAGCGAAAGGCTTCTTGAGGGGAAAGCTGTAACTCTCTGAGATGCTTTCAAAGAACACAAAGAAGTTTCTCAAAAGCTTCTTTCTCTTTGTTATCGGAGGATATTTCCTTTGGCCCTATAGTCTCGAAAGGGATCCGAAATATCTGTTCTCAGATTCCACAGAAATAAGGCTAGCAAAGAGATCCACGAAATAAACATGTAACTCTGTGAGATGAATTAACAGAACACTAAGCAGATTCTCAGAACGCTTCTTTCCAGATTTCATCTGAGGATATTTCCTTTTTCACCATAGCCCTCTATGGGCTTCCAAATATCACTTTGCCAATTCCACAAGAACTGTCTTAGCGAAAGGCTTCTTGAGAGGAAAGCTGTAACTCTGTGAGATTATTTCACCGAACTCCAAGAAGTTTCTCAAAAAGCTTCTTTCTCTTTGTTATCGGAGGATATTTCCTTTGGCCCTATAGTCTCCAAAGGTATCCGAAATATCTGTTCTCAGATACCACAGAAATAAGGGTAGCAAAGGGATCCACGAAATACAGATGTAACTCTGTGAGATGAATTAACAGAACACTAAGCAGAATCTCAGAAAGCTTCTTTCCAGATTTCCTCTGAGGATATTTCCTTTTTCACCATAGCCCTCTATGGGCTTCCAAATATCACTTTGCCATTTCCACAAGAACTGTCTTAGCGAAAGGCTTCTTGAGAGGAAAGCTGTAACTCTGTGAGATTATTTCACCGAACTCCAAGAAGTTTCTCAAAAAGCTTCTTTCTCTTTGTTATCGGAGGATATTTCCTTTGGCCCTATAATCTCAAAAGGTATCCGAAATATCTGTTCTCAGATTCCACAGAAATAAGGCTAGCAAAGAGATCCACGAAATACAGATGTAACTCTGTGAGATGAATTAACAGAACACTAAGCAGTTTCTCAGAAAGCTTCTTTCCAGATTTCATCTGAGGATATTTCCTTTTTCACCATAGCCCTCTATGGGCTTCCAAATATCACTTTGCCAATTCCACAAGAACTGTCTTAGCGAAAGGCTTCTTGAGGGGAAAGCTGTAACTCTGTGATATGATTTCACAGAACACAAAGAAGATTCTCAGAACGCTTCTTTCTCTTTGTTATCGGAGGATATTTCCTTTGGCCCTGTAGTCTCCAAAGGGATCCGAAATATCTGTTCTCAGAATCCACAAAAATAAGGCTAGCAAAGAGATCCACGAAATACAGATGTAACTCTGTGAGATGAATTAACAGAACACTAAGCAGTTTCTCAGAAAGCTTCTTTCCAGATTTCCTCTGAGGATATTTACTTTTCACCGTAGCCCTCTATGGGCTTCCAAATATCACTTTGCCAATTCCACAAGAACTGTCTTAGCGAAAGGCTTCTTGAGGGGACAGCTGTAACTCTGTGAGATGATTTCACAGAACACAAAGAAGTTTCTCAAAAAGCTTCTTTCTCTTTGTTATCGGAGGATATTTCCTTTGGACCTATAGCCTTCAAAGGGATCCGAAATATCTGTTCTCAGATTCCACAGAAATAAGGCTAGCAAAGAGATCCACGAAATACAGATGTAACTCTTTCAGATGAATTAAGAGAACACTAAGCACTTTCTCAGAAAGCTTATTTCCAGATTTCCTCTAAGGATATTTCCTTTTTCGCCATAGCCCTCTATGGGCTTCCAAATATCACTTTGCCAATTCCACAAGAACTGTCTTAGCGAAAGGCTTCTTGAGGGGAAAGCTGTAACTCTCTGAGATGCTTTCAAAGAACACAAAGAAGTTTCTCAAAAAGCTTCTTTCTCTTTGTTATCGGAGGATATTTCCTTTGGCCCTATAGTCTCCAAAGGGATCCGAAATATCTGTTCTCAGATTCCACAGAAATAAGGCTAGCAAAGAGATCCACGAAATAAACATGTAACTCTGTGAGATGAATTAACAGAACACTAAGCAGTTTCTCAGAAAGCTTCTTTCCAGATTTCCTCTGAGGATATTTCCTTTTTCACCATCGCCCTCTGGGGGTTCCAAATATCACTTTGACAATTCCACAAGAACTGTCTTAGCGAAAGGCTTCTTGAGGGGAAAGCTGTAACTCTGTGAGATGATTTCACAGAATACAAAGAAGTTTCTCAGAAAGCTTCTTTCTCTTTGTTATCGGAGGATATTTCCTTTGGCCCTATATTCTCCAAAGGGATCCGAAATATCTGTTCTCAGATTCCACAGGAATAAGGCTAGCAAAGAGACCCACGAAATACAGATGTAACTCTGTGAGATGAATTAACAGAACACTAAGCAGTTTCTCAGAAAGCTTCTTTCCAGATTTCATCTGAGGATATTTCCTTTTTCACCATCGCCCTCTATGGGATTCCAAATATCATTTTGCCAATTCCACAAGAACTGTCTTAGCGAAAGACTTCTTGAGGGAAAAGCTGTAACTCTGTGAGTTGATTTCACAGAACACAAAGAAGTTTCTCAGAAAGCTTCTTTCTCTTTTTTATCGGGGGATATTTCCTTTGCCCCTATAGTCTCCAAAGGGATCCGAAATATCTGTTCTCAGATTCCACAGAAATAAGGCTAGCAAAGAGATCCACGAAATACAGATGTAACTCTTTGAGATGAACTAACAGAACACTAAGCAGTTTCTCAGAAAGCTTCTTTCCAGATTTCCTCTGAGGATATTTACTTTTTCACCGTAGCCCTCTATGGGCTTCCAAATATCACTTTGCCAATTCTACAAGAACTGTCTTAGCGAAAGGCTTCTTGAGGGGACAGCTGTAACTCTGTGAGATGATTTCACAGAACACAAAGAAGTTTCTCAAAAAGCTTCTTTCTCTTTGTTATCGGAGGATATTTCCTTTGGACCTATAGCCTTCAAAGGGATCCGAAATATCTGTTCTCAGATTCCACAGAAATAAGGCTAGCAAAGAGATCCACGAAATACAGATGTAACTCTGTGAGATGAATTAAGAGAACACTAAGCACTTTCTCAGAAAGCTTCTTTCCAGATTTCCTCTGAGGATATTTCCTTTTTCACCATAGCCCTCTATGGGCTTCCAAATATCACTTTGCCAATTCCACAAGAACTGTCTTAGCGAAAGGCTTCTTGAGGGGAAAGCTGTAACTCTCTGAGATGCTTTCAAAGAACACAAAGAAGTTTCTCAAAAGCTTCTTTCTCTTTGTTATCGGAGGATATTTCCTTTGGCCCTATAGTCTCGAAAGGGATCCGAAATATCTGTTCTCAGATTCCACAGAAATAAGGCTAGCAAAGAGATCCACGAAATAAACATGTAACTCTGTGAGATGAATTAACAGAACACTAAGCAGATTCTCAGAACGCTTCTTTCCAGATTTCATCTGAGGATATTTCCTTTTTCACCATAGCCCTCTATGGGCTTCCAAATATCACTTTGCCAATTCCACAAGAACTGTCTTAGCGAAAGGCTTCTTGAGAGGAAAGCTGTAACTCTGTGAGATTATTTCACCGAACTCCAAGAAGTTTCTCAAAAAGCTTCTTTCTCTTTGTTATCGGAGGATATTTCCTTTGGCCCTATAGTCTCCAAAGGTATCCGAAATATCTGTTCTCAGATACCACAGAAATAAGGGTAGCAAAGAGATCCACGAAATACAGATGTAACTCTGTGTGATGAATTAACAGAACACTAAGCAGTTTCTCAGAAAGCTTCTTTCCAGATTTCTTCTGAGGATATTTCCTTTTTCACCATCGCCCTCTATGGGCTTCCAAATATCACTTTGCCAATTCCACAAGAACTGTCGTAGCGAAAGGCTTCTTGAGGCGAAAGCTGTAACTCTCTGAGATGATTTCAGAGAACACAAAGAAGTTTCTCAGAAAGCTTCTTTCTCTTTGTTGTCGGAGGATATTTCCTTTGGCCCTATAGTCTCCAAAGGGATCCGAAATATCTGTTCTCAGATTCCACAGAAATAAGGCTAGCAAAGAGATCCACGAGATACAGATGTAACTCTGTGAGATGAATTAACAGAACACTAAGCCGTTTCTCAGAAAGCTTCTTTCCAGATTTCATCTGAGGATATTTCCTTTTTCACCATAGCCCTGTTTGGGTTTCCAAATATCACTTTGCCAATTCCACATGAACTGTCTTAGCGAAAGGCTTCTTGAGGGGGAAGCTGTAACTCAGTGAGATGATTTCACAGAACACAAAGAAGTTTCTCAAAAAGCTTCTTTCTCTTTGTTATCGGAGGATATTTCCTTTGGCCCTATAGTCTCCAAAGGGATCCGAAATATCTGTTCTCAGATTCCACAGAAAAAAGGCTAGCAAAGAGATCCACGAAATACAGATGTAACTCTGTGAGATGAATTAACAGAACACTAAGCACTTTCTCAGAAAGCTTCTTTCCAGATTTCCTCTGAGGATATTTCCTTTTTCACCATAGCAATCTATGGGCTTCCAAATATCACTTTGCCAATTCCACAAGAACTGTCTTAGCGAAAGGCTTCTTGAGGGGAAAGCTGTAACTCTGTGAGATGATTTCACAGAACACAAAGATGTTTCTCAAAAAGCTTCTTTCTCTTTGTTATCGGAGGATATTTCCTTTGGCCCTATAGTCTCCAAAGGGATCCGAAATATCTGTTCTCAGATTCCACAGAAATAAGGCTAGCAAAGAGATCCACGAAATACAGATGTAACTCTGTGATATGAATTAACAGAACACTAAGCAGTTTCTCAGAAAGCTTCTTTCCAGATTTCCTATGAGGATATTTCCTTTTTCACCATCGCCCTCTATGGGCTTCCAAATATCACTTTGCCAATTCCACAAGAACTGTCTTAGCGAAAGGCTTCTTGAGGGGAAAGCTGTAACTCTGTGAGATGATTTCACAGAACACAAAGAAGTTTCTCAGAAAGCTTCTTTCTCTTTGTTATCGGAGGATATTTCCTTTGGCCCAATAGACTTCAAAGGGATCCGAAATATCTGTTCTCAGATTCCATAGAAAAAAGGCTAGCAAAGAGATCCACGAAATACAGATGTAACTCTTTGAGATGAATTAACAGAACACTAAGCACTTTCTCAGAAAGCTTCTTTCCAGATTTCCTCTGAGGATATTTCCTTTTTCACCATAGCCCTCTATGGGCTTCCAAATATCACTTTGCCAATTCCACAAGAACTGTCTTAGCGAAAGGCTTCTTGAGGGGAAAGCTGTAACTCTGTGACATGATTTCACAGAACACAAAGAAGTTTCTCAAAAAGCTTCTTTCTCTTTGTTATCGGAGGATATTTCCTTTGGCCCTATAGTCTCCAAAGGGATCCGAAATATCTGTTCTCAGATTCCACAGAAATAAGGCTAGCAAAGAGATCCACGAAATAAACGTGTAACTCTGTGAGATGAATTAACAGAACACTAAGCAGTTTCTCAGAAAGCTTCTTTCCAGATTTCCTCTGAGGATATTTCCTTTTTCACCATCGCCCTCTGGGGGTTCCAAATATCACTTTGCCAATTCCACAAGAACTGTCTTAGCGAAAGGCTTCTTGAGGGGAAAGCTGTAACTCTGTGAGATGATTTCACAGAACACAAAGAAGTTTCTCAGAAAGCTTCTTTCCCTTTGTTATAGGAGGATATTTCCTTTGGCCCTATAGTCTCCAAAGGGATCCGAAATATCTGTTCTCAGATTCCACAGGAATAAGGCTAGCAAAGAGACCCACGAAATACAGATGTAACTCTGTGAGATGAATTAACAGAACACTAAGCAGATTCTCAGAAAGCTTCTTTCCAGATTTCATCTGAGGATATTTACTTTTTCACCATAGCTCCCTATGGGCTTCCAAATATCACTTTGCCAATTCCACAAGAACTGTCTTAGCGAAAGGCTTCTTGAGAGGAAAGCTGTAATTCTGTGAGATTATTTCACCGAACTCCAAGCAGTTTCTCAAAAAGCTTCTTTCTCTTTGTTATCGGAGGATATTTCCTTTGGCCCTATAGTCTCCAAAGGTATCCGAAATATCTGTTCTCAGATTCCACAGAAATAAGGGTAGCAAAGAGATCCACGAAATACAGATGTAACTCTGTGAGATGAATTAACAGAACACTAAGCAGTTTCTCAGAAAGCTTCTTTCCAGATTTCATCTGAGGATATTTCCTTTTTCACCATAGCCCTCTATGGGCTTCCAAATATCACTTTGCCAATTCCACAAGAACTGTCTTAGCGAAAGACTTCTTGAGGGGAAAGCTGTAACTCTGTGATATGATTTCACAGAACACAAAGAAGTTTCTCAGAACGCTTCTTTCTCTTTGTTATCGGAGGATATTTCCTTTGGCCCTGTAGTCTCCAAAGGGATCCGAAATATCTGTTCTCAGAATCCACAGAAATAAGGCTAGCAAAGAGATCCACGAAATACAGATGTAACTCTGTGAGATGAATTAACAGAACACTAAGCAGTTTCTCAGAAAGCTTCTTTCCAGATTTCCTCTGAGGATATTTACTTTTTCACCGTAGCCCTCTATGGGCTTCCAAATATCACTTTGCCAATTCCACAAGAACTGTCTTAGCGAAAGGCTTCTTGAGGGGACAGCTGTAACTCTGTGAGATGATTTCACAGAACACAAAGAAGTTTCTCAAAAAGCTTCTTTCTCTTTGTTATCGGAGGATATTTCCTTTGGACCTATAGCCTTCAAAGGGATCCGAAATATCTGTTCTCAGATTCCACAGAAATAAGGCTAGCAAAGAGATCCACGAAATACAGATGTAACTCTGTGAGATGAATTAAGAGAACACTAAGCACTTTCTCAGAAAGCTTCTTTCCAGATTTCCTCTGAGGATATTTCCTTTTTCACCATAGCCCTCTATGGGCTTCCAAATATCACTTTGCCAATTCCACAAGAACTCTCTTAGCGAAAGGCTTCTTGAGAGGAAAGCTGTAACTCTGTGAGATGATTTCAAAGAACACAAAGAAGTTTCTCAGAAAGCTTCTTTCTCTTTGTTATCGGAGGATATTTCCTTTGACCCTATAGTCTCCAAAGGGATCCGAAATATCTGTTCTCAGATTCCACAGGAATAAGGCTAGCAAAGAGACCCACGAAATACAGATGTAACTCTGTGAGATGAATTAACAGAACACTAAGCAGTTTCTCAGAAAGCTTCTTTCCAGATTTCATCTGAGGATATTTCCTTTTTCACCATCGCCCTCTATGGGATTCCAAATATCACTTTGCCAATTCCACAAGAACTGTCTTAGCGAAAGACTTCTTGAGGGAAAAGCTGTAACTCTGAGAGTTGATTTCACAGAACACAAAGAAGTTTCTCAGAAAGCTTCTTTCTCTTTTTTATCGGAGGATATTTCCTTTGCCCCTATAGTCTCCAAAGGGATCCGAAATATCTGTTCTCAGATTCCACAGAAATAAGTCTAGCAAAGAGATCCACGAAATACAGATGTAACTCTGTGAGATGAACTAACAGAACATTAAGCAGTTTCTCAGAAAGCTTCTTTCCATATTTCTTCTGAGGATATTTCCTTTTTCACCATCGCCCTCTATGGGCTTCCAAATATCACTTTGCCAATTCCACAAGAACTGTCTTAGCGAAAGGCTTCTTGAGGCGAAAGCTGTAACTCTGTGAGATGATTTCAGAGAACACAAAGAAGTTTCTCAGAAAGCTTCTTTCTCTTTGTTGTCGGAGGATATTTCCTTTGGCCCTATAGTCTCCAAAGGGATCCGAAATATCTGTTCTCAGATTCCACAGAAATAAGGCTAGCAAAGAGATCCACGAAATACAGAGGTAACTCTGTGAGATGAATTAACAGAACACTAAGCAGTTTCTCAGAAAGCTTCTTTCCAGATTTCATCTGAGGATATTTCCTTTTTCACCATAGCCCTGTTTGGGCTTCCAAATATCACTTTGCCAATTCCACATGAACTGTCTTAGCAAAAGGCTTCTTGAGGGGAAAGCTGTAACTCTGTGAGATTATTTCACCGAACTCCAAGAAGTTTCTCAAAAAGCTTCTTTCTCTTTGTTATCGGAGGATATTTCCTTTGGCCCTATAGTCTCCAAAGGTATCCGAAATATCTGTTCTCAGATTCCACAGAAATAAGGGTAGCAAAGAGATCCACGAAATACAGATGTAACTCTGTGAGATGAATTAACAGAACACTAAGCAGTTTCTCAGAAAGCTTCTTTCCAGATTTCATCTGAGGATATTTCCTTTTTCACCATAGCCCTCTATGGGCTTCCAAATATCACTTTGCCAATTCCACAAGAACTGTCTTAGCGAAAGGCTTCTTGAGGGGAAAGCTGTAACTCTGTGATATGATTTCACAGAACACAAAGAAGTTTCTCAGAACGCTTCTTTCTCTTTGTTATCGGAGGATATTTCCTTTGGCCCTGTAGTCTCCAAAGGGATCCTAAATATCTGTTCTCAGAATCCACAGAAATAAGGCTAGCAAAGAGATCCACGAAATACAGATGTAACTCTGTGAGATGAATTAACAGAACACTAAGCAGTTTCTCAGAAAGCTTCTTTCCAGATTTCCTCTGAGGATATTTCCTTTTTCACCATCGCCCTCTGGGGGTTCCAAATATCACTTTGCCAATTCCACAAGAACTGTCTTAGCGAAAGGCTTCTTGAGGGGAAAGCTGTAACTCTGTGAGATGATTTCACAGAACACAAAGAAGTTTCTCAGAAAGCTTCTTTCTCTTTGTTATCGGAGGATATTTCCTTTGGCCCTATAGTCTCCAAAGGGATCCGAAATATCTGTTCTCAGATTCCACAGGAATAAGGCTAGCAAAGAGACCCACGAAATACAGATGTAACTCTGTGAGATGAATTAACAGAACACTAAGCAGATTCTCAGAAAGCTTCTTTCCAGATTTCATCTGAGGATATTTCCTTTTTCACCATAGCCCCCTATGGGCTTCCAAATATCACTTTGCCAATTCCACAAGAACTGTCTTAGCGAAAGGCTTCTTGAGAGGAAAGCTGTAATTCTGTGAGATTATTTCACCGAACTCCAAGAAGTTTCTCAAAAAGCTTCTTTCTCTTTGTTATCGGAGGATATTTCCTTTGGCCCTATAGTCTCCAAAGGTATCCGAAATATCTGTTCTCAGATTCCACAGAAATAAGGCTAGCAAAGAGATCCACGAAATACAGATGTAACTCTGTGAGATGAATTAACAGAACACTAAGCAGTTTCTCAGAAAGCTTCTTTCCAGATTTCATCTGAGGATATTTCCTTTTTCACCATAGCCCTCTATGGGCTTCCAAATATCACTTTGCCAATTCCACAAGAACTGTCTTAGCGAAAGGCTTCTTGAGGGAAAAGCTGTAACTCTGTGATATGATTTCACAGAACACAAAGAAGTTTCTCAGAACGCTTCTTTCTCTTTGTTATCGGAGGATATTTCCTTTGGCCCTGTAGTCTCCAAAGGGATCCGAAATATCTGTTCTCAGAATCCACAGAAATAAGGCTAGCAAAGAGATCCACGAAATACAGATGTAACTCTGTGAGATGAATTAACAGAACACTAAGCAGTTTCTCAGAAAGCTTCTTTCCAGATTTCCTCTGAGGATATTTACTTTTTCACCGTAGCCCTCTATGCGCTTCCAAATAGCACTTTGCCAATTCCACAAGAACTGTCTTAGCGAAAGGCTTCTTGAGGGGACAGCTGTAACTCTGTGAGATGATTTCACAGAACACAAAGAAGTTTCTCAAAAAGCTTCTTTCTCTTTGTTATCGGAGGATATTTCCTTTGGACCTATAGCCTTCAAAGGGATCCGAAATATCTGTTCTCAGATACCACAGAAATAAGGCTAGCAAAGAGATCCACGAAATACAGATGTAACTCAGTGAGATGAATTAAGAGAACACCAAGCACTTTCTCAGAAAGCTTCTTTCCAGATTTCCTCTGAGGATATTTCCTTTTTCACCATAGCCCTCTATGGGCTTCCAAATATCACTTTGCCAATTCCACAAGAACTGTCTTAGCGAAAGGCTTCTTGAGGGGAAAGCTGTAACTCTCTGAGATGCTTTCACAGAACACAAAGAAGTTTCTCAAAAAGCTTCTTTCTCTTTGTTATCGGAGGATATTTCCTTTGGCCCTATAGTCTCCAAAGGGATCCGAAATATCTGTTCTCAGATTCCACAGAAATAAGGCTAGCAAAGAGATCCACGAAATAAACATGTAACTCTGTGAGATGAATTAACAGAACACTAAGCAGTTTCTCAGAAAGCTTCTTTCCAGATTTCCTCTGAGGATATTTCCTTTTTCACCATCGCCCTCTGGGGGTTCCAAATATCACTTTGCCAATTCCACAAGAACTGTCTTAGCGAAAGGCTTCTTGAGGGGAAAGCTGTAACTCTGTGAGATGATTTCACAGAACACAAAGAAGTTTCTCAGAAAGCTTCTTTCTCTTTGTTATCGGAGGATATTTCCTTTGGCCCTATAGTCTCCAAAGGGATCCGAAATATCTGTTCTCAGATTCCACAGGAATAAGGCTAGCAAAAAGACCCACGAAATACAGATGTAACTCTGTGAGATGAATTAACAGAACACTAAGCAGTTTCTCAGAAAGCTTCTTTCCAGATTTCATCTGAGGATATTTCCTTTTTCACCATCGCCCTCTAAGGGACTCCAAATATCACTTTGCCAATTCCACAAGAACTGTCTTAGCGAAAGACTTCTTGAGGGAAAAGCTGTAACTCTGTGAGTTGATTTCACAGAACACAAAGAAGTTTCTCAGAAAGCTTCTTTCTCTTTTTTATCGGAGGATATTTCCTTTGCCCCTATAGTCTCCAAAGGGATCCGAAATATCTGTTCTCAGATTCCACAGAAATAAGGCTAGCAAAGAGATCCACGAAATACAGATGTAACTCTTTGAGATGAACTAACAGAACACTAAGCAGTTTCTCAGAAAGCTTCTTTCCAGATTTCTTCTGAGGATATTTCCTTTTTCACCATCGCCCTCTATGGGCTTCCAAATATCACTTTGCCAATTCCACAAGAACTGTCTTAGCGAAAGGCTTCTTGAGGCGAAAGCTGTAACTCTGTGAGATGATTTCAGAGAACACAAAGAAGTTTCTCAGAAAGCTTCTTTCTCTTTGTTGTCGGAGGATATTTCCTTTGGCCCTATAGTCTCCAAAGGGATCCGAAATATCTGTTCTCAGATTCCACAGAAATAAGGCTAGCAAAGAGATCTACGAAATACAGATGTAACTCTGTGAGATGAATTAACAGAACACTAAGCAGTTTCTCAGAAAGCTTCTTTCCAGATTTCATCTGAGGATATTTCCTTTTTCACCATAGCGCTGTTTGGGCTTCCAAATATCACTTTGCCAATTCCACATGAACTGTCTTAGCGAAAGGCTTCTTGAGGGGGAAGCTGTAACTCGGTGAGATGATTTCACAGAACACAAAGAAGTTTCTCAAAAAGCTTCTTTCTCTTTGTTATCGAAGGATATTTCCTTTGGCCCTATAGTCTCCAAAGGGATCCGAAATATCTGTTCTCAGATTCCACAGAAAAAAGGCTAGCAAAGAGATCCACGAAATACAGATGTAACTCTGTGAGATGAATTAACAGAACACTAAGCAGTTCCTCAGAAAGCTTCTTTCCAGATGTCCTCTGAGGATATTTCCTTTTTCACCATCGCCCTCTATGGGCTTCCAAATATCACTTTGCCAATTCCACAAGAACTGTCTTAGCGAAAGGCTTCTTGAGGGGAAAGCCAAAACTCTGTGAGATGATTTCACAGAACACGAAGAAGTTTCTCAGAAAGCTTCTTTCTCTTTGTTATCGAAGGATATTTCCTTTGTCCAATAGTCTTCAAAGGGATCCGAAATATCTGTTCTCAGATTCCACCGAAATAAGGCTAGCAAAGAGATCCACGAAATACAGATGTAACTCTTTGAGATGAATTAACAGAACACTAAGCACTTTCTCAGAAAGCTTCTTTCCAGATTTACTCTGAGGATATTTCCTTTTTCACCATAGCCCTCTATGGGCTTCCAAATATCACTTTGCCAATTCCACAAGAACTGTCTTAGCGAAAGGCTTCTTGAGCGGAAAGCTGTAACTCTGTGACATGATTTCACAGAACACAAAGAAGTATCTCAAAAAGCTTCTTTCTCTTTGTTATCGGAGGATATTTCCTTTGGCCCTATAGTCTCCAAAGGGATCCGAAATATCTGTTCTCAGATTAAACAGAAATAAGGCTAGCAAAGAGATCCACGAAATACAGATGTAACTCTGTGAGATGAATTAACAGAACACTAAGCAGTTTCTCAGAAAGCTTCTTTCCAGATTTCCTATGAGGATATTTCCTTTTTCACCATCGCCCTCTATGGGCTTCCAAATATCACTTTGCCAATTCCACAAGAACTGTCTTAGCGAAAGGCTTCTTGAGGCGAAAGCTGTAACTCTGTGAGATGATTTCAGAGAACACAAAGAAGTTTCTCAGAAAGCTTCTTTCTCTTTGTTGTCGGAGGATATTTCCTTTGGCCCTATAGTCTCTAAAGGGATCCGAAATATCTGTTCTCAGATTCCACAGAAATAAGGCTAGCAAAGAGATCCACGAAATACAGATGTAACTCTTTGAGATGAATTAACAGAACACTAAGCACTTTCTCAGAAAGCTTCTTTCCAGATTTACTCTGAGGATATTTCCTTTTTCACCATAGCCCTCTATGGGCTTCCAAATATCACTTTGCCAATTCCACAAGAACTGTCTTAGCGAAAGGCTTCTTGAGCGGAAAGCTGTAACTCTGTGACATGATTTCACAGAACACAAAGAAGTATCTCAAAAAGCTTCTTTCTCTTTGTTATCGGAGGATATTTCCTTTGGCCCTATAGTCTCCAAAGGGATCCGAAATATCTGTTCTCAGATTAAACAGAAATAAGGCTAGCAAAGAGATCCACGAAATACAGATGTAACTCTGTGAGATGAATTAACAGAACACTAAGCAGTTTCTCAGAAAGCTTCTTTCCAGATTTCCTATGAGGATATTTCCTTTTTCACCATCGCCTTCTATGGGCTTCCAAATATCACTTTGCCAATTCCACAAGAACTGTCTTAGCGAAAGGCTTCTTGAGGCGAAAGCTGTAACTCTGTGAGATGATTTCAGAGAACACAAAGAAGTTTCTCAGAAAGCTTCTTTCTCTTTGTTGTCGGAGGATATTTCCTTTGGCCCTATAGTCTCCAAAGGGATCCGAAATATCTGTTCTCAGATTCCACAGAAATAAGGCTAGCAAAGAGATCTACGAAATACAGATGTAACTCTGTGAGATGAATTAACAGAACACTAAGCAGTTTCTCAGAAAGCTTCTTTCCAGATTTCATCTGAGGATATTTCCTTTTTCACCATAGCCCTGTTTGGGCTTCCAAATATCACTTTGCCAATTCCACATGAACTGTCCTAGCGAAAGGCTTCTTGAGGGGGAAGCTGTAACTCGGTGAGATGATTTCACAGAACACAAAGAAGTTTCTCAAAAAGCTTCTTTCTCTTTGTTATCGAAGGATATTTCCTTTGGCCCTATAGTCTCCAAAGGGATCCGAAATATCTGTTCTCAGATTCCACAGAAAAAAGGCTAGCAAAGAGATCCACGAAATACAGATGTAACTCTGTGAGATGAATTAACAGAACACTAAGCAGTTTCTCAGAAAGCTTCTTTCCAGATGTCCTCTGAGGATATTTACTTTTTCACCATCGCCCTCTATGGGCTTCCAAATATCACTTTGACAATTCCACAAGAACTGTCTTAGCGAAAGGCTTCTTGAGGGGAAAGCCATAACTCTGTGAGATGATTTCACAGAACACAAAGAAGTTTCTCAGAAAGCTTCTTTCTCTTTGTTATCGAAGGATATTTCCTTTGGCCCAATAGTCTTCAAAGGGATCCGAAATATCTGTTCTCAGATTCCACAGAAATAAGGCTAGCAAAGAGATCCACGAAATACAGATGTAACCCTTTGAGATGATTTAACAGAACACTAAGCACTTTCTCAGAAAGCTTCTTTCCAGATTTCCTCTGAGGATATTTCCTTTTTCACCATAGCCCTCTATGGGCTTCCAAATATCACTTTGCCAATTCCACAAGAACTGTCTTAGCGAAAGGCTTCTTGAGGGGAAAGCTGTAACTCTCTGACATGATTTCACAGAACACAAAGAAGTATCTCAAAAAGCTTCTTTCTCTTTGTTATCGCAGGATATTTCCTTTGGCCCTATAGTCTCCAAAGGGATCCGAAATATCTGTTCTCAGATTAAACAGAAATAAGGCTAGCAAAGAGATCCACGAAATACAGATGTAACTCTGTGAGATGAATTAACAGAACACTAAGCAGTTTCTCAGAAAGCTTCTTTCCAGATTTCCTATGAGGATATTTCCTTTTTCACCATCGCCCTCTATGGGCTTCCAAATATCACTTTGCCAATTCCACAAGAACTGTCTTAGCGAAAGGCTTCTTGAGGGGAAAGCTGTAACTCTGTGAGTTGATTTCACCGAACTCCAAGAAGTTTCTCAAAAAGCTTCTTTCTCTTTGTTATCGGAGGATATTTCCTTTTGCCCTATAGTCTCCAAAGGTATCCGAAATACGTGTTCTCAGATTCCACAGAAATAAGGGTAGCAAAGAGATCCACGAAATACAGATGTAACTCTGTGAGATGAATTAACAGAACACTAAGCAGTTTCTCAGAAAGCTTCTTTCCAGATTTCATCTGAGGATATTTTCTTTTTCACCATAGCCCTCTATGGGCTTCCAAATATCACTTTGCCAATTCCACAAGAACTGTCTTAGCGAAAGGCTTCTTGAGGGGAAAGCTGTAACTCTGTGATATGATTTCACAGAACACAAAGAAGTTTCTCAGAACGCTTCTTTCTCTTTGTTATCGGAGGATATTTCCTTTGGCCCTATAGTCTTCAAAGGGATCCGAAATATCTTCTTCTCAGATTCCACAGAAATAAGGCTAGCAAAGAGATCCACGAAATACAGATGTAACTCTGTGAGATGAATTAAGAGAACACTAAGCACTTTCTCAGTAAGCTTCTTTCCAGATTTCCTCTGAGGATATTTCCTTTTTCACCATAGCCCTCCAAGGGCTTCCAAATATCACTTTGAAAATTCCACAAGAACTGTCTTAGCGAAAGGCTTCTTGAGGGGAAAGCTGTAACTCTGTGAGATGATTTCACAGAACACAAAGAAGTTTCTCAGAAAGCTTCTTTCTCTTTCTTATCGGAGGATATTTCCTTTGGCCCTATAGTCTTCAAAGGGATCCGAAATATCTGTTCTCAGATTCCACAGAAATAAGGCTAGAAAAGAGATCCACGAAATACAGATGTAACTCTGTGAGATGAATTAACAGAACACTAAGCAGTTTCTCAGAAAGCTTCTTTACAGATTTCCTCTGAGGATATTTTCTTTTTCACCGTAGCCCTCTATGGGCTTCCAAATATCACTTTGCCAATTCCACAAGAACTGTCTTAGCGAAAGGCTTCTTGAGGGGAAAGCTGTAACTCTGTGAGATGATTTCACAGAACACAAAGAAGTTTCTCAAAAAGCTTCTTTCTCTTTGTTATCGGAGGATATTTCCTTTGGCCCTATAGTCTTCAAAGGGATCCGAAATATCTGTTCTCAGATTCCACAGAAATAAGGCTAGCAAAGAGATCCACGAAATACAGAGGTAACTCTGTGAGATGAATTAAGAGAACACTAAGCACTTTCTCAGAAAGCTTCTTTCCATATTTCCTCTGAGGATATTTCCTTTTTCACCATAGCCCTCTATGGGCTTCCAAATATCACTTTGACAATTCCACAAGAACTGTCTTAGCGAAAGGCTTCTTGAGGGGAATGCTGTAACTCTCTGAGATGCTTTCAAAGAACACAAAGAAGTTTCTCAAAAAGCTTCTTTCTCTTTGTTATCGGAGGATATTTCCTTTGGACCTATAGTCTCCAAAGGGATCCGAAATATCTGTTCTCAGATTCCACAGAAATAAGGCTAGCAAAGAGATCCACGAAATAAACATGTAACTCTTTGAGATGAATTAACAGAACACTAAGCAGTTTCTCAGAAAGTTTCTTTCCAGATTTCCTCTGAGGATATTTCCTTTTTCACCATCGCCCTCTGGGGGTTCCAAATATCACTTTGCCAATTCCACAAGAACTGTCTTAGCGAAAGACTTCTTGAGGGAAAAGCTGTAACTCTGTGAGTTGATTTCACAGGACACAAAGAAGTTTCTCAGAAAGCTTCTTTCTCTTTTTTAGCAGAGGATATTTCCTTTGCCCCTATAGTCTCCAAAGGGATCCGAAATATCTGTTCTCAGATTCCACAGAAATAAGGCTAGCAAAGAGATCCACGAAATACAGATGTAACTCTTTGAGATGAACTAACAGAACACTAAGCAGTTTCTCAGAAAGCTTCTTTCAAGATTTCTTCTGAGGATATTTCCTTTTTCACCATCGCCCTCTATGGGCTTCCAAATATCACTTTGCCAATTCCACAAGAACTGTCTTAGCGAAAGGTTTCTTGAGGCGAAAGCTGTAACTCTGTGAGATGGTTTCACAGAACACAGAGAAATTTCTCAGAAAGCTTCTTTCTCTTTGTTGTCGGAGGATATTTCCTTTGGCCCTATAGTCTCCAAAGGGATCCGAAATATCTGTTCTCAGATTCCACAGAAATAAGGCTAGCAAAGAGATCCACGAAATACAGATGTAACTCTGTGAGATGAATTAACAGAACACTAAGCAGTTTCTCAGAAAGCTTCTTTCCAGATTTCATCTGAGGATATTTCCTATTTCACCATAGCCCTGTTTGGGCTTCCAAATATCACTTTGCCAATTCCACATGAACTGTCTTAGCGAAAGGCTTCTTCAGGGGAAAGCTGTAACTCTGTGAGATGATTTCAAAGAACACAAAGAAGTTTCTCAAAAAGCTTCTTTCTCTTTGTTATCGGAGGATATTTCCTTTGGCCCTGTAGTCTCCAAAGGGATCCGAAATATCTGTTCTTAGATTCCACAGAAATAAGGCTAGCAAAGACATCCACGAAATACAGATGTAACTCTGTGAGATGAATTAACAGAACACTCAGCAGTTTCTCAAAAAGCTTCTTTCCAGATTTCCTCTGAGGATACTTCCTTTTTCACCATAGCCCTCTATGGGCTTCCAAATATCACTTTGCCAATTCCACAAGAACTGTCTTAGCGAAAGGCTTCTTGAGGGGAAAGCTGTAACTCTGTGAAATAATTTCACAGAACACAAAGAAGTTTCTCAGAAAGCTTCTTTCTCTTTGTTATCGGAGGATATTTCCTTTGGCCCTTTAGTCTTCAAAGGGATCCGAAATATCTGTTCTCAGATTCCACAGAAATAAGGCTAGCAAAGAGAGCCACGAAATACAGATGTAACTCTGTGAGATGAATTAACAGAACACTAAGCAGTTTCTCAGAAAGCTTCTTTCCAGATTTCCTCTGAGGATATTTCCTTTTTCACCATAGCCCTCTATGGGCTTCCAAATGTCACTTTGCCAATTACACAAGAACTGTCTTAGCGAAAGGCTTCTTGAGGGGAAAGCTGTAATTCTGTGAGTTGATTTCACAGAACACAAAGAAGTTTCTCAGAAAGCTTCTTTCTCTTTGTTATCGGAGGATATTTCCTTTGGCCGTATAGTCTTCAAAGGGATCCGAAATATCTGTTCTCAGATTCCACAGAAATAAGGCTAGCAAAGAGATCCACGAAATACAGATGTAACTCTGTGAGATGAATTAACAGAACACTAAGCAGTTTCTCAGAAAGCTTCTTTCCAGATTTCATCTGAGGATATTTCCTTTTTCACCATAGCCCTCTATGGGCTTCCAAATATCACTTTGCCAATTCCACAAGAACTGTCTTAGCGAAAGGCTTCTTGAGGGGAAAGCTGTAACTCTGTGAGATGATTTCACAGAACACAAAGAAGTTTCTCAAAAAGATTCTTTCTCTTTGTTATCGGAGGATATTTCCTTTGGCCCTATAGTCTTCAAAGGGATCCGAAATTCTGTTCTCAGATTCCACAGAAATAAGGCTAGCAAAGAGATCCACGAAATACAGATGTAACTCTGTGAGATGAATTAACAGAACACTAAGCAGTTTCTCAGAAAGCTTCTTTCCAGATTTCCTCTGAGGATATTTCCTTTTTCACCATCGCCCTCTATGTGCTTCCAAATATCACTTTGCCAATTCCACAAGAACTGTCTTAGCGAAAAGCTTCTAGAGGGGAAAGCCATAACTCTGTGAGATGATTTCACAGAACACAAAGAAGTTTCTCAGAAAGCTTCTTTCTCTTTGTTATCGAAGGATATTTCCTTTGGCCCAATAGTCTTCAAAGGGATCCGAAATATCTGTTCTCAGATTCCACAGAAATAAGGCTAGCAAAGAGATCCACGAAATACAGATGTAAATCTGTGAGATGAATTAACAGAACACTAAGCAGTTTCTCAGAAAGCTTCTTTCCAGATTTCATCTGAGGATATTTTCTTTTTCACCATTGCCCTCTATGGGCTTCCAAATATCACTTTGCCAATTCCACAAGAACTGTCTTAGCGAAAGGCTTCTTGAGGGGAAAGCTGTAACTCTGTGATATGATTTCACAGAACACAAAGAAGTTTCTCAGAACGCTTCTTTCTCTTTGTTGTCGGAGGATATTTCCTTTGGCCCTGTAGTCTCCAAAGGGATCCGAAATATCTGTTCTCAGAATCCACAGAAATAAGGCTAGCAAAGCGATCCACGAAATACAGATGTAACTCTGTGAGATGAATTAACAGAACACTAAGCAGTTTCTCAGAAAGCTTCTTTCCAGATTTCCTCTGAGGATATTTACTTTTTAACCGTAGCCCTCTATGGGCTTCCAAATATCACTTTGCCAATTCCACAAGAACTGTCTTAGCGAAAGGCTTCTTGACGGGACAGCTGTAACTCTGTGAGATGATTTCACAGAACACAAAGAAGTTTCTCAAAAAGCTTCTTTCTCTTTGTTATCGGAGGATATTTCCTTTGGACCTATAGCCTTCAAAGGGATCCGAAATATCTGTTCTCAGATTCCACAGAAATAAGGCTAGCAAAGAGATCCACGAAATACAGATGTAACTCTGTGAGATGAAGTAAGAGAACACTAAGCACTTTCTCAGAAAGCTTCTTTCCAGATTTCCTCTGAGGATATTTCCTTTTTCACCATAGCCCTCTATGGGCTTCCAAATATCACTTTGCCAATTCCACAAGAACTGTCTTAGCGAAAGGCTTCTTGAGGGGAAAGCTGTAACTCTCCGAGTTGCTTTCAAAGAACACAAAGAAGTTTCTCAAAAAGCTTCTTTCTCTTTGTTATCGGAGGATATTTCCTTTGGCCCTATAGTCTCCAAAGGGATCCGAAATATCTGTTCTCAGATTCCACAGAAATAAGGCTAGCAAAGAGATCCACGAAATAAACATGTAACTCTGTGAGATGAATTAACAGAACACTAAGCAGTTTCTCAGAAAGCTTCTTTCCAGATTTCCTCTGAGGATATTTCCTTTTTCACCATCGCCCTCTGGGGGTTCCAAATATCACTTTGCCAATTCCACAAGAACTGTCTTAGCGAAAGGCTTCTTGAGGGGAAAGCTGTAACTCTGTGAGATGATTTCACAGAACACAAAGAAGTTTCTCAGAAAGCTTCTTTCTCTTTGTTATCGGAGGATATTTCCTTTGACCCTATAGTCTCCAAAGGGATCCGAAATATCTGTTCTCAGATTCCACAGGAATAAGGCTAGCAAAGAGACCCACGAAATACAGATGTAACTCTGTGAGATGAACTAACAGAACACTAAGCAGTTTCTCAGAAAGCTTCTTTCCAGATTTCATCTGAGGATATTTCCTTTTTCACCATCGCCCTCTATGGGATTCCAAATATCACTTTGCCAATTCCACAAGAACTGTCTTAGCGAAAGGCTTCTTGAGGGGAAAGCTGTAACTCTGTGAGATGATTTCACAGAACACAAAGAAGTTTCTCAAAAAGATTCTTTCTCTTTGTTATCGGAGGATATTTCCTTTGGCCCTATAGTCTCCAAAGGGATCCGAAATATCTGTTCTCAGATTCCACAGAAATAAGGCTAGCAAAGAGATCCACGAAATACAGATGTAACTCTGTGAGATGAATTAACAGAACACTAAGCAGTTTCTCACAAAGCTTCTTTCCAGATTTCCTCTGAGGATATTTCCTTTTTCACCATCGCCCTCTATGTGCTTCCAAATATCACTTTGCCAATTCCACAAGAACTGTCTTAGCGAAAGGCTTCTAGAGGGGAAAGCCATAACTCTGTGAGATGATTTCACAGAACACAAAGAAGTTTCTCAGAAAGCTTCTTTCTCTTTGTTATCGGAGGATATTTCCTTTGGCCCAATAGTCTTCAAAGGGATCCGAAATATCTGTTCTCAGATTCCACAGAAATAAGGCTAGCAAAGAGATCCACGAAATACAGATGTAACTCTGTGAGATGAATTAACAGAACACTAAGCAGTTTCTCAGAAAGCTTCTTTCCAGATTTCATCTGAGGATATTTTCTTTTTCACCATTGCCCTCTATGGGCTTCCAAATATCACTTTGCCAATTCCACAAGAACTGTCTTAGCGAAAGGCTTCTTGAGGGGAAAGCTGTAACTCTGTGATATGATTTCACAGAACACAAAGAAGTTTCTCAGAACGCTTCTTTCTCTTTGTTATCGGAGGATATTTCCTTTGGCCCTGTAGTCTCCAAAGGGATCCGAAATATCTGTTCTCAGAATCCACAGAAATAAGGCTAGCAAAGCGATCCACGAAATACAGATGTAACTCTGTGAGATGAATTAACAGAACACTAAGCAGTTTCTCAGAAAGCTTCTTTCCAGATTTCCTCTGAGGATATTTACTTTTTAACCGTAGCCCTCTATGGGCTTCCAAATATCACTTTGCCAATTCCACAAGAACTGTCTTATCGAAAGGCTTCTTGAGGGGACAGCTGTAACTCTGTGAGATGATTTCACAGAACACAAAGAAGTTTCTCAAAAAGCTTCTTTCTCTTTGTTATCGGAGGATATTTCCTTTGGACCTATAGCCTTCAAAGGGATCCGAAATATCTGTTCTCAGATTCCACAGAAATAAGGCTAGCAAAGAGATCCACGAAATACAGATGTAACTCTGTGAGATGAAGTAAGAGAACACTAAGCACTTTCTCAGAAAGCTTCTTTCCAGATTTCCTCTGAGGATATTTCCTTTTTCACCATAGCCCTCTATGGGCTTCCAAATATCACTTTGCCAATTCCACAAGAACTGTCTTAGCGAAAGGCTTCTTGAGGGGAAAGCTGTAACTCTCCGAGTTGCTTTCAAAGAACACAAAGAAGATTCTCAAAAAGCTTCTTTCTCTTTGTTATCGGAGGATATTTCCTTTGGCCCTATAGTCTCCAAAGGGATCCGAAATATCTGTTCTCAGATTCCACAGAAATAAGGCTAGCAAAGAGATCCACGAAATAAACATGTAACTCTGTGAGATGAATTAACAGAACACTAAGCAGTTTCTCAGAAAGCTTCTTTCCAGATTTCCTCTGAGGATATTTCCTTTTTCACCATCGCCCTCTGGGGGTTCCAAATATCACTTTGCCAATTCCACAAGAACTGTCTTAGCGAAAGGCTTCCTGAGGGGAAAGCTGTAACTCTGTGAGATGATTTCACAGAACACAAAGAAGTTTCTCAGAAAGCTTCTTTCTCTTTGTTATCGGAGGATATTTCCTTTGGCCCTATAGTCTCCAAAGGTATCCGAAATATCTGTTCTCAGATTCCACAGGAATAAGGCTAGCAAAGAGACCCACGAAATACAGATGTAACTCTGTGAGATGAACTAACAGAACACTAAGCAGTTTCTCAGAAAGCTTCTTTCCAGATTTCATCTGAGGATATTTCCTTTTTCACCATCGCCCTCTATGGGATTCCAAATATCACTTTGCCAATTCCACAAGAACTGTCTTAGCGAAAGACTTCTTGAGGGAAAAGCTGTAACTCTGTGAGTTGATTGCACAGAACACAAAGAAGTTTCTCAGAAAGCTTCTTTCTCTTTTTTATCGGAGGATATTTCCTTTGCCCCTATATTCTCCAAAGGGATCCGAAATATCTGTTCTCAGATTCCACAGAAATAAGGCTAGCAAAGAGATCCACGAAATACAGATGTAACTCTTTGAGATGAACTAACAGAACACTAAGCAGTTTCTCAGAAAGCTTCTTTCCAGATTTCTTCTGAGGATATTTCCTTTTTCACCATCGCCCTCTATGGGCTTCCAAATATCACTTTGCCAATTCCACAAGAACTGTCTTAGCGAAAGGCTTCTTGAGGCGAAAGCTGTAACTCTGTGAGATGATTTCAGAGAACACAAAGAAGTTTCTCAGAAAGCTTCTTTCTATTTGTTGTCGGAGGATATTTCCTTTGGCCCTATAGTCTCCAAAGGGATCCGAAATATCTGTTCTCAGATTCCACAGAAATAAGGCTAGAAAAGAGATCTACGAAATACAGATGTAACTCTGTGAGATGAATTAACAGAACACTAAGCAGTTTCTCAGAAAGCTTCTTTCCAGATTTCATCTGAGGATATTTCCTTTTTCACCATCGCCCTGTTTGGGCTTCCAAATATCACTTTGCCAATTCCACATGAACTGTCTTAGCGAAAGGCTTCCTGAGGGGGAAGCTGTAACTCGGTGAGATGATTTCACAGAACACAAAGAAGTTTCTCAAAAAGCTTCTTTCTCTTTGTTATCGAAGGATATTTCCTTTGGCCCTGTAGTCTCCAAAGGGATCCGAAATATCTGTTCTCAGATTCCACAGAAAAAAGGCTAGCAAAGAGATCCACGAAATACAGATGTAACTCTGTGAGATGAATTAACAGAACACTAAGCAGTTTCGCAGAAAGCTTCTTTCCAGATGTCCTCTGAGGATATTTCCTTTTTCACCATCGCCCTCTATGGGCTTCCAAATATCACTTTGCCAATTCCACAAGAACTGTCTTAGCGAAAGGCTTCTTGAGGGGAAAGCTGTAACTCTGTGACATGATTTCACAGAACACAAAGAAGTATCTCAAAAAGCTTCTTTCTCTTTGTTATCGGAGGATATTTCCTTTGGCCCTATAGTCTCCAAAGGGATCCGAAATATCTGTTCTCAGATTAAACAGAAATAAGGCTAGCAAAGAGATCCACGAAATACATATGTAACTCTTTGAGATGAATTAACAGAACACTAAGCACTTTCTCAGAAGGCTTCTTTCCAGATTTCCTCTGAGGATATTTCCTTTTTCACCATAGCCCTCTATGGGCTTCCAAATATCACTTTGCCAATTCCACAAGAACTGTCTTAGCGAAAGGCTTCTTGAGGGGAAAGCTGTAACTCTGTGACATGATTTCACAGAACACAAAGAAGTATCTCAAAAAGCTTCCTTCTCTTTGTTATCGGAGGATATTTCCTTTGGCCCTATAGTCTCCAAAGGGATCCGAAATATCTGTTCTCAGATTAAACAGAAATAAGGCTAGCAAAGAGATCCACGAAATACAGATGTAACTCTGTGAGATGAATTAACAGAACACTAAGCAGTTTCTCAGAAAGCTTCTTTCCAGATTTCCTATGAGGATATTTCCTTTTTCACCATCGCCCTCTATGGGCTTCCAAATATCACTTTGCCAATTCCACAAGAACTGTCTTAGCGAAAGGCTTCTTGAGGGGAAAGCTGTAACTCTGTGAGATGATTTCACAGAAAACAAAGAAGTTTCTCAGAAAGCTTCTTTCTCTTTGTTATCGGAGGATATTTCCTTTGGCCCAATAGACTTCAAAGGGATCCGAAATATCTGTTCTCAGATTCCACAGAAATAAGGCTAGCAAAGAGATCCACGAAATACAGATGTAACTCTTTGAGATGAATTAACAGAACACTAAGCACTTTCTGAGAAAGCTTCTTTCCAGATTTCATCTGAGGATATTTCCTTTTTCACCATAGCCCTCTATGGGCTTCCAAATATCACTTTGCCAATTCCACAAGAACAGTCTTAGCGAAAGGCTTCTTGAGGGGAAAGCTGTAACTCTGTGACATGATTTCACAGAACACAAAGAAGTTTCTCAAAAAGCTTCTTTCTCTTTTTTATCGGAGGATATTTCCTTTGGCCCTATAGTCTCCAAAGGGATCCGAAATATCTGTTCTCAGATTCCACAGAAAGAAGGCTAGCAAAGAGATCCACGAAATACAGATGTAACTCTGTGAGATGAATTAACAGAACACTAAGCAGTTTCTCAGAAAGCTTCTTTCCAGATTTCCTATGAGGATATTTCCTTTTTCACCATCGCCCTCTATGGCCTTCCAAATATCACTTTGCCAATTCCACAAGAACTGTCTTAGCGAAAGGCTTCTTGAGGGGACAGCTGTAACTCTGAGATGATTTCACAGAACACAAAGAAGTTTCTCAGAAAGCTTCTTTCTCTTTGTTATCGGAGGATATTTCCTTTGGCCCTATAGTCTTCAAAGGGATCCGAAATATCTGTTCTCAGATTCCACAGAAATAAGGCTAGCAAAGAGATCCACGAAATACAGATGTAACTCTGTGAGATGAATTAACAGAACACTAAGCAGATTCTCAGAAAGCTTCTTTCCAGATTTCATCTGAGGATATTTCCTTTTTCACCATCGCCCTCTATGGGCTTCCAAATATCACTTTGCCAATTCCACAAGAACTGTCTTAGCGAAAGGCTTCTTGAGAGGAAAGCTGTAACTCTGTGAGATTATTTCACCGAACTCCAAGAAGTTTCTCAAAAAGCTTCTTTCTCTTTGTTATCGGAGGATATTTCCTTTGGCCCTATAGTCTCCAAAGGTATCCGAAATACGTGTTCTCAGATTCCACAGAAATAAGGGTAGCAAAGAGATCCATGAAATACAGATGTAACTCTGTGAGATGAATTAACAGAACACTAAGCAGTTTCTCAGAAAGCTTCTTTCCAGATTTCATCTGAGGATATTTTCTTTTTCACCATAGCCCTCTATGGGCTTCCAAATATCACTTTGCCAATTCCACAAGAACTGTCTTAGCGAAAGGCTTCTTGAGGGGAAAGCTGTAACTCTGTGAGATGATTTCACAGAACACAAAGAAGTTTCTCAGAACGCTTCTTTCTCTTTGTTATCGGAGGATATTTCCTTTGGCCCTGTAGTCTTCAAAGGGATCCGAAATATCTGTTCTCAGATTCCACAGAAATAAGGCTAGCAAAGAGATCCACGAAATACAGATGTAACTCTGTGAGATGAATTAAGAGAACACTAAGCAGTTTCTCAGAAAGCTTCTTTCCAGATTTCATCTGAGGATATTTCCTTTTTCACCATAGCCCTCTAAGGGCTTCCAAATATCACTTTGACAATTCCACAAGAACTGTCTTAGCGAAAGGCTTCTTGAGGGGAAAGCTGTAACTCTGTGAGATGATTTCACAGAACACAAAGAAGTTTCTCAGAAAGCTTCTTTCTCTTTCTTATCGGAGGATATTTCCTTTGTCCAATAGTCTTCAAAGGGATCCGAAATATCTGTTCTCAGATTCCACCGAAATAAGGCTAGCAAAGAGATCCACGAAATACAGATGTAACTCTTTGAGATGAATTAACAGAACACTAAGCACTTTCTCAGAAAGCTTCTTTCCAGATTTACTCTGAGGATATTTCCTTTTTCACCATAGCCCTCTATGGGCTTCCAAATATCACTTTGCCAATTCCACAAGAACTGTCTTAGCGAAAGGCTTCTTGAGCGGAAAGCTGTAACTCTGTGACATGATTTCACAGAACACAAAGAAGTATCTCAAAAAGCTTCTTTCTCTTTGTTATCGGAGGATATTTCCTTTGGCCCTATAGTCTCCAAAGGGATCCGAAATATCTGTTCTCAGATTAAACAGAAATAAGGCTAGCAAAGAGATCCACGAAATACAGATGTAACTCTGTGAGATGAATTAACAGAACACTAAGCAGTTTCTCAGAAAGCTTCTTTCCAGATTTCCTATGAGGATATTTCCTTTTTCACCATCGCCCTCTATGGGCTTCCAAATATCACTTTGCCAATTCCACAAGAACTGTCTTAGCGAAAGGCTTCTTGAGGCGAAAGCTGTAACTCTGTGAGATGATTTCAGAGAACACAAAGAAGTTTCTCAGACAGCTTCTTTCTCTTTGTTGTCGGAGGATATTTCCTTTGGCCCTATAGTCTCTAAAGGGATCCGAAATATCTGTTCTCAGATTCCACAGAAATAAGGCTAGCAAAGAGATCCACGAAATACAGATGTAACTCTTTGAGATGAATTAACAGAACACTAAGCACTTTCTCAGAAAGCTTCTTTCCAGATTTACTCTGAGGATATTTCCTTTTTCACCATAGCCCTCTATGGGCTTCCAAATATCACTTTGCCAATTCCACAAGAACTGTCTTAGCGAAAGGCTTCTTGAGCGGAAAGCTGTAACTCTGTGACATGATTTCACAGAACACAAAGTAGTATCTCAAAAAGCTTCTTTCTCTTTGTTATCGGAGGATATTTCCTTTGGCCCTATAGTCTCCAAAGGGATCCGAAATATCTGTTCTCAGATTAAACAGAAATAAGGCTAGCAAAGAGATCCACGAAATACAGATGTAACTCTGTGAGATGAATTAACAGAACACTAAGCAGTTTCTCAGAAAGCTTCTTTCCAGATTTCCTATGAGGATATTTCCTTTTTCACCATCGTCCTCTATGGGCTTCCAAATATCACTTTGCCAATTCCACAAGAACTGTCTTAGCGAAAGGCTTCTTGAGGCGAAAGCTGTAACTCTGTGAGATGATTTCAGAGAACACAAAGAAGTTTCTCAGAAAGCTTCTTTCTCTTTGTTGTCGGAGGATATTTCCTTTGGCCCTATAGTCTCCAAAGGGATCCGAAATATCTGTTCTCAGATTCCACAGAAATAAGGCTAGCAAAGAGATCTACGAAATACAGATGTAACTCTGTGAGATGAATTAACAGAACACTAAGCAGTTTCTCAGAAAGCTTCTTTCCAGATTTCATCTGAGGATATTTCCTTTTTCACCATAGCCCAAAGAAGTTTCTCAAAAAGCTTCTTTCTCTTTGTTATCGAAGGATATTTCCTTTGGCCCTATAGTCTCCAAAGGGATCCGAAATATCTGTTCTCAGATTCCACAGAAAAAAGGCTAGCAAAGAGATCCACGAAATACAGATGTAACTCTGTGAGATGAATTAACAGAACACTAAGCAGTTTCTCAGAAAGCTTCTTTCCAGACGTCCTCTGAGGATATTTCCTTTTTCACCATCGCCCTCTATGGGCTTCCAAATATCACTTTGACAATTCCACAAGAACTGTCTTAGCGAAAGGCTTCTTGAGGGGAAAGCCATAACTCTGTGAGATGATTTCACAGAACACAAAGAAGTTTCTCAGAAAGCTTCTTTCTCTTTGTTATCGAAGGATATTTCCTTTGGCCCAATAGTCTTCAAAGGGATCCGAAATATCTGTTCTCAGATTCCACAGAAATAAGGCTAGCAAAGAGATCCACGAAATACAGATGTAACCCTTTGAGATGATTTAACAGAACACTAAGCACTTTCTCAGAAAGCTTCTTTCCAGATTTCCTCTGAGGATATTTCCTTTTTCACCATAGCCCTCTATGGGCTTCCAAATATCACTTTGCCAATTCCACAAGAACTGTCTTAGCGAAAGGCTTCTTGAGGGGAAAGCTGTAACTCTCTGACATGATTTCACAGAACACAAAGAAGTATCTCAAAAAGCTTCTTTCTCTTTGTTATCGCAGGATATTTCCTTTGGCCCTATAGTCTCCAAAGGGATCCGAAATATCTGTTCTCAGATTAAACAGAAATAAGGCTAGCAAAGAGATCCACGAAATACAGATGTAACTCTGTGAGATGAATTAACAGAACACTAAGCAGTTTCTCAGAAAGCTTCTTTCCAGATTTCCTATGAGGATATTTCCTTTTTCACCATCGCCCTCTATGGGCTTCCAAATATCACTTTGCCAATTCCACAAGAACTGTCTTAGCGAAAGGCTTCTTGAGGGGAAAGCTGTAACTCTGTGAGATGATTTCACAGAACACAAAGAAGTTTCTCAGAAAGCTTCTTTCTCTTTGTTATCGGAGGATATTTCCTTTGGCCCAATAGACTTCAAAGGGATCCGAAATATCTGTTCTCAGATTCCACAGAAATAAAGCTAGCAAAGAGATCCACGAAATACAGATGTAACTCTTTGAGATGAATTAACAGAACACTAAGCACTTTCTGAGAAAGCTTCTTTCCAGATTTCATCTGAGGATATTTCGTTTTTCACCATAGCCCTCTATGGGCTTCCAAATATCACTTTGCCAATTCCACAAGAACTGTCTTAGCGAAAGGCTTCTTGAGGGGAAAGCTGTAACTCTGTGACATGATTTCACAAAACACAAAGAAGTTTCTCAAAAAGCTTCTTTCTCTTTGTTATCGGAGGATATTTCCTTTGGCCCTATAGTCTCCAAAGGGATCCGAAATATCTGTTCTCAGATTCCACAGAAATAAGGCTAGCAAAGAGATCTACGAAATACAGATGTAACTCTGTGAGATGAATTAACAGAACACTAAGCAGTTTCTCAGAAAGCTTCTTTCCAGATTTCCTATGAGGATATTTCCTTTTTCACCATCGCCCTCTATGGCCTTCCAAATATCACTTTGCCAAATCCACAAGAACTGTCTTAGCGAAAGGCTTCTTGAGGGGACAGCTGTAACTCTGAGATGATTTCACAGAACACAAAGAAGTTTCTCAGAAAGCTTCTTTCTCTTTGTTATCGGAGGATATTTCCTTTGGCCCTATAGTCTTCAAAGGGATCCGAAATATCTGTTCTCAGATTCCACAGAAATAAGGCTAGCAAAGAGATCCACGAAATACAGATGTAACTCTGTGAGATGAAATAACAGAACACTAAGCAGATTCTCAGAAAGCTTCTTTCCAGATTTCATCTGAGGATATTTCCTTTTTCACCATAGCCCTCTATGGGCTTCCAAATATCACTTTGCCAATTCCACAAGAACTGTCTTAGCGAAAGGCTTCTTGAGAGGAAAGCTGTAACTCTGTGAGATTATTTCACCGAACTCCAAGAAGTTTCTCAAAAAGCTTCTTTCTCTTTGTTATCGGAGGATATTTCCTTTTGCCCTATAGTCTCCAAAGGTATCCGAAATACGTGTTCTCAGATTCCACAGAAATAAGGGTAGCAAAGAGATCCACGAAATACAGATGTAACTCTGTGAGATGAATTAACAGAACACTAAGCAGTTTCTCAGAAAGCTTCTTTCCAGATTTCATCTGAGGATATTTTCTTTTTCACCATAGCCCTCTATGGGCTTCCAAATATCACTTTGCCAATTCCACAAGAACTGTCTTAGCGAAAGGCTTCTTGAGGGGAAAGCTGTAACTCTGTGATATGATTTCACAGAACACAAAGAAGTTTCTCAGAACGCTTCTTTCTCTTTGTTATCGCAGGATATTTCCTTTGGCCCTATAGTCTTCAAAGGGATCCGAAATATCTTCTTCTCAGATTCCACAGAAATAAGGCTAGCAAAGAGATCCACGAAATACAGATGTAACTCTGTGAGATGAATTAAGAGAACACTAAGCACTTTCTCAGAAAGCTTCTTTCCAGATTTCCTCTGAGGATATTTCCTTTTTCACCATAGCCCTCCAAGGGCTTCCAAATATCACTTTGACAATTCCACAAGAACTGTCTTAGCGAAAGGCTTCTTGAGGGGAAAGCTGTAACTCTGTGAGATGATTTCACAGAACACAAAGAAGTTTCTCAGAAAGCTTCTTTCTCTTTCTTATCGGAGGATATTTCCTTTGGCCCTATAGTCTTCAAAGGGATCCGAAATATCTGTTCTCAGATTCCACAGAAATAAGGCTAGAAAAGAGATCCACGAAATACAGATGTAAGTCTGTGAGATGAATTAACAGAACACTAAGCAGTTTCTCAGAAAGCTTCTTTACAGATTTCCTCTGAGGATATTTTCTTTTTCACCGTAGCCCTCTATGGGCTTCCAAATATCACTTTGCCAATTCCACAAGAACTGTCTTAGCGAAAGGCTTCTTGAGGGGAAAGCTGTAACTCTGTGAGATGATTTCACAGAACACAAAGAAGTTTCTCAATAAGCTTCTTTCTCTTTGTTATCGGAGGATATTTCCTTTGGCCCTATAGTCTTCAAAGGGATCCGAAATATCTGTTCTCAGATTCCACAGAAATAAGGCTAGCAAAGAGATCCACGAAATACAGATGTAACTCTGTGAGATGAATTAAGAGAACACTAAGCACTTTCTCAGAAAGCTTCTTTCCATATTTCCTCTGAGGATATTTCCTTTTTCACCATAGCCCTCTATGGGCTTCCAAATATCACTTTGACAATTCCACAAGAACTGTCTTAGCGAAAGGCTTCTTGAGGGGAATGCTGTAACTCTCTGAGATGCTTTCAAAGAACACAAAGAAGTTTCTCAAAAAGCTTCTTTCTCTTTGTTATCGGAGGATATTTCCTTTGGACCTATAGTCTCCAAAGGGATCCGAAATATCTGTTCTCAGATTCCACAGAAATAAGGCTAGCAAAGAGATCCACGAAATAAACATGTAACTCTTTGAGATGAATTAACAGAACACTAAGCAGTTTCTCAGAAAGTTTCTTTCCAGATTTCCTCTGAGGATATTTCCTTTTTCACCATCGCCCTCTGGGGGTTCCAAATATCACTTTGCCAATTCCACAAGAACTGTCTTAGCGAAAGACTTCTTGAGGGAAAAGCTGTAACTCTGTGAGTTGATTTCACAGGACACAAAGAAGTTTCTCAGAAAGCTTCTTTCTCTTTTTTAGCAGAGGATATTTCCTTTGCCCCTATAGTCTCCAAAGGGATCCGAAATATCTGTTCTCAGATTCCACAGAAATAAGGCTAGCAAAGAGATCCACGAAATACAGATGTAACTCTTTGAGATGAACTAACAGAACACTAAGCAGTTTCTCAGAAAGCTTCTTTCAAGATTTCTTCTGAGGATATTTCCTTTTTCACCATCGCCCTCTATGGGCTTCCAAATATCACTTTGCCAATTCCACAAGAACTGTCTTAGCGAAAGGTTTCTTGAGGCGAAAGCTGTAACTCTGTGAGATGGTTTCACAGAACACAGAGAAATTTCTCAGAAAGCTTCTTTCATTTTGTTGTCGGAGGATATTTCCTTTGGCCCTATAGTCTCCAAAGGGATCCGAAATATCTGTTCTCAGATTCCACAGAAATAAGGCTAGCAAAGAGATCCACGAAATACAGATGTAACTCTGTGAGATGAATTAACAGAACACTAAGCAGTTTCTCAGAAAGCTTCTTTCCAGATTTCATCTGAGGATATTTCCTATTTCACCATAGCACTGTTTGGGCTTCCAAATATCACTTTGCCAATTCCACATGAACTGTCTTAGCGAAAGGCTTCTTCAGGGGAAAGCTGTAACTCTGTGAGATGATTTCAAAGAACACAAAGAAGTTTCTCAAAAAGCTTCTTTCTCTTTGTTATCGGAGGATATTTCCTTTGGCCCTGTAGTCTCCAAAGGGATCCGAAATATCTGTTCTTAGATTCCACAGAAATAAGGCTAGCAAAGACATCCACGAAATACAGATGTAACTCTGTGAGATGAATTAACAGAACACTCAGCAGTTTCTCAGAAAGCTTCTTTCCAGATTTCCTCTGAGGATACTTCCTTTTTCACCATAGCCCTCTATGGGCTTCCAAATATCACTTTGCCAATTCCACAAGAACTGTCTTAGCGAAAGGCTTCTTGAGGGGAAAGCTGTAACTCTGTGAGATGATTTCACAGAACACAAAGAAGTTTCTCAGAAAGCTTCTTTCTCTTTGTTATCGGAGGATATTTCCTTTGACCCTATAGTCTCCAAAGGGATCCGAAATATCTGTTCTCAGATTCCACAGGAATAAGGCTAGCAAAGAGACCCACGAAATACAGATGTAACTCTGTGAGATGAACTAACAGAACACTAAGCAGTTTCTCAGAAAGCTTCTTTCCAGATTTCCTCTGAGGATATTTCCTTTTTCACCATAGCCCTCTATGGGCTTCCAAATATCACTTTGCCAATTACACAAGAACTGTCTTAGCGAAAGGCTTCTTGAGGGGAAAGCTGTAATTCTGTGAGTTGATTTCACAGAACACAAAGAAGTTTCTCAGAAAGCTTCTTTCTCTTTGTTATCGGAGGATATTTCCTTTGGCCGTATAGTCTTCAAAGGGATCCGAAATATCTGTTCTCAGATTCCACAGAAATAAGGCTAGCAAAGAGATCCACGAAATACAGATGTAACTCTGTGAGATGAATTAACAGAACACTAAGCAGTTTCTCAGAAAGCTTCTTTCCAGATTTCATCTGAGGATATTTCCTTTTTCACCATAGCCCTCTATGGGCTTCCAAATATCACTTTGCCAATTCCACAAGAACTGTCTTAGCGAAAGGCTTCTTGAGGGGAAAGCTGTAACTCTGTGAGATGATTTCACAGAACACAAAGAAGTTTCTCAAAAAGATTCTTTCTCTTTGTTATCGGAGGATATTTCCTTTGGCCCTATAGTCTCCAAAGGGATCCGAAATATCTGTTCTCAGATTCCACAGAAATAAGGCTAGCAAAGAGATCCACGAAATACAGATGTAACTCTGTGAGATGAATTAACAGAACACTAAGCAGTTTCTCAGAAAGCTTCTTTCCAGATTTCCTCTGAGGATATTTCCTTTTTCACCATCGCCCTCTATGTGCTTCCAAATATCACTTTGCCAATTCCACAAGAACTGTCTTAGCGAAAGGCTTCTAGAGGGGAAAGCCATAACTCTGTGAGATGATTTCACAGAACACAAAGAAGTTTCTCAGAAAGCTTCTTTCTCTTTGTTATCGGAGGATATTTCCTTTGGCCCAATAGTCTTCAAAGGGATCCGAAATATCTGTTCTCAGATTCCACAGAAATAAGGCTAGCAAAGAGATCCACGAAATACAGATGTAACTCTGTGAGATGAATTAACAGAACACTAAGCAGTTTCTCAGAAAGCTTCTTTCCAGATTTCATCTGAGGATATTTTCTTTTTCACCATTGCCCTCTATGGGCTTCCAAATATCACTTTGCCAATTCCACAAGAACTGTCTTAGCGAAAGGCTTCTTGAGGGGAAAGCTGTAACTCTGTGATATGATTTCACAGAACACAAAGAAGTTTCTCAGAACGCTTCTTTCTCTTTGTTATCGGAGGATATTTCCTTTGGCCCTGTAGTCTCCAAAGGGATCCGAAATATCTGTTCTCAGAATCCACAGAAATAAGGCTAGCAAAGCGATCCACGAAATACAGATGTAACTCTGTGAGATGAATTAACAGAACACTAAGCAGTTTCTCAGAAAGCTTCTTTCCAGATTTCCTCTGAGGATATTTACTTTTTAACCGTAGCCCTCTATGGGCTTCCAAATATCACTTTGCCAATTCCACAAGAACTGTCTTAGCGAAAGGCTTCTTGAGGGGACAGCTGTAACTCTGTGAGATGATTTCACAGAACACAAAGAAGTTTCTCAAAAAGCTTCTTTCTCTTTGTTATCGGAGGATATTTCCTTTGGACCTATAGCCTTCAAAGGGATCCGAAATATCTGTTCTCAGATTCCACAGAAATAAGGCTAGAAAAGAGATCCACGAAATACAGATGTAACTCTGTGAGATGAAGTAAGAGAACACTAAGCACTTTCTCAGAAAGCTTCTTTCCAGATTTCCTCTGAGGATATTTCCTTTTTCACCATAGCCCTCTATGGGCTTCCAAATATCACTTTGCCAATTCCACAAGAACTGTCTTAGCGAAAGGCTTCTTGAGGGGAAAGCTGTAACTCTCCGAGTTGCTTTCAAAGAACACAAAGAAGTTTCTCAAAAAGCTTCTTTCTCTTTGTTATCGGAGGATATTTCCTTTGGCCCTATAGTCTCCAAAGGGATCCGAAATATCTGTTCTCAGATTCCACAGAAATAAGGCTAGCAAAGAGATCCACGAAATAAACATGTAACTCTGTGAGATGAATTAACAGAACACTAAGCAGTTTCTCAGAAAGCTTCTTTCCAGATTTCCTCTGAGGATATTTCCTTTTTCACCATCGCCCTCTGGGGGTTCCAAATATCACTTTGCCAATTCCACAAGAACTGTCTTAGCGAAAGGCTTCTTGAGGGGAAAGCTGTAACTCTGTGAGATGATTTCACAGAACACAAAGAAGTTTCTCAGAAAGCTTCTTTCTCTTTGTTATCGGAGGATATTTCCTTTGGCCCTATAGTCTCCAAAGGGATCCGAAATATCTGTTCTCAGATTCCACAGGAATAAGGCTAGCAAAGAGACCCACGAAATACAGATGTAACTCTGTGAGATGAACTAACAGAACACTAAGCAGTTTCTCAGAAAGCTTCTTTCCAGATTTCATCTGAGGATATTTCCTTTTTCACCATCGCCCTCTATGGGATTCCAAATATCACTTTGCCAATTCCACAAGAACTGTCTTAGCGAAAGGCTTCTTGAGGGGAAAGCTGTAACTCTGTGAGATGATTTCACAGAACACAAAGAAGTTTCTCAAAAAGATTCTTTCTCTTTGTTATCGGAGGATATTTCCTTTGGCCCTATAGTCTCCAAAGGGATCCGAAATATCTGTTCTCAGATTCCACAGAAATAAGGCTAGCAAAGAGATCCACGAAATACAGATGTAACTCTGTGAGATGAATTAACAGAACACTAAGCAGTTTCTCAGAAAGCTTCTTTCCAGATTTCCTCTGAGGATATTTCCTTTTTCACCATCGCCCTCTATGTGCTTCCAAATATCACTTTGCCAATTCCACAAGAACTGTCTTAGCGAAAGGCTTCTAGAGGGGAAAGCCATAACTCTGTGAGATGATTTCACAGAACACAAAGAAGTTTCTCAGAAAGCTTCTTTCTCTTTGTTATCGGAGGATATTTCCTTTGGCCCAATAGTCTTCAAAGGGATCCGAAATATCTGTTCTCAGATTCCACAGAAATAAGGCTAGCAAAGAGATCCACGAAATACAGATGTAACTCTGTGAGATGAATTAACAGAACACTAAGCAATTTCTCAGAAAGCTTCTTTCCAGATTTCATCTGAGGATATTTTCTTTTTCACCATTGCCCTCTATGGGCTTCCAAATATCACTTTGCCAATTCCACAAGAACTGTCTTAGCGAAAGGCTTCTTGAGGGGAAAGCTGTAATTCTGTGAGTTGATTTCACAGAACACAAAGAAGTTTCTCAGAACGCTTCTTTCTCTTTGTTATCGGAGGATATTTCCTTTGGCCCTGTAGTCTCCAAAGGGATCCGAAATATCTGTTCTCAGAATCCACAGAAATAAGGCTAGCAAAGCGATCCACGAAATACAGATGTAACTCTGTGAGATGAATTAACAGAACACTAAGCAGTTTCTCAGAAAGCTTCTTTCCAGATTTCCTCTGAGGATATTTACTTTTTAACCGTAGCCCTCTATGGGCTTCCAAATATCACTTTGCCAATTCCACAAGAACTGTCTTAGCGAAAGGCTTCTTGAGGGGACAGCTGTAACTCTGTGAGATGATTTCACAGAACACAAAGAAGTTTCTCAAAAAGCTTCTTTCTCTTTGTTATCGGAGGATATTTCCTTTGGACCTATAGCCTTCAAAGGGATCCGAAATATCTGTTCTCAGATTCCACAGAAATAAGGCTAGCAAAGAGATCCACGAAATACAGATGTAACTCTGTGAGATGAAGTAAGAGAACACTAAGCACTTTCTCAGAAAGCTTCTTTCCAGATTTCCTCTGAGGATATTTCCTTTTTCACCATAGCCCTCTATGGGCTTCCAAATATCACTTTGCCAATTCCACAAGAACTGTCTTAGCGAAAGGCTTCTTGAGGGGAAAGCTGTAACTCTCCGAGTTGCTTTCAAAGAACACAAAGAAGTTTCTCAAAAAGCTTCTTTCTCTTTGTTATCGGAGGATATTTCCTTTGGCCCTATAGTCTCCAAAGGGATCCGAAATATCTGTTCTCAGATTCCACAGAAATAAGGCTAGCAAAGAGATCCACGAAATAAACATGTAACTCTGTGAGATGAATTAACAGAACACTAAGCAGTTTCTCAGAAAGCTTCTTTCCAGATTTCCTCTGAGGATATTTCCTTTTTCACCATCGCCCTCTGGGGGTTCCAAATATCACTTTGCCAATTCCACAAGAACTGTCTTAGCGAAAGGCTTCTTGAGGGGAAAGCTGTAACTCTGTGAGATGATTTCACAGAACACAAAGAAGTTTCTCAGAAAGCTTCTTTCTCTTTGTTATCGGAGGATATTTCCTTTGGCCCTATAGTCTCCAAAGGGATCCGAAATATCTGTTCTCAGATTCCACAGGAATAAGGCTAGCAAAGAGACCCACGAAATACAGATGTAACTCTGTGAGATGAACTAACAGAACACTAAGCAGTTTCTCAGAAAGCTTCTTTCCAGATTTCATCTGAGGATATTTCCTTTTTCACCATCGCCCTCTATGGGATTCCAAATATCACTTTGCCAATTCCACAAGAACTGTCTTAGCGAAAGGCTTCTTGAGGGGAAAGCTGTAACTCTGTGAGATGATTTCACAGAACACAAAGAAGTTTCTCAAAAAGATTCTTTCTCTTTGTTATCGGAGGATATTTCCTTTGGCCCTATAGTCTCCAAAGGGATCCGAAATATCTGTTCTCAGATTCCACAGAAATAAGGCTAGCAAAGAGATCCACGAAATACAGATGTAACTCTGTGAGATGAATTAACAGAACACTAAGCAGTTTCTCAGAAAGCTTCTTTCCAGATTTCCTCTGAGGATATTTCCTTTTTCACCATCGCCCTCTATGTGCTTCCAAATATCACTTTGCCAATTCCACAAGAACTGTCTTAGCGAAAGGCTTCTAGAGGGGAAAGCCATAACTCTGTGAGATGATTTCACAGAACACAAAGAAGTTTCTCAGAAAGCTTCTTTCTCTTTGTTATCGGAGGATATTTCCTTTGGCCCAATAGTCTTCAAAGGGATCCGAAATATCTGTTCTCAGATTCCACAGAAATAAGGCTAGCAAAGAGATCCACGAAATACAGATGTAACTCTGTGAGATGAATTAACAGAACACTAAGCAGTTTCTCAGAAAGCTTCTTTCCAGATTTCATCTGAGGATATTTTCTTTTTCACCATTGCCCTCTATGGGCTTCCAAATATCACTTTGCCAATTCCACAAGAACTGTCTTAGCGAAAGACTTCTGGAGGGAAAAGCTGTAACTCTGTGAGTTGATTGCACAGAACACAAAGAAGTTTCTCAGAAAGCTTCTTTCTCTTTTTTATCGGAGGATATTTCCTTTGCCCCTATAGTCTCCAAAGGGACCCGAAATATCTGTTCTCAGATTCCACAGAAATAAGGCTAGCAAAGAGATCCACGAAATACAGATGTAACTCTTTGAGATGAACTAACAGAACACTAAGCAGTTTCTCAGATAGCTTCTTTCCAGATTTCTTCTGAGGATATTTCCTTTTTCACCATCGCCCTCTATGGGCTTCCAAATATCACTTTGCCAATTCCACAAGAACTGTCTTAGCGAAAGGCTTCTTGAGGCGAAAGCTGTAACTCTGTGAGATGATTTCAGAGAACACAAAGAAGTTTCTCAGAAAGCTTCTTTCTCTTTGTTGTCGGAGGATATTTCCTTTGGCCCTATAGTCTCCAAAGGGATCCGAAATATCTGTTCTCAGATTCCACAGAAATAAGGCTAGAAAAGAGATCTACGAAATACAGATGTAACTCTGTGAGATGAATTAACAGAACACTAAGCAGTTTCTCAGAAAGCTTCTTTCCAGATTTCATCTGAGGATATTTCCTTTTTCACCATAGCCCTGTTTGGGCTTCCAAATATCACTTTGCCAATTCCACATGAACTGTCTTAGCGAAAGGCTTCCTGAGGGGGAAGCTGTAACTCGGTGAGATGATTTCACAGAACACAAAGAAGTTTCTCAAAAAGCTTCTTTCTCTTTGTTATCGAAGGATATTTCCTTTGGCCCTATAGTCTCCAAAGGGATCCGAAATATCTGTTCTCAGATTCCCCAGAAAAAAGGCTAGCAAAGAGATCCACGAAATACAGATGTAACTCTGTGAGATGAATTAACAGAACACTAAGCAGTTTCGCAGAAAGCTTCTTTCCAGATGTCCTCTGAGGATATTTCCTTTTTCACCATCGCCCTCTATGGGCTTCCAAATATCACTTTGCCAATTCCACAAGAACTGTCTTAGCGAAAGGCTTCTTGAGGGGAAAGCTGTAACTCTGTGACATGTTTTCACAGAACACAAAGAAGTATCTCAAAAAGCTTCTTTCTCTTTGTTATCGGAGGATATTTCCTTTGGCCCTATAGTCTCCAAAGGGATCCGAAATATCTGTTCTCAGATTAAACAGAAATAAGGCTAGCAAAGAGATCCGCGAAATACATATGTAACTCTTTGAGATGAATTAACAGAACACTAAGCACTTTCTCAGAAGGCTTCTTTCCAGATTTCCTCTGAGGATATTTCCTTTTTCACCATAGCCCTCTATGGGCTTCCAAATATCACTTTGCCAATTCCACAAGAACTGTCTTAGCGAAAGGCTTCTTGAGGGGAAAGCTGTAACTCTGTGACATGATTTCACAGAACACAAAGAAGTGTCTCAAAAAGCTTCCTTCTCTTTGTTATCGGAGGATATTTCCTTTGGCCCTATAGTCTCCAAAGGGATCCGAAATATCTGTTCTCAGATTAAACAGAAATAAGGCTAGCAAAGAGATCCACGAAATACAGATGTAACTCTGTGAGATGAATTAACAGAACACTAAGCAGTTTCTCAGAAAGCTTCTTTCCAGATTTCCTATGAGGATATTTCCTTTTTCACCATCGCCCTCTATGGGCTTCCAAATATCACTTTGCCAATTCCACAAGAACTGTCTTAGCGAAAGGCTTCTTGAGGGGAAAGCTGTAACTCTGTGAGATGATTTCACAGAAAACAAAGAAGTTTCTCAGAAAGCTTCTTTCTCTTTGTTATCGGAGGATATTTCCTTTGGCCCAATAGACTTCAAAGGGATCCGAAATATCTGTTCTCAGATTCCACAGAAATAAGGCTAGCAAAGAGATCCACGAAATACAGATGTAACTCTTTGAGATGAATTAACAGAACACTAAGCACTTTCTGAGAAAGCTTCTTTCCAGATTTCATCTGAGGATATTTCCTTTTTCACCATAGCCCTCTATGGGCTTCCAAATATCACTTTGCCAATTCCACAAGAACTGTCTTAGGGAAAGGCTTCTTGAGGGGAAAGCTGTAACTCTGTGACATGATTTCACAGAACACAAAGAAGTTTCTCAAAAAGCTTCTTTCTCTTTTTTATCGGAGGATATTTCCTTTGGCCCTATAGTCTCCAAAGGGATCCGAAATATCTGTTCTCAGATTCCACAGAAATAAGGCTAGCAAAGAGATCCACGAAATACAGATGTAACTCTGTGAGATGAATTAACAGAACACTAAGCAGTTTCTCAGAAAGCTTCTTTCCAGATTTCCTATGAGGATATTTCCTTTTTCACCATCGCCCTCTATGGCCTTCCAAATATCACTTTGCCAATTCCACAAGAACTGTCTTAGCGAAAGGCTTCTTGAGGGGACAGCTGTAACTCTGAGATGATTTCACAGAACACAAAGAAGTTTCTCAGAAAGCTTCTTTCTCTTTGTTATCGGAGGATATTTCCTTTGGCCCTATAGTCTTCAAAGGGATCCGAAATATCTGTTCTCAGATTCCACAGAAATAAGGCTAGCAAAGAGATCCACGAAATACAGATGTAACTCTGTGAGATGAATTAACAGAACACTAAGCAGATTCTCAGAAAGCTTCTTTCCAGATTTCATCTGAGGATATTTCCTTTTTCACCATCGCCCTCTATGGGCTTCCAAATATCACTTTGCCAATTCCACAAGAACTGTCTTAGCGAAAGGCTTCTTGAGAGGAAAGCTGTAACTCTGTGAGATTATTTCACCGAACTCCAAGAAGTTTCTCAAAAAGCTTCTTTCTCTTTGTTATCGGAGGATATTTCCTTTGGCCCTATAGTCTCCAAAGGTATCCGAAATACGTGTTCTCAGATTCCACAGAAATAAGGGTAGCAAAGAGATCCACGAAATACAGATGTAACTCTGTGAGATGAATTAACAGAACACTAAGCAGTTTCTCAGAAAGCTTCTTTCCAGATTTCATCTGAGGATATTTTCTTTTTCACCATAGCCCTCTATGGGCTTCCAAATATCACTTTGCCAATTCCACAAGAACTGTCTTAGCGAAAGGCTTCTTGAGGGGAAAGCTGTAACTCTGTGAGATGATTTCACAGAACACAAAGAAGTTTCTCAGAACGCTTCTTTCTCTTTGTTATCGGAGCATATTTCCTTTGGCCCTGTAGTCTTCAAAGGGATCCGAAATATCTGTTCTCAGATTCCACAGAAATAAGGCTAGCAAAGAGATCCACGAAATACAGATGTAACTCTGTGAGATGAATTAAGAGAACACTAAGCAGTTTCTCAGAAAGCTTCTTTCCAGATTTCTTCTGAGGATATTTCCTTTTTCACCATAGCCCTCTAAGGGCTTCCAAATATCACTTTGACAATTCCACAAGAACTGTCTTAGCGAAAGGCTTCTTGAGGGGAAAGCTGTAACTCTGTGAGATGATTTCACAGAACACAAAGAAGTTTCTCAGAAAGCTTCTTTCTCTTTCTTATCGGAGGATATTTCCTTTGGCCCTATAGTCTTCAAAGGGATCCGAAATATCTGTTCTCAGATTCCACAGAAATAAGGCTAGCAAAGAGATCCACGAAATACAGATGTAACTCTGTGAGATGAATTAACAGAACACTAAGCAGTTTCTCAGAAAGCTTCTTTCCAGATTTCATCTGAGGATATTTCCTTTTTCACCATAGCCCTCTATGGGCTTCCAAATATCACTTTGCCAGTTCCACAAGAACTGTCTTAGCGAAAGGCTTCTTGAGGGGAAAGCTGTATATCTGTGAGATGATTTCACAGAACACAAAGAAGTTTCTCAAAAAGATTCTTTCTCTTTGTTATCGGAGGATATTTCCTTTGGCCCTATAGTCTCCAAAGGGATCCGAAATATCTGTTCTCAGATTCCACAGAAATAAGGCTAGCAAAGAGATCCACGAAATACAGATGTAACTCTGTGAGATGAATTAACAGAACACTAAGCAGTTTCTCAGAAAGCTTCTTACCATATTTCATCTGAGGATATTTCCTTTTTCAGCATAGCCCTCTAAGGGCTTCCAAATATCACTTTGCCAATTCCACAAGAACTGTCTTAGCGAAAGGCTTCTTGAGGGGAAAGCTGTAACTATGTGAGATGATTTCACAGAACACAAAGAAGTTTCTCAAAAAGCTTCTTTCTCTTTGTTATCGGAGGATATTTCCTTTGGCCCTATAGTCTTCAAAGGGATCCGAAATATCTGTTCTCAGATACCACAGAAATAAGGCTAGCAAAGAGATCCAAGAAATACAGATGTAACACTGTGAGATGAATTAACAGAACACTAAGCAGTTTCTCAGAAAGCTTCTTTCCAGATTTCATCTGAGGATATTTCCTTTTTCACCATAGCCCTCTATGGACTTCCAAATATCACTTTGCCAATTCCACAAGAACTGTCTTAGCGAAAGGCTTCTTGAGGGGAAAGCTGTAACTCTGTGAGATGATTTCACAGAACACAAAGAAGTTTCTCAAAAAGCTTCTTTCTCTTTGTTATCGGAGGATATTTCCTTTGGCCCTATAGTCTCCAAAGGGATCCGAAATATCTGTTCTCAGATTCCACAGAAATAAGGCTAGCAAAGAGATCCACAAAATACAGATGTAACTCTGTGAGATGAATTAACGGAACACTAAGCAGTTTCTCAGAAAGCTTCTTTCCAGATTTCATCTGAGGATATTTCCTTTTTCACCATCGCCCTCTGGGGGTTCCAATTATCACTTTGCCAATTCCACAAGAACTGTCTTAGCGAAAGGCTTCTTGAGGGGAAATCTGTAACTCTGTGAGATGATTTCACAGAACACAAAGAAGTTTCTCAGAAAGCTTCTTTCTCTTTGTTATCGGAGGATATTTCCTTTGGCCCTATAATCTCCAAAGGGATCCGAAATATCTGTTCTCAGATTCCACAGAAATAAGGCTAGCAAAGAGACCCACGAAATACAGATGTAACTCTGTGAGATGAATTAACAGAACACTAAGCAGTTTCTCAGAAAGCTTCTTTCCAGATTTCATCTGAGGATATTTCCTTTTTCACCATCGCCCTCTATGGGCTTCCAAATATCACTTTGCCAATTCCACAAGAACTGTCTTAGCGAAAGACTTCTTGAGGGAAAAGCTGTAACTCTGTGAGTTGATTTCACAGGACACAAAGAAGTTTCTCAGAAAGCTTCTTTCTCTTTTTTATCAGAGGATATTTCCTTTGCCCCTATAGTCTCCAAAGGGATCCGAAATATCTGTTCTCAGATTCCACAGAAATAAGGCTAGCAAAGAGATCCACGAAATACAGATGTAACTCTTTGAGATGAACTAACAGAGCACTAAGCAGTTTCTCAGAAAGCTTCTTTCAAGATTTCTTCTGAGGATATTTCCTTTTTCACCATCGCCCTCTTTGGGCTTCCAAATATCACTTTGTCAATTCCACAAGAACTGTCTTAGCGAAAGGCTTCTTGAGGGGAAAGCTGTAACTGTGTGACATGATTTCACAGAACACAAAGAAGTTTCTCAAAAAGCTTCTTTCTCTTTGTTATCGGAGGATATTTCCTTTGGCCCTATAGTCTCCAAAGGGATCCGAAATATCTGTTCTCAGATACCACAGAAATAAGGCTAGCAAAGAGATCCACGAAATACAGATGTAACTCTGTGAGATGAATTAACAGAACACTAAGCAGTTTCTCAGAAAGCTTCTTTCCAGATTTCCTCTGAGGATATTTCCTTTTTCACCATCGCCCTCTATGGGCTTCCAAATATCACTTTGCCAATTCCACAAGAACTGTCTTAGCGAAAGGCTTCTTGAGGGGAAAGCTGTAACTCTGTGAGATGATTTCACAGAACACAAAGAAGTTTCTCAGAAAGCTTCTTTCTCTTTGTTATCGGAGGATACTTCCTTTGGCCCTATAGTCTTCAAAGGGATCCGAAATATCTGTTCTCAGATTCCACAGAAATAAGGCTAGCAAAGAGATCCACGAAATACAGATGTAACTCTGTGAGATGAATTAACAGAACACTAAGCAGTTTCTCAGAAAGCTTCTTTCCAGATTTCATCTGAGGATATTTCCTTTTTCACCATGGCCCTCTATGGGCTTCCAAATATCACTTTGCCAATTCCACAAGAACTGCCTTAGCGAAAGGCTTCTTGAGGGGAAAGCTGTAACTCTGTGAGATGATTTCACAGAACACAAAGAAGTTTCTCAAAAAGCTTCTTTCTCTTTGTTATCGGAGGATATTTCCTTTGGCCCTATAGTCTCCAAAGGGATCCGAAATATCTGTTCTCACAATCCACAGAAATAAGGCTAGCAAAGAGATCCACGAAATACAGATGTAACTCTGTGAGATGAATTAACAGAACACTAAGCAGTTTCTCTGAAAGCTTCTTTCCAGATTTCCTCGGAGGATATTTCCTTTCTCACCATCGCCCTCTATGGGCTTCCAAATATCACTTTGCCAATTCCACAAGAACTGTCTTAGCGAAAGGCTTCTTGAGGGGAAAGCTGTAACTCTGTGAGATGATTTCACAGAACACAAAGAAGTTTCTCAAAAAGCTTCTTTCTCTTTGTTATCGGAGGATATTTCCTTTGGCCCTATAGACTTCAAAGGGATCCGAAATATCTGTTCTCAGATTCCACAGAAATTAGGCTAGCAAAGAGAACCACGAAATACAGATGTAACTCTGTGAGATGAATTAACAGAACACTAAGCACTTTCTCAGAAAGCTTCTTTCCAGATATCCTCTGAGGCTTCTTGAGGGGAAAGCTGTAACTCTGTGACATGATTTCACAAAACACAAAGAAGTTTCTCAAAAAGCTTCTTTCTCTTTGTTATCGGAGGATATTTCCTTTGGCCCTATAGTCTCCAAAGGGATCCGAAATATCTGTTCTCAGAATCCACAGAAATAAGGCTAGCAAAGAGATCCACGAAATACAGATGTAACTCTGTGAGATGAATTAACAGACAACTAGGAAGTTTCTCAGAAAGCTTCTTTCCAGATTTCCTCTGAGGATATTTACTTTTTCACCATAGCCCTCTATGGGCTTCCAAATATCACTTTGCCAATTCCACAAGAACTGTCTTAGCGAAAGGCTTCTTGAGGGGAAAGCTGTAACTCTGTGAGATGATTTCACAGAACACAAAGAAGTTTCTCAAAAAGCTTCTTTCTCTTTGTTATCGGAGGATATTTCCTTTGGCCCTATAGTCTTCAAAGGGATCCGAAATATCTGTTCTCAGATTCCACAGAAATAAGGCTAGCAAAGAGATCCACGAAATACAGATGTAACTCTGTTAGATGAATTAAGAGAACACTAAGCACTTTCTCAGAAAGCTTCTTTCCAGATTTCCTCTGAGGATATTTCCTTTTTCATCATAGCCCTCTATGGGCTTCCAAATATCACTTTGCCAATTCCACAAGAACTGTCTTAGCGAAAGGCTTATTGAGGGGAAAGCTGTAACTCTCTGAGATGCTTTCAAAGAACACAAAGAAGTTTCTCAAAAAGCTTCTTTCTCTTTGTTATCGGAGGATATTTAATTTGGCCCTATAGTCTCCAAAGGGATCCGAAATATCTGTTCTCAGATTCCACAGAAATAAGGCTAGCAAAAAGATCCACGAAATAAACATGTAACTCTGTGAGATGAATTAACAGAACACTAAGCAGTTTCTCAGAAAGCTTCTTTCCAGATTTCCTCAGAGGATATTTCCTTTTTCACCATCGCCCTCTATGGGCTTCCAAATATCACTGGGCCAAATCCACAAGAACTGTCTTAGCGAAAGACATCTTGAGGGAAAAGCTGTAACTCTGTGAGATGATTTCACAGAACACAAAGAAGTTTCTCAGAAAGCTTCTTTCTCTTTTTTATCGGAGGATATTTCCTTTGCCCCTATAGTCTCCAAAGGGATCCGAAATATCTGTTCTCAGATTCCACAGAAATAAGGCTAGCAAAGAGATCCACGAAATACAGATGTAACTCTTTGAGATGAACTAACAGAACACTAAGCAGTTTCTCAGAAAGCTTCTTTCCAGATTTCCTCTGAGGATATTTCCTTTTTCACCATTGCCCTCTATGGGCTACCAAATATCACTTTGCCAATTCCACAAGAACTGTCTTAGCGAAAGGCTTCTTGACGGGAAAGCAGTAACTCTGTGAGATGATTTCAAAGAACACAAAGAAGTTTCTCAAAAAGCTACTTTCTCTTTGTTATCGGAGGATATTTCCTTTGGCCCTATAGTCTCCAAAGGGATCCGAAATATCTGTTTTCAGATTCCACAGAAATAAGGCTAGCAAAGAGATCCAGGAAATACAGATGTAACTCTGTGAGATGAATTAAGAGAACACTAAGCAGTTTCTCAGAAAGCTTCTTACCAGATTTCATCTGAGGATATTTCCTTTTTCAGCATAGCCCTCTAAGGGCTTCCAAATATCACTTTGCCAATTCCACAAGAACTGTCTTAGCGAAAGGCTTCTTGAGGGGAAAGCTGTAACTATGTGAGATGATTTCACAGAACACAAAGAAGTTTCTCAGAAAGCTTCTTTCTCTTTGTTATCGGAGGATATTTCCTTTGGCCCTATAGTCTTCAAAGGGATCCGAAATATCTGTTCTCAGATACCACAGAAATAAGGCTAGCAAAGAGATCCAAGAAATACAGATGTAACTCTGTGAGATGAATTAACAGAACACTAAGCAGTTTCTCAGAAAGCTTCTTTCCAGATTTCATCTGAGGATATTTCCTTTTTCAGCATAGCCCTCTAAGGGCTTCCAAATATCACTTTGCCAATTCCACAAGAACTGTCTTAGCGAAAGGCTTCTTGAGGGGAAAGCTGTAACTATGTGAGATGATTTCACAGAACACAAAGAAGTTTCTCAGAAAGCTTCTTTCTCTTTGTTATCGGAGGATATTTCCTTTGGCCCTATAGTCTTCAAAGGGATCCGAAATATCTGTTCTCAGATACCACAGAGATAAGGCTAGCAAAGAGATCCAAGAAGTACAGATGTAACTCTGTGAGATGAATTAACAGAACACTAAGCAGTTTCTCAGAAAGCTTCTTTCCAGATTTCCTCTGAGGATATTTCTTTTTTCACCATCGCCCTCTATGGGCTTCCAAATATCACTTTGCCAATTCCACAAGAACTGTCTTAGCGAAAGGCTTCTTGAGGGGAAAGCTGTAACTCTGTGAGATGATTTCACAGAACACAAAGAAGTTTCTCAAAAAGCTTCTTTCTCTTTGTTATCGGAGGATATTTCCTTTGGCCCTATAGTCTCCAAAGGGATCCGAAATATCTGTTCTCACAATCCACAGAAATAAGGCTAGCAAAGAGATCCACGAAATACAGATGTAACTCTGTGAGATGAATTAAGAGAACACTAAGCAGTTTCTCAGAAAGCTTCTTTCCAGATTTCCTCTGAGGATATTTCCTTTTTCACCATCGCCCTCTATTGTCTTCCAAATATCACTTTGCCAATTCCAAAAGAACTGTCTTAGCGAAAGGCTTCTTGAGGGGAAAGCTGTAACTCTGTGAGATGATTTCACAGAACACAAAGAAGTTTCTCAAAAAGCTTCTTTCTCTTTGTTATCGGAGGATATTTCCTTTGGCCCTATAGACTTCAAAGGGATGCGAAATATCTGTTCTCAGATTGCACAGAAATTAGACTAGCAAAGAGAACCACGAAATACAGATGTAACTCTGTGAGATGAATTAACAGAACACTAAGCACTTTCTCAGAAAGCTTCTTTCCAGATATCCTCTGAGGCTTCTTGAGGGGAAAGCTGTAACTCTGTGAGATGATTTCACAAAACACAAAGAAGTTTCTCAAAAAGCTTCTTTCTCTTTGTTATCGGAGGATATTTCCTTTGGCCCTATAGTCTTCAAAGGGATCCGAAATATCTGTTCTCAGATACCACAGAAATAAGGCTAGCAAAGAGATCCAAGAAATACAGATGTAACACTGTGAGATGAATTAACAGAACACTAAGCAGTTTCTCAGAAAGCTTCTTTCCAGATTTCATCTGAGGATATTTCCTTTTTCACCATAGCCCTCTATGGGCTTCCAAATATCACTTTGCCAATTCCACAAGAACTGTCTTAGCGAAAGGCTTCTTGAGGCGAAAGCTGTAACTCTGTGAGATGATTTCACAGAACACAAAGAAGTTTCTCAGAAAGCTTCTTTCTCTTTGTTATCGGAGGATATTTCCTTTGGCCCTATAGTCTTCAAAGGGATCCGAAATATCTGTTCTCAGATTCCACAGAAATAAGGCTAGCAAAGAGATCCACGAAATACAGACGTAACTCTGTGAGATGAATTAACAGAACACTAAGCAGATTCTCAGAAAGCTTCTTTCCAGATTTCATCTGAGGATATTTCCTTTTTCACCATCGCCCTCTGGGGGTTCCAAATATCACTTTGCCAATTCCACAAGAACTGTCTTAGCGAAAGGCTTCTTGAGGGGAAAGCTGTAACTCTGTGAGATGATTTCACAGAACACAAAGAAGTTTCTCAGAAAGCTTCTTTCTCTTTGTTATCGGAGGATATTTCCTTTGGCCCTATAGTCTCCAAAGGGATCCGAAATATCTGTTCTCAGATTCCACAGAAATAATGCTAGCAAAGAGACCCACGAAATACAGATGTAACTCTGTGAGATGAATTAACAGAACACTAAGCAGTTTCTCAGAAAGCTTCTTTCCAGATTTCATCTGAGGATATTTCCTTTTTCACCATCGCCCTCTATGGGCTTCCAAATATCACTTTGCCAATTCCACAAGAATTGTTTAGCGAAAGACTTCTTGAGGGAAAAGCTGTAACTCTGTGAGTTGATTTCACAGGACACAAAGAAGTTTCTCAGAAAGCTTCTTTCTCTTTTTTATCAGAGGATATTTCCTTTGCCCCTATAGTCTCCAAAGGGATCCGAAATATCTGTTCTCAGATTCCACAGAAATAAGGCTAGCAAAGAGATCCACGAAATACAGATGTAACTCTTTGAGATGAACTAACAGAGCACTAAGCAGTTTCTCAGAAAGCTTCTTTCAAGATTTCTTCTGAGGATATTTCCTTTTTCACCATCGCCCTCTATGGGCTTCCAAATATCACTTTGCCAATTCCACAAGAACTGTCTTAGCGAAAGGCTTCTTGAGGCGAAAGCTGTAACTCTGTGAGATGATTTCACAGAACACAGAGAAGTTTCTCAGAAAGCTTCTTTCTCTTTGTTGTCGGAGGATATTTCCTTTGGCCCTATAGTCTCCAAGGGGATCCGAAATATCTGTTCTCAGATTCCACAGAAATAAGGCTAGCAAAGAGATCCACGAAATACAGATGTAACTCTGTGAGATGAATTAACAGAACACTAAGCAGTTTCTCAGAAAGCTTCTTTCCAGATTTCATCTGAGGATATTTCCTTTTTCACCATAGCCCTGTTTGGGCTTCCAAATATCACTTTTCCAATTCCACATGAACTGTCTTAGCGAAAGGCTTCTTCAGGGGAAAGCTGTAACTCTGTGAGATGATTTCACAGAACACAAAGAAGTTTCTCAAAAAGCTTCTTTCTCTTTGTTATCGGAGGATATTTCCCTTGGCCCTGTAGTCTCCAAAGGGATCCGAAATATCTGTTCTTAGATTCCACAGAAATAAGGCTAGCAAAGACATCCACGAAATACAGATGTAACTCTGTGAGATGAATTAACAGAACACTAAGCAGTTTCTCAGAAAGCTTCTTTCCAGATTTCCTCTGAGGATATTTCCTTTTTCACCATAGCCCTTTATGGGCTTCCAAATATCACTTTGCCAATTCCACAAGAACTGTCTTAGCGAAAGGCTTCTTGAGGGAAAAGCTGTAACTCTGTGAAATAATTTCACAGAACACAAAGAAGTTTCTCAGAAAGCTTCTTTCTCTTTGTTATCGGAGGATATTTCCTTTGTCCGTATAGTCTTCAAAGGGATCCGAAATATCTGTTCTAAGATTCCACAGAAATAAGGCTAGCAAAGACATCCACGAAATACACATTTAACTCTGTGAGATGAATTAACAGAACACCAAGCAGTTTCTCAGAAAGCTTCTTTCCACATTTCATCTGAGGATATTTCCTTTTTCACCGTAGCCCTCTATGGGCTTCCAAATATCACTTTGCCAATTCCACAAGAACTGTCTTACCGAAAGGCTTCTTGAGGGGAAAGCTGGAACTCTGTGAGACGATTTCACAGAACACAAAGAAGTTTCTCAAAAAGCTTCTTTCTCTTTGTTATCGGAGGATATTTCCTTTGGCCCTATAGTCTCCAAAGGGATCCGAAATATCTGTTCTCAGATTCCACAGAAATAAGGCTAGCAAAGAGATCCACGAAATACAGATGTAACTCTGTGAGATGAATTAACAGAACACTAAGCAGTTTCTCAGAAAGCTTCTTTCCAGATTTCCACTGAGGATATTTCCTTTTTCACCTTAGCCCTCTATGGGCTTCCAAATATCACTTTGACAATTCCACAAGAACTGTCTTAGCGAAAGGCTTCTTGAGGGGAAAGCTGTAACTCTGTGAGATGATTTCACAGAACAGAAAGAAGTTTCTCAGAAAGCTTCTTTCTCTTTGTTATCGGAGGATATTTCCTTTGGCCCTATAGTCTTCAAAGGGATCCGAAATATCTGTTCTCAGATTCCACAGAAATAAGGCTAGCAAAGAGATCCACGAAATACAGATGTAAATCTGTGAGATGAATTAAGAGAACACTAAGCACTTTCTCAGAAAGCTTCTTTCCAGATTTCCTCTGAGGATATTTCCTTTTTCACCATAGCCCTCTATGGGCTTCCAAATATCACTTTGCCAATTCCACAAGAACTGCCTTAGCGAAAGGATTCTTGAGGGGAAAGCTGTAACTCTGTGAGATGATTTCACAGAACACAAAGAAGTTTCTCAAAAAGCTTCTTTCTCTTTGTTATCGGAGGATATTTCCTTTGGCCCTATAGTCTCCAAAGGGATCCGAAATATCTGTTCTCACAATCCACAGAAATAAGGCTAGCAAAGAGATCCACGAAATACAGATGAAACTCTGTGAGATGAATTAACAGAACACTAAGCAGTTTCTCTGAAAGCTTCTTTCCAGATTTCCTCTGAGGATATTTCCTTTCTCACCATCGCCCTCTATGGGCTTCCAAATATCACTTTGCCAATTCCACAAGAACTGTCTTAGCGAAAGGCTTCTTGAGGGGAAAGCTGTAACTCTGTGAGATGATTTCACAGAACACAAAGAAGTTTCTCAAAAAGCTTCTTTCTCTTTGTTATCGGAGGATATTTCCTTTGGCCCTGTAGACTTCAAAGGGATCCGAAATATCTGTTCTCAGATTCCACAGAAATTAGGCTAGCAAAGAGAACCACGAAATACAGATGTAACTCTGTGAGATGAATTAACAGAACACTAAGCACTTTCTCAGAAAGCTTCTTTCCAGATATCCTCTGAGGCTTCTTGAGGGGAAAGCTGTAACTCTGTGACATGATTTCACAAAACACAAAGAAGTTTCTCAAAAAGCTTCTTTCTCTTTGTTATCGGAGGATATTTCCTTTGGCCCTATAGTCTCCAAAGGGATCCGAAATATCTGTTCTCAGAATCCACAGAAATAAGGCTAGCAAAGAGATCCACGAAATACAGATGTAACTCTGTGAGATGAATTAACAGACAACTAGGAAGTTTCTCAGAAAGCTTCTTTCCAGATTTTCTCTGAAGATATTTACTTTTTCACCATAGCCCTCTATGGGCTTCCAAATATCACTTTGCCAATTCCACAAGAACTGTCTTAGCGAAAGGCTTCTTGAGGGGAAAGCTGTAACTCTGTGAGATGATTTCACAGAACACAAAGAAGTTTCTCAAAAAGCTTCTTTCTCTTTGTTATCGGAGGATATTTCCTTTGGCCCTATAGTCTTCAAAGGGATCCGAAATATCTGTTCTCAGATTCCACAGAAATAAGGCTAGCAAAGAGATCCACGAAATACAGATGTAACTCTGTTAGATGAATTAAGAGAACACTAAGCACTTTCTCAGAAAGCTTCTTTCCAGATTTCCTCTGAGGATATTTCCTTTTTCATCATAGCCCTCTATGGGCTTCCAAATATCACTTTGCCAATTCCACAAGAACTGTCTTAGCGAAAGGCTTATTGAGGGGAAAGCTGTAACTCTCTGAGATGCTTTCAAAGAACACAAAGAAGTTTCTCAAAAAGCTTCTTTCTCTTTGTTATCGGAGGATATTTCCTTTGGCCCTATAGTCTCCAAAGGGATCCGAAATATCTGTTCTCAGATTCCACAGAAATAAGGCTAGCAAAAAGATCCACGAAATAAACATGTAACTCTGTGAGATGAATTAACAGAACACTAAGCAGTTTCTCAGAAAGCTTCTTTCCAGATTTCCTCAGAGGATATTTCCTTTTTCACCATCGCCCTCTATGGGCTTCCAAATATCACTTGGCCAAATCCACAAGAACTGTCTTAGCGAAAGACATCTTGAGGGAAAAGCTGTAACTCTGTGAGTTGATTTCACAGAACACAAAGAAGTTTCTCAGAAAGCTTCTTTCTCTTTGTTATCGGAGGATATTTCCTTTGCCCCTATAGTCTCCAAAGGGATCCGAAATATCTGTTCTCAGATTCCACAGAAATAAGGCTAGCAAAGAGATCCACGAAATACAGATGTAACTCTTTGAGATGAACTAACAGAACACTAAGCAGTTTCTCAGAAAGCTTCTTTCCAGATTTCCTCTGAGGATATTTCCTTTTTCACCATTGCCCTCTATGGGCTACCAAATATCACTTTGCCAATTCCACAAGAACTGTCTTAGCGAAAGGCTTCTTGACGGGAAAGCAGTAACTCTGTGAGATGATTTCAAAGAACACAAAGAAGTTTCTCAAAAAGCTACTTTCTCTTTGTTATCGGAGGATATTTCCTTTGGCCCTATAGTCTCCAAAGGGATCAGAAATATCTGTTCTCAGATTCCACAGAAATAAGGCTAGCAAAGAGATCCAGGAAATACAGATGTAACTCTGTGAGATGAATTAACCGAACACTAAGCAGTTTCTCAGAAAGCTTCTTACCAGATTTCATCGGAGGATATTTCCTTTTTCAGCATAGCCCTCTAAGGGCTTCCAAATATCACTTTGCCAATTCCACAAGAACTGTCTTAGCGAAAGGCTTCTTGAGGGGAAAGCTGTAACTGTGTGAGATGATTTCACAGAACACAAAGAAGTTTCTCAGAAAGCTTCTTTCTCTTTGTTATCGGAGGATATTTCCTTTGGCCCTATAGTCTTCAAAGGGATCCGAAATATCTGTTCTCAGATACCACAGAAATAAGGCTAGCAAAGAGATCCAAGAAATACAGATGTAACTCTGTGAGATGAATTAACAGAACACTAAGCAGTTTCTCAGAAAGCTTCTTTCCAGATTTCCTCTGAGGATATTTCCTTTTTCACCATCGCCCTCTATGGGCTTCCAAATATCACTTTGCCAATTCCAAAAGAACTGTCTTAGCGAAAGGCTTCTTGAGGGGAAAGCTGTAACTCTGTGAGATGATTTCACAGAACACAAAGAAGTTTCTCAGAAAGCTTCTTTCTCTTTGTTATCGGAGGATATTTCCTTTGGCCCTATTGTCTTCAAAGGGATCCGAAATATCTGTTCTCAGATTCCACAGAAATAAGGCTAGCAAAGAGATCCACGAAATACAGATGTAACTCTGTGAGATGAATTAAGAGAACACTAAGCAGTTTCTCAGAAAGCTTCTTTCCAGATTTCATCTGAGGATATTTCCTTTTTCACACTAGCCCTCTAAGGGCTTCCAAATATCACTTTGCCAATTCCAGAAGAACTGCCTTAGCGAAAGGCTTCTTGAGGGGAAAGCTGTAACTCTGTGAGATGATTTCACAGAACACAAAGAAGTTTCACAAAAAGCTTCTTTCTCTTTGTTATCGGAGGATATTTCCTTTGGCCCTATAGTCTCCAAAGGGATCCGAAATATCTGTTCTCACAATCCACAGAAATAAGGCTAGCAAAGAGATCCACGAAATACAGATGTAACTCTGTGAGATGAATTAAGAGAACACTAAGCAGTTTCTCTGAAAGCTTCTTTCCAGATTTCCTCTGAGGATATTTCCTTTTTCACCATCGCCCTCTATGGGCTTCCAAATATCACTTTGCCAATTCCAAAAGAACTGTCTTAGCGAAAGGCTTCTTGAGGGGAAAGCTGTAACTCTGTGAGATGATTTCACAGAACACAAAGAAGTTTCTCAAAAAGCTTCTTTCTCTTTGTTATCGGAGGATATTTCCTTTGGCCCTATAGACTTCAAAGGGATCCGAAATATCTGTTCTCAGATTCCACAGAAATTAGGCTAGCAAAGAGAACCACGAAATACAGATGTAACTCTGTGAGATGAATTAACAGAACACTAAGCACTTTCTCAGAAAGCTTCTTTCCAGATATCCTCTGAGGCTTCTTGAGGGGAAAGCTGTAACTCTGTGACATGATTTCACATAACACAAAGAAGTTTCTCAAAAAGCTTCTTTCTCTTTGTTATCGGAGGATATTTCCTTTGGCCCTATAGTCTCCAAAGGGATCCGAAATATCTGTTCTCAGAATCCACAGAAATAAGGCTAGCAAAGAGATCCACGAAATACAGATGTAACTCTGTGAGATGAATTAACAGACAACTAGGAAGTTTCTCAGAAAGCTTCTTTCCAGATTTCCTCTGAGGATATTTACTTTTTCACCATAGCCCTCTATGGGCTTCCAAATATCACTTTGCCAATTCCACAAGAACTGTCTTAGCGAGAGGCTTCTTGAGGGGAAAGCTGTAACTCTGTGAGATGATTTCACAGAACACAAAGAAGTTTCTCAAAAAGCTTCTTTCTCTTTGTTATCGGAGGATATTTCCTTTGGCCCTATAGTCTTCAAAGGGATCCGAAATATCTGTTCTCAGATTCCACAGAAATAAGGCTAGCAAAGAGATCCACGAAATACAGATGTAACTCTGTTAGATGAATTAAGAGAACACTAAGTACTTTCTCAGAAAGCTTCTTTCCAGATTTCCTCTGAGGATATTTCCTTTTTCACCATAGCCCTCTTTGGGCTTCCAAATATCACTTTGCCAATTCCACAAGAACTGTCTTAGCGAAAGGCTTATTGAGGGGAAAGCTGTAACTCTCTGAGATGCTTTCAAAGAACACAAAGAAGTTTCTCAAAAAGCTTCTTTCTCTTTGTTATCGGAGGATATTTCCTTTGGCCCTATAGTCTCCAAAGGGATCCGAAATATCTGTTCTCAGATTCCACAGAAATAAGGCTAGCAAAAAGATCCACGAAATAAACATGTAACTCTGTGAGATGAATTAACAGAACACTAAGCAGTTTCTCAGAAAGCTTCTTTCCAGATTTCCTCAGAGGATATTTCCTTTTTCACCATCGCCCTCTATGGGCTTCCAAATATCACTTTGCCAAATCCACAAGAACTGTCTTAGCGAAAGACATCTTGAGGGAAAAGCTGTAACTCTGTGAGTTGATTTCACAGAACACAAAGAAGTTTCTCAGAAAGCTTCTTTCTCTTTTTTATCGGAGGATATTTCCTTTGCCCCTATAGTCTCCAAAGGGATCCGAAATATCTGTTCTCAGATTCCACAGAAATAAGGCTAGCAAAGAGATCCACGAAATACAGATGTAACTCTTTGAGATGAACTAACAGAACACTAAGCAGTTTCTCAGAAAGCTTCTTTCCAGATTTCCTCTGAGGATATTTCCTTTCTCACCCTAGCCCTCTATGGGCTACCAAATATCACTTTGCCAATTCCACAAGAACTGTCTTAGCTAAAGGCTTCTTGACGGGAAAGCAGTAACTCTGTGAGATGATTTCAAAGAACACAAAGAAGTTTCTCAAAAAGCTACTTTCTCTTGTTATCGGAGGATATTTCCTTTGGCCCTATAGTCTCCAAAGGGATCCGAAATATCTGTTCTCAGATTCCACAGAAATAAGGCTAGCAAAGAGATCCACGAAATACAGATGTAACTCTGTGAGATGAATTAACAGAACACTAAGCAGTTTCTCAGAAATCTTCTTACCAGATTTCATCTGAGGATATTTCCTTTTTCAGCATAGCCCTCTAAGGGCTTCCAAATATCACTTTGCCAATTCCACAAGAGCTGTCTTAGCGAAAGGCTTCTTGAGGGGAAAGCTGTAACTATGTGAGATGATTTCACAGAACACAAAGAAGTTTCTCAGAAATCTTCTTTCTCTTTGTTATCGGAGGATATTTCCTTTGGCCCTATAGTCTTCAAAGGGATCCGAATTATCTGTTCTCAGATACCACAGAAATAAGGCTAGCAAAGAGATCCAAGAAATACAGATGTAACTCTGTGAGATGAATTAACAGAACACTAAGCACTTTCTCAGAAAGCTTCTTTCCAGATTTCATCTGAGGATATTTCCTTTTTCACCATAGCCCTCTATGGGCTTCCAAATATCACTTTGCCAATTCCACAAGAACTGTCTTAGCGAAAGGCTTCTTAAGGGGAAAGCTGTAACTCTGTGAGTTGATTTCACAGAACACAAAGAAGTTTCTCAGAAAGCTTCTTTCTCTTTGTTATCGGAGGATATTTCCTTTGGCCGTATAGTCTTCAAAGGGATCCGAAATATCTGTTCTCAGATTCCACAGAAATAAGGCTAGCAAAGAGATCCACGAAATACAGATGTAACTCTGTGAGATGAATTAACAGAACACTAAGCAGTTTCTCAGAAAGCTTCTTTCCACATTTCATCTGAGGATATTTCCTTTTTCACCATAGCCCTCTATGGGCTTCCAAATATCACTTTGCCAATTCCACAAGATCTGTCTTAGCGAAAGGCTTCTTGAGGGGAAAGCTGTAACTCTGTGAGATGATTTCAGAGAACACAAAGAAGTTTCTCAAAAAGCTTCTTTCTCTTTGTTATCGGAGGATATTTCCTTTGGTCCTATAGTCTCCAAAGGGATCCGAAATATGTGTTCTCAGATTCCACAGAAATAAGGCTAGCAAAGAGATCCAGGAAATACAGATGTAACTCTGTGAGATGAATTAACAGAACACTAAGCAGTTTCTCAGAAAGCTTCTTTCCAGATTTCCTCTGAGGATATTTCCTTTCTCACCCTAGCCCTCTATGGGCTACCAAATATCACTTTGCCAATTCCACAAGAACTGTCTTAGCGAAAGGCTTTTTGACGGGAAAGCAGTAACTCTGTGAGATGATTTCAAAGAACACAAAGAAGTTTCTCAAAAAGCTACTTTCTCTTTGTTATCGGAGGATATTTCCTTTGGCCCTATAGTCTCCAAAGGGATCCGAATTATCTGTTCTCAGATACCACAGAAATAAGGCTAGCAAAGAGATCCAAGAAATACAGATGTAACTCTGTGAGATGAATTAACAGAACACTAAGCAGTTTCTCAGAAAGCTTCTTTCCAGATTTCCTCTGAGGATATTTCCTTTTTCACCATCGCCCTCTATGGGCTTCCAAATATCACTTTGCCAATTCCACAAGAACTGTCTTAGCGAAAGACTTCTTGAGGGGAAAGCCATAACTCTGTGAGATGATTTCACAGAACACAAAGAAGTTTCTCAGAAAGCTTCTTTCTCTTTGTTATCAGAGGATATTTCCTTTGGCCCTATAGTCTCCAAAGGGATCCGAAATATCTGTTCTTAGATTCCACAGAAATAAGGCTAGCAAAGACATCCACGAAATACAGATGTAACTCTGTGAGATGAATTAACAGAACATTCAGCAGTTTCTCAGAAAGCTTCTTTCCAGATGTCAAATGAGGATATTTCCTTTTTCACCATAGCCCTCTACGGGCTTCCAAATATCACTTTGCCAATTCCACAAGAACTGTCTTAGCGAAAGGCTTCTTGAGGGGAAAGCTGTAACTCTGTGACATGATTTCACAGAACACAAAGAAGTTTCTCAGAACGCTTCTTTCTCTTTGTTATCGGAGGATATTTCCTTTGGCCCTTTAGTGTTTAAAGGGATCAGAAACATCTGTTCTCAGATTCCACAGAAATAAGGCTAACAAAGAGATCCACGAAATACAGATGTAACTCTGTGAGATGAATTAACAGAACACTAAGCAGTTTCTCAGAAAGCTTCTTTCCACATTTCATCTGAGGATATTTCCTTTTTCACCATAGCCCTCTATGGGCTTCCAAATATCATTTTGCCAATTCCACAAGAACTGTCTTAGTGAAAGGCTTCTTGAGGGGAAAACTGTAACTCTGTGAGATGATTTCACAGAACACAAAGAAGTTTCTCAAAAAGCTTCTTTCTCCTTGTTATCGGAGGATATTTCCTTTGGCCCTATAGTCTCCAAAGGGATCCGAAATATCTGTTCTCAGATTCCACAGAAATAAGGCTAGCAAAGAGATCCACGAAATGCAGATGTAACTCTGTGAGATGAATTAACAAAACACTAAGCAGTTTCTCAGAAAGCTTCTTTCCAGATATCCTCTGAGGATATTTCCTTTCTCACCCTAGCCCTCTATGGGCTACCAAATATCACTTTGCCAATTCCACAAGAACTGTCTTAGCGAAAGGCTTCTTGAGGGGAAAGCTGTAACTCTGTGAGATGATGTCACAGAACACAAAGAGGTTTCTCAGAAAATTTCTTTCTTTTTGTTATCGGAGGATATTTCCTTTGGCCCTATAGTCTTCAAAGGGATCCGAAATATCTGTTCTCAGATTCCACAGAAATAAGGCTAGCAAAGAGATCCACGAAATACAGATGTAACTCTGTGAGATGAATTAACAGAACACTAAGCACTTTCTCAGAAAGCTTCTTTCCAGATTTCCTCTGAGGATATTTCCTTTTTCACCATAGCCCTCTATGGGCTTCCAAATATCACTTTGCCAATTCCACAAGAACTGTCTTAGCGAAAGTCTTCTTGAGGGGAAAGCTGTAACTCTGTGAGATGATTTCACAGAACACAAAGAAATTTCTCAGAAAGCTTCTTTCTCTTTGTTATCGGAGGATATTTCCTTTGGGCCTATAGACTTCAAAGGGATCCGAAATATCTGTTCTCAGATTCCACAGAAATAAGGCTAGCAAAGAGATCCACGAAATACAGATGTAACTCTGTGAGTTGAATTAAGAGAACACTAAGCAGTTTTTCAGAAAGCTTCTTTCCACATTTCATCTGAGGATATTTCCTTTTTCACCATAGCCCTCTATGGGCTTCCAAATATCACTTTGCCAATTCCACAAGAACTGTCTTAGCGAAAGGCTTCTTGAAGGGAAAGTCATAACTGTGTGAGATGATTTCACAGAACACAAAGAAGTTTCTCAGAAAGCTTCTTTCTCTTTGTTATCGGAGGATATTTCCTTTGGGCCTATAGACTTCAAAGGGATCCGAAATATCTGTTCTCAGATTCCACAGAAATAAGGCTAGCAAAGAGATCCACGAAATACAGATGTAACTCTGTGAGTTGAATTCAGAGAACACTAAGCAGTTTTTCAGAAAGCTTCTTTCCACATTTCATCTGAGGATATTTACTTTTTCACCATAGCCCTCTATGGGCTTCCAAATATCACTTTGCCAATTCCACAAGAACTGTCTTAGCGAAAGGCTTCTTGAGGGGAAAGTTGTAACTCTGTGAGATGATTTCACAGAACACAAAGAAGTTTCTCAAAAAGCTTGTTTCTCTTTGTTATCGGAGGATATTTCCTTTGGCCCTATAGTCTTCAAAGGGATCCGAAATATCTGTTCTCAGATTCCACAGATATAAGGCTATCAAAGAGATCCACTAAATACAGATGTAACTCTGTGAGATGAATTAACAGAATACTAAGCAGTTTCTCAGAAAGCTTCTTTCCAGATTTCCTCTGAGGATATTTCCTTTTTCACCATAGCCCACTATGGGCTTCCAAATATCACTTTGCCAATTCCACAAGAACTGTCTTAGCGAAAGGCTTCTTGAGGGGAAAGCTGTAACTATGTGAGATGATTTCACAGAACACAAAGAAGTTTCTCAAAACGCTTCTTTCTCTTTGTTATCGGAGGATGTTTCCTTTGGCCCTATAGTCTAAAAAGGGATCCGAAATATCTGTTCTCAGATTCCACAGAAATAAGGCTAGCAAAGAGATCCACGAAATAAACATGTAACTCTGTGAGATGAATTAACAGAACACTAAGCAGTTTCTCAGAAAGCTTCTTTCCAGATATCCTCTGAGGATATTTCCTTTCTCACCCTAGCCCTCTATGGGCTACGAAATATCACTTTGCCAATTCCACAAGAACTGTCTTAGCGAAAGGCTTCTTGAGGGGACAGCTGTAACTCTGTGAGATGATTTCACAGAACACAAAAAGGTTTCTCAGAAAATTTCTTTCTTTTTGTTATCGGAGGATATTTCCTTTGGCCCTATAGTCTTCAAAGGGATCCGAAATATCTGTTCTCAGATTCCACAGAAATAAGGCTAGCAAAGAGATCCACGAAATACAGATGTAACTCTGTGAGATGAATTAACAGAACACTAAGCAGTTTCTCAGAAAGCTTCTTTCCAGATTTCATCTGAGTATATTTCCTTTTTCACCATAGCCCTCTAAGGGCCTCCAAATATCACTTTGCCAATTCCACAAGAACTGTCTTAGCGAAAGTCTTCTTGAGGGGAAAGCTGTAACTCTGTGAGATGATTTCACAGAACACAAAGAAGTTTCTCAGAAAGCTTCTTTCTCTTTGTTATCGGAGGATATTTCCTTTGGGCCTATAGACTTCAAAGGGATCCGAAATATCTGTTCTCAGATTCCACAGAAATAAAGCTAGCAAAGAGATCCACGAAATACAGATGTAACTCTGTGAGATGAATTAACAGAACAATAAGCAGATTCTCAGAAAGCTTCTTTCCAGATTTTCTGAGGATATTTCCTTTTTCACCATAGCCCTCGATGGGCTTCCAAATATCACTTTGCCAATTCCACAAGAACTGTCTTGGCTAAAGGCTTCTTGAGGGGAAAGCTGTAACTCTGTGAGATGATTTCACAGAACACAAAGAAGTTTCTCAAAAAGCTTCTTTCTCTTTGTTATCGGAGGATATTTCCTTTGGCCCTATAGTCTCCAAAGGGATCCGAAATATCTGTTCTCAGAATCCACAGAAATAAGGCTAGCAAAGAGATCCACGAAATACAGATGTAACTCTGTGAGATGAATTAACAGAACACTAAGCAGTTTCTCAAAAAGCTTCTTTCCAGATTTCCTCTGAGGATATTTCCTTTTTCACCATCGCCCTCTATGGGCTTCCAAATATCACTTTGCCAATTCCAGAAGAACTGTCTTAGCGAAAGGCTTCTTGTGGGGAAAGCCGTAACTCTGTGAGATGATTTCACAGAACACAAAGAAGTTTCTCAAAAAGCTTCTTTCTCTTTGTTATCGGAGGATATTTCCTTTGGCCCTATAGTCTTCAAAGGGATCCGAAATATCTGTTCTCAGATTCCACAGAAATTAGGCTAGCAAAGAGAACCACGAAATACATATGTAACTCTGTGAGATGAATTAACAGAACACTAAGCACTTTCTCAGAAAGCTTCTTTCCAGATATCCTCTGAGGCTTCTTGAGGGGAAAGCTGTAACTCTGTGAGATGATTTCACAGAACACAAAGAAGTTTCTCAGAAAGCTTCTTTCTCTTTGTTATCGGAGGATATTTCCTTTGGCCCAATAGTCTTCAAAGGGATCCGAAATATCTGTTCTCAGATTCCACAGAAATAAGGCTAGCAAAGAGATCCACGAAATACAGATGTAACTCTGTGAGATGAATTAACAGAACACTAAGCACTTTCTCAGAAAGCTTCTTTCCAGATTTCCTCTGAGGATATTTCCTTTTTCACCACAGCCCTCTATGGGCTTCCAAATATCACTTTGTCAATTCCACAAGAACTGTCTTAGCGAAAAGCTTCTTGAGGGGAAAGCTGTAACTCTGTGACATGATTTCACAGAACACAAAGAAGTTTCTCAGAAAGCTTCTTTCTCTTTGTTATCGGAGGATATTTCCTTTGGCCCTATAGTCTCCAAAGGGATCCGAAATATCTGTTCTCAGATTCCACAGAAATAAGGCTAGCAAAGAGATCCACGAAATACAGATGTAACTCTTTGAGATGAACTAACAGAACACTAAGCAGTTTCTCAGAAAGCTTCTTTCCAGATTTCCTCTGAGGATATATCCTTTTTCACCATAGCCCTCTGTGGGCTTCCAAATATCACTTTGCCAATTCCACAAGAACTGTCTTAGCGAAAGGCTTCTTGAGAGGAAAGCTGTAACTCTGTGAGATGATTTCACAGAACACAAAGAAGTTTCTCAGAAAGCTTCTTTCTCTTTGTTATCGGAGGATATTTCCTTTGGCCCTATAGTCTCCAAAGGGATCCGAAATATCTGTTCTCAGATTCCACATAAATAAGGCTAGCAAAGAGATCCACGAAATACAGATGTAACTCTGTGAGATGAATTAACAGAACACTAAGCAGTTTCTCAGAAAGCTTCTTTCCAGATTTCATATGAGGATATTTCCTTTTTCACCATAGCCCTCTATGGGCTTCCAAATATCACTTTGCCAATTCCACAAGAACTGTCTTAGCGAAAGGCTTCTTAAGGGGAAAGCTGTAACTCTGTGAGTTGATTTCACAGAACACAAAGAAGTTTCTCAGAAAGGTTCTTTCTCTTTGTTATCGGAGGATATTTCCTTTGGCCGCATAGTCTTCAAAGGGATCCGAAATATCTGTTCTCAGATTCCACAGAAATAAGGCTAGCAAAGAGATCCACGAAATACAGATGTAACTCTGTGAGATGAATTAACAGAACACTAAGCAGTTTCTCAGAAAGCTTCTTTCCAGATTTCATCTGAGGATATTTCCTTTTTCACCATAGCCCTCTATGGGCTTCCAAATATCACTTTGTCAATTCCACAAGAACTGTCTTAGCGAAAGGCTTCTTGAGGGGAAAGCTGCAACTCTGTGAGATGATTTCACAGAACACAAAGAAGTTTCTCAAAAAGCTTCTTTCTCTTTGTTATCGGAGGATATTTCCTTTGGCCCTATAGTCTCCAAAGGGATCCGAAATATCTGTTCTCAGATTCCACAGAAATAAGGCTAGCAAAGAGATCCACGAAATACAGATGTAACTCTGTGAGATGAATTAACAGAACACTAAGCAGTTTCTCACAAAGCTTCTTTCCAGATTTCCTCTGAGGATATTTCCTTTTTCACCCTAGCCCTCTATGGGCTACCAAATATCACTTTGCCAATTCCACAAGAACTGTCTTAGCGAAAGGCTTCTTGAGGGGAAAGCTGTAACTCTGTGAGATGATTTCAAAGAACACAAAGAAGTTTCTCAAAAAGCTACTTTCTCTTTGTTATCGGAGGATATTTCCTTTGGCCCTATAGTCTCCAAAGGGATCCGTAATATCTGTTATCAGATTCCACAGAAATAAGGCTAGCAAAGAGATCCAGGAAATACAGATGTAACTCTGTGAGATGAATTAACAGAACACTAAGCAGTTTCTCAGAAAGCTTCTTTCCAGATTTCATCTGAGGATATTTCCTTTTTCACCATAGCCCTCTAAGGGCTTCCAAATATCACTTTGACAATTGCACAAGAACTGTCTTAGCGAAAGGATTCTTGAGGGGAAAGCTGTAACTCTGTGAGATGATTTCACAGAACACAAAGAAGTTTCTCAGAAAGCTTCTTTCTCTTTGTTATCGGAGGATATTTCCTTTGGCCCTATAGTCTTCAAAGGGATCCGAAATATCTGTTCTCAGATACCACAGAAATAAGGCTAGCAAAGAGATCCACGAAATACAGATGTAACTCTGTGAGATGAATTAACAGAACACTAAGCAGTTTCTCAGAAAGCTTCTTTCCAGATTTCATCTGAGGATATTTCCTTTTTCACCATAGCCCTCTATGGGCTTCCAAATATCACTTTTCCAATTCCACAAGAACTGTCTTAGCGAAAGGCTTCTTAAGGGGAAAGCTGTAACTCTGTGAGTTGATTTCACAGAACACAAAGAAGTTTCTCAGAAAGCTTCTTTCTCTTTGTTATCGGAGGATATTTCCTTTGGCCGCATAGTCTTCAAAGGGATCCGAAATATCTGTTCTCAGATTCCACAGAAATAAGGCTAGCAAAGAGATCCACGAAATACAGATGTAACTCTGTGAGATGAATTAACAGAACACTAAGCAGTTTCTCAGAAAGCTTCTTTCCACATTTCATCTGAGGATATTTCCTTTCTCACCCTAGCCCTCTATGGGCTTCCAGAGATCACTTTGCCAATTCCAGAAGAACTGTCTTAGCGAAAGGCTTCTTGAGGCGAAAGCTGTAACTCTGTGAGATGATTTCACAGAACACAAAGAAGTTTCTCAGAAAGCTTCTTTCTCTTTGTTATCGGAGGATATTTCCTTTGGCCCTTTAGTGTTTAAAGGGATCAGAAATATCTGTTCTCAGATTCCACAGAAATAAGGCTAACAAAGAGATCCACGAAATACAGATGTAACTCTGTGAGATGAATTAACAGAACACTAAGCAGTTTCTCAGAAAGCTTCTTTCCACATTTCATCTGAGGATATTTCCTTTTTCACCATAGCCCTCTATGGGCTTCCAAATATCATTTTGCCAATTCCACAAGAACTGTCTTAGCGAAAGGCTTCTTGAGGGGAAAACTGTAACTCTGAGAGATGATTTCACAGAACACAAAGAAGTTTCTCAAAAAGCTTCTTTCTCTTTGTTATCGGAGGATATTTCCTTTGACCCTATAGTCTCCAAAGGGATCCGAAATATCTGTTCTCAGATTCCACAGAAATAAGGCTAGCAAAGAGATCCACGAAATGCAGATGTAACTCTGTGAGATGAATTAACAGAACACTAAGCAGTTTCTCAGAAAGCTTCTTTCCAGATATCCTCTGAGGATATTTCCTTTCTCACCCTAGCCCTCTATGGGCTACCAAATATCACTTTGCCAATTCCACAAGAACTGTCTTAGCGAAAGGCTTCTTGAAGGGAAAGTCATAACTCTGTGAGATTATTTCACAGAACACAAAGAAGTTTCTCAGAAAGCTTCTTTCTCTTTGTTATCGGAGGATATTTCCTTTGGGCCTATAGACTTCAAAGGGATCCGAAATATCTGTTCTCAGATTCCACAGAAATAAGGCTAGCAAAGAGATCCACGAAATACAGATGTAACTCTGTGAGTTGAATTAAGAGAACACTAAGCAGTTTTTCAGAAACTTCTTTCCACATTTCATCTGAGGATATTTCCTTTTTCACCATAGCCCTCTATGGGCTTCCAAATATCACTTTGCCAATTCCACAAGAACTGTCTTAGCGAAAGGCTTCTTGAAGGGAAAGTCATAACTGTGTGAGATGATTTCACAGAACACAAAGAAGTTTCTCAAAAAGCTTCTTTCTCTTTGTTATCGGAGGATATTTCCTTTGGCCCTATAGTCTCCAAACGGATCCGAAATATCTGTTCTCAGATTCCACAGAAATAAGGCTAGCAAAGAGATCCACGAAATACAGATGTAACTCTGTGAGATGAATTAACAGAACACTAAGCAGTTTCTCAGAAAGCTTCTTTCCAAATTTCCTCTGATGATATTTCCTTTCTCACCCTAGCCCTCTATGGGCTACCAAATATCACTTTGCCAATTCCACAAGAACTGTCTTAGCGAAAGGCTTCTTGAGGGGAAAGCTGTAACTCTGTAAGATGATTTCACAGAACACAAAGAGGTTTCTCAGAAAATTTCTTTCTTTTTGTTATCGGAGGATATTTCCTTTGGCCCTATAGTCTCCAAAGGGATCCGAAATACCTGTTCTCAGATTCCACAGAAATAAGGCTAGCAAAGAGATCCACGAAATACAGATGTAACTCTGTGAGATGAATTAACAGAACACTAAACAGTTTCTCAGAAAGCTTCTTTCCAGATATCCTCTGAGGATATTTCCTTTCTCACCCTAGCCCTCTATGGGCTACGAAATATCACTTTGCCAATTCCACAAGAACTGTCCTAGCGAAAGGCTTCTTGAGGGGAAAGCTGTAACTCTGTGAGATGATTTCACAGAACACAAAAAGGTTTCTCAGAAAATTTCTTTCTTTTTGTTATCGGAGGATATTTCCTTTGGCCCTATAGTCTTCAAAGGGATCCGAAATATCTGTTCTCAGATTCCACAGAAATAAGGCTAGCAAAGAGATCCACGAAATACAGATGTAACTCTGTGAGATGAATTAACAGAACACTAAGCAGTTTCTCAGAAAGCTTCTTTCCAGATTTCATCTGAGTATATTTCCTTTTTCACCATAGCCCTCTATGGGCCTCCAAATATCACTTTGCCAATTCCACAAGAACTGTCTTAGCGAAAGTCTTCTTGAGGGGAAAGCTGTAACTCTGTGAGATGATTTCACAGAACACAAAGAAGTTTCTCAGAAAGCTTCTTTCTCTTTGTTATCGGAGGATATTTCCTTTGGGCCTATAGACTTCAAAGGGATCCGAAATATCTGTTCTCAGATTCCACAGAAATAAAGCTAGCAAAGAGATCCACGAAATACAGATGTAACTCTGTGAGATGAATTAACAGAACAATAAGCAGATTCTCAGAAAGCTTCTTTCCAGATTTTCTGAGGATATTTCCTTTTTCACCATAGCCCTCGATGTGCTTCCAAATATCACTTTGCCAATTCCACAAGAACTGTCTTGGCTAAAGGATTCTTGAGGGGAAAGCTGTAACTCTGTGAGATGATTTCAAAGAACACAAAGAAGTTTTTCAAAAAGCTTCTTTCTCTTTGTTATCGGAGGATATTTCCTTTGGCCCTATAGTCTCCAAAGGGATCTGAAATATCTGTTCTCAGATTCCACAGAAATAAGGCTAGCAAAGAGATCTACGAAATACAGATGTAACCCTGTGAGATGAATTAACAGAACACTAAGCAGTTTCTCAGAAAGCTTCTTTCCAGATTTCATCTGAGGATATTTCCTTTTTCACCATAGCCCTCTATGGGCTTCCAAATATCACTTTGCCAATTCCACAAGAACTGTCTTAGCGAAAGGCTTCTTGAGGGGAAAGCTGTAACTCTGTGAGATGATTTCACAGAACACAAAGAAGTTTCTCAAAAAGCTTCTTTCTCTTTGTTATCGGAGGATATTTCCTTTGGCCCTATAGTCTCCAAAGGGATCCGAAATATCTGTTCTCAGAATCCACAGAAATAAGGCTAGCAAAGAGATCCACGAAATACAGATGTAACTCTGTGAGATGAATTAACAGAACACTAAGCAGTTTCTCAAAAAGCTTCTTTCCAGATTTCCTCTGAGGATATTTCCTTTTTCACCATCGCCCTCTATGGGCTTCCAAATATCACTTTGCCAATTCCACAAGAACTGTCTTAGCCAAAGGCTTCTTGTGGGGAAAGCCGTAACTCTGTGAGATGATTTCACAGAACACAAAGAAGTTTCTCAAAAAGCTTCTTTCTCTTTGTTATCGGAGGATATTTCCTTTGGCCCTATAGTCTTCAAAGGGATCCGAAATATCTGTTCTCAGATTCCACAGAAATTAGGCTAGCAAAGAGAACCACGAAATACATATGTAACTCTGTGAGATGAATTAACAGAACACTAAGCACTTTCTCAGAAAGCTTCTTTCCAGATATCCTCTGAGGCTTCTTGAGGGGAAAGCTGTAACTCTGTGAGATAATTTCACAGAACACAAAGAAGTTTCTCAGAAAGCTTCTTTCTCTTTGTTATCGGAGGATATTTCCTTTGGCCCAATAGTCTTCAAAGGGATCCGAAATATCTGTTCTCAGATTCCACAGAAATAAGGCTAGCAAAGAGATCCACGAAATACAGATGTAACTCTGTGAGATGAATTAACAGAACACTAAGCACTTTCTCAGAAAGCTTCTTTCCAGATTTCCTCTGAGGATATTTCCTTTTTCACCACAGCCCTCTATGGGCTTCCAAATATCACTTTGTCAATTCCACAAGAACTGTCTTAGCGAAAAGCTTCTTGAGGGGAAAGCTGTAACTCTGTGACATGATTTCACAGAACACAAAGAAGTTTCTCAGAAAGCTTCTTTCTCTTTGTTATCGGAGGATATTTCCTTTGGCCCTATAGTCTCCAAAGGGATCCGAAATATCTGTTCTCAGATTCCACAGAAATAAGGCTAGCAAAGAGATCCACGAAATACAGATGTAACTCTTTGAGATGAACTAACAGAACACTAAGCAGTTTCTCAGAAAGCTTCTTTCCAGATTTCCTCTGAGGATATTTCCTTTTTCACCATAGCCCTCTGTGGGCTTCCAAATATCACTTTGCCAATTCCACAAGAACTGTCTTAGCAAAAGGCTTCTTGAGGGGAAAGCTGTAACTCTGTGAGATGATTTCACAGAACACAAAGAAGTTTCTCAGAAAGCTTCTTTCTCTTTGTTATCGGAGGATATTTCCTTTGGGCCTATAGACTTCAAAGGGATCCGAAATATCTGTTCTCAGATTCCACAGAAATAAAGCTAGCAAAGAGATCCACGAAATACAGATGTAACTCTGTGAGATGAATTAACAGAACAATAAGCAGATTCTCAGAAAGCTTCTTTCCAGATTTTCTGAGGATATTTCCTTTTTCACCATAGCCCTCGATGGGCTTCCAAATATCACTTTGCCAATTCCACAAGAACTGTCTTGGCTAAAGGCTTCTTGAGGGGAAAGCTGTAACTCTGTGAGATGATTTCAAAGAACACAAAGAAGTTTTTCAAAAAGCTTCTTTCTCTTTGTTATCGGAGGATATTTCCTTTGGCCCTATAGTCTCAAAGGGATCTGAAATATCTGTTCTCAGATTCCACAGAAATAAGGCTAGCAAAGAGATCTACGAAATACAGATGTAACCCTGTGAGATGAATTAACAGAACACTAAGCAGTTTCTCAGAAAGCTTCTTTCCAGATTACATCTGAGGATATTTCCTTTTTCACCATAGCCCTCTATGGGCTTCCAAATATCACTTTGCCAATTCCACAAGAACTGCCTTAGCGAAAGGCTTCTTGAGGGGAAAGCTGTAACTCTGTGAGATTATTTCACAGAACACAAAGAAGTTTCTCAAAAAGCTTCTTTCTCTTTGTTATCGGAGGATATTTCCTTTGGCCCTATAGTCTCCAAAGGGATCCGAAATATCTGTTCTCAGAATCCACAGAAATAAGGCTAGCAAAGAGATCCACGAAATACAGATGTAACTCTGTGAGATGAATTAACAGAACACTAAGCAGTTTCTCAAAAAGCTTCTTTCCAGATTTCCTCTGAGGATATTTCCTTTTTCACCATCGCCCTCTATGGGCTTCCAAATATCACTTTGCCAATTCCACAAGAACTGTCTTAGCGAAAGGCTTCTTGTGGGGAAAGCCGTAACTCTGTGAGATGATTTCACAGAACACAAAGAAGTTTCTCAAAAAGCTTCTTTCTCTTTGTTATCGGAGGATATTTCCTTTGGCCCTATAGTCTTCAAAGGGATCCGAAATATCTGTTCTCAGATTCCACAGAAATTAGGCTAGCAAAGAGAACCACGAAATACATATGTAACTTTGTGAGATGAATTAACAGAACACTGAGCACTTTCTCAGAAAGCTTCTTTCCAGATATCCTCTGAGGCTTCTTGAGGGGAAAGCTGTAACTCTGTGAGATAATTTCACAGAACACAAAGAAGTTTCTCAGAAAGCTTCTTTCTCTTTGTTATCGGAGGATATTTCCTTTGGCCCAATAGTCTTCAAAGGGATCCGAAATATCTGTTCTCAGATTCCACAGAAATAAGGCTAGCAAAGAGATCCACGAAATACAGATGTAACTCTGTGAGATGAATTAACAGAACACTAAGCACTTTCTCAGAAAGCTTCTTTCCAGATTTCCTCTGAGGATATTTCCTTTTTCACCACAGCCCTCTATGGGCTTCCAAATATCACTTTGTCAATTCCACAAGAACTGTCTTAGCGAAAAGCTTCTTGAGGGGAAAGCTGTAACTCTGTGACATGATTTCACAGAACACAAAGAAGTTTCTCAGAAAGCTTCTTTCTCTTTGTTATCGGAGGATATTTCCTTTGGCCCTATAGTCTCCAAAGGGATCCGAAATATCTGTTCTCAGATTCCACAGAAATAAGGCTAGCAAAGAGATCCACGAAATACAGATGTAACTCTTTGAGATGAACTAACAGAACACTAAGCAGTTTCTCAGAAAGCTTCTTTCCAGATTTCCTCTGAGGATATTTCCTTTTTCACCATAGCCCTCTGTGGGCTTCCATATATCACTTTGCCAATTCCACAAGAACTGTCTTAGCAAAAGGCTTCTTGAGGGGAAAGCTGTAACTCTGTGAGATGATTACACAGAACACAAAGAAGTTTCTCAGAAAGCTTCTTTCTCTTTGTTATCGGAGGATATTTCCTTTGGCCCTATAGTCTCCAAAGGGATCCGAAATATCTGTTCTCAGATTCCACATACATAAGGCTAGCAAAGAGATCCACGAAATACAGATGTAACTCTGTGAGATGAATTAACAGAACACTAAGCAGTTTCTCAGAAAGCTTCTTTCCAGATTTCATATGAGGATATTTCCTTTTTCACCATAGCCCTCTATGGGCTTCCAAATATCACTTTGCCAATTCCACAAGAACTGTCTTAGCGAAAGGCTTCTTAAGGGGAAAGCTGTAACTCTGTGAGTTGATTTCACAGAACACAAAGAAGTTTCTCAGAAAGCTTCTTTCTCTTTGTTATGGGAGGATATTTCCTTTGGCCGCATAGTCTTCAAAGGGATCCGAAATATCTGTTCTCAGATTCCACAGAAATAAGGCTAGCAAAGAGATCCACGAAATACAGATGTAACTCTGTGAGATGAATTAACAGAACACTATGCAGTTTCTCAGAAAGCTTCTTTCCAGATTTCGTCTGAGGATATTTCCTTTTTCACCATAGCCCTCTATGGGCTTCCTAATATCACTTTGCCAATTCCACAAGAACTGTCTTAGCGAAAGGCTTCTTGAGGGGAAAGCTGCAACTCTGTGAGATGATTTCACAGAACACAAAGAAGTTTCTCAAAAAGCTTCTTTCTCTTTGTTATCGGAGGATATTTCCTTTGGCCCTATAGTCTCCAAAAGGCTCCGAAATATCTGTTCTCAGATTCCACAGAAATAAGGCTAGCAAAGAGATCCACGAAATACCGATGTAACTCTGTGAGATGAATTAACAGAACACTAAGCAGTTTCTCAGAAAGCTTCTTTCCAGATTTCCTCTGAGGATATTTCCTTTCTCACCCTAGCCCTCTATGGGCTACCAAATATCACTTTGTCAATTCCACAAGAACTGTCTTAGCGAAAGGCTTCTTGAGGGGAAAGCTGTAACTCTGTGAGATGATTTCAAAGAACACAAAGAAGTTTCTCAAAAAGCTACTTTCTCTTTGTTATCGGAGGATATTTCCTTTGGCCCTATAGTCTCCAAAGGGATCCGAAATATCTGTTAACAGATTCCACAGAAATAAGGCTAGCAAAGAGATCCAGGAAATACAGATGTAACTCTGTGAGATGAATTAACAGAAAACTAAGCAGTTTCTCAGAAAGCTTCTTTCCAGATTTCCTCTGAGGATATTTCCTTTTTCACCATCGCCCTCTATGGGCTTCCAAATATCACTTTGCCAATTCCACAAGAACTGTCTTAGCGAAAGGCTTCTTGAGGGGAAAGCCATAACTCTGTGAGGTGATTTCACAGAACACAAAGAAGTTTCTCAGAAAGCTTCTTTCTCTTTGTTATCGGAGGATATTTCCTTTGGCCCAATAGTCTTCAAAGGGATCCGAAATATCTGTTCTCAGATTCCACAAAAATAAGGCTAGCAAGGAGATCCACGAAATACAGATGTAACTCTGTGAGATGAATTAACAGAACACTAAGCACTTTCTCAGAAAGCTTCTTTCCAGATTTCCTCTGAGGATATTTACTTTTTCACCATAGCCCTCTATGGGCTTCCAAATATCACTTTGTCAATTCCACAAGAACTGTCTTAGCGAAAAGCTTCTTGAGGGGAAAGCTGTAACTCTGTGACATGATTTCACAGAACACAAAGAAGTTTCTCAAAAAGCTTCTTTCTCTTTGTTATCGGAGGATATTTCCTTTGTCCCAATAGTCTTCAAAGGGATCCGAAATATCTGTTCTCAGATTCCACAGAAATAAGGCTAGCAAAGAGATCCACGAAATACAGATGTAACTCTGTGAGATGAATTAACAGAACACTAAGCAGATTCTCAGAAAGCTTCTTTCCAGATTTCATCTGAGGATATTTCCTTTTTCACCATAGCCCTCTATGGGCTTCCAAATATCACTTTGCCAATTCCACAAGAACTGTCTTAGCGAAAGGCTTCTTGAGAGGAAAGCTGTAACTCTGTGAGATTATTTCACCGAACTCAAAGAAGTTTCTCAAAAAGCTTCTTTCTCTTTGTTATCGGAGGATATTTCCTTTGGCCCTATAGTCTCCAAAGGGATCCGAAATATCTGTTCTCAAATTCCACAGAAATAAGGCTAGCAAAGAGATCCACGAAATACAGATGTAACTCTGTGAAATGAATTAACAGAACACTAAGCAGTTTCTCAGAAAGCTTCTTTCCAGATTTCATCTGAGGATATTTCCTTTTTTCACCATAGCCCTCTATGGGCTTCCAAATATCACTTTGCCAATTCCACAAGAACTGTCTTAGCGAAAGGCTTCTTGAGGGGAAAGCTGTAACTCTGTGATATGATTTCACAGAACACAAAGAAGTTTCTCAGAACGCTTCTTTCTCTTTGTTATCGGAGGATATTTCCTTTGGCCCTATAGTCTCCAAAGGGTCCGAAATATCTGTTCTCAGATTCCACAGAAATAAGGCTAGCAAAGAGATCCACGAAATACAGATGTAACTCTGTGAGATGAATTACCAGAACACTAAGCAGTTTCTCAGAAAGCTTCTTTCCAGATTTCCTCTGAGGATATTTCCTTTTTCACCTTCGAACTCTATGGGCCCCCAAATATCACTTTGTCAATTCCACAAGAACTGTCTTAGCGAAAGGCTTCTTGATGGGAAAGCAGTAACTCTGTGAGATGATTTCAAAGAACACAAAGAAGTTTCTCAAAAAGCTACTTTCTCTTTGTTATCGGAGGATATTTCCTTTGACCCTATAGTCTCCAAAGGGATCCGAAATATCTGTTCTCAGATTCCACAGAAATAAGGCTAGCAAAGAGATCCCGGAAATACACATGTAACTCTGTGAGATGAATTAACAGAACACTAAGCAGTTTCTCAGAAAGCTTCTTTCCAGATTTCATCTGAGGATATTTCCTTTTTCATCATAGCCCTCTAAGGGCTTCCAAATATCACTTTGACATTTCCACAAGAACTGTCTTAGCGAAAGGCTTCTTGAGGGGAAAGCTGTAACTCTGTGAGATGATTTCACAGAACACAAAGAAGTTTCTCAGAAAGCTTCTTTCTCTTTGTTATCGGAGTATATTTCCTTTGGCCCTATAGTTTTCAAAGGGATCCGAAATATCTGTTCTCAGGTACCACAGAAATAAGGCTTGCAAAGAGATCCAAGAAATACAGATGTAACTCTGTGAGATGAATTAACAGAACACTAAGCAGTTTCTCAGAAAGCTTCTTTCCAGATTTCTTCTGAGGATATTTCCTTTTTCACCATAGCCCTCTATGGGCTTCCAAATATCACTTTGCCAATTCCACAAGAACTGTCTTAGCGAAAGGCTTCTTGAGGGGAAAGCTGTAACTCTGTGAGATGATTTCACAGAACACAAAGAAGTTTCTCAAAAACCTTCTTTCTCTTTGTTATCGGAGGATATTTCCTTTGGCCCTATAGTCTCCAAAGGGATCCGAAATATCTGTTCTCAGATTCCACAGAAATAAGGCTAGCAAAGAGATCCACGAAATACAGATGTAACTCTGTGAGATGAATTAACAGAACACTAAGCAGTTTCTCAGAAAGCTTCTTTCCAGATTTCCTCTGAGGATATTTCCTTTTTCACCATCGAACTCTATGGGCGCCCAAATATCACTTTGCCAATTCCACAAGAACTGTCTTAGCGAAAGGCTTCTTGAGGGGAAAGCTGTAACTCTGTGAGATGATTTCACAGAACACAAAGGAGTTTCTCAGAAAGCTTCTTTCTCTTTGTTATCGGAGGATATTTCCTTTGGCCCTATATTCTCCAAAGGGATCCGAAATATCTGTTCTCAGATTCCACAGAAATAAGGCTAGCAAAGAGACCCACGAAATACAGATGTAACTCTGTGAGATGAATTAACAGAACACTAAGCAGTTTCTCAGAAAGCTTCTTTCCAGATTTCATCTGAGGATATTTCCTTTTTCACCATAGCCCTCTATGGGCTTCCAAATATCACTTTGCCAATTCCACAAGAACTGTCTTAGCGAAAGGCTTCTTGAAGGGAAAGCTGTAACTCTGTGAGATGATTTCACAGAACACAAAGAAGTTTCTCAAAAGCTTCTTTCTCTTTGTTATCAGAGGATATTTCCTTTGGCCCTATAGTCTCCAAAGGGATCCGATATATCTGTTCTTAGATTCCACAGAAATAAGGCTAGCGAAGACATCCACGAAATACAGATGTAACTCTGTGAGATGAATTAACAGAACACTCAGCAGTTTCTCAGAAAGCTTCTTTCCAGATTTCATCTGAGGATATTTCCTTTTTCACCATAGCCCTCTACGGGCTTCCAAATATCACTTTGCCAATTCCACAAGAACTGTCTTAGCGAAAGGCTTCTTGAGGGGAAAGCTGTAACTCTGTGAGATGATTTCACAGAACACAAAGAAGTTTCTCAAAAAGCTTCTTTCTCTTTGTTATCTTAGGATATTTCCTTTGGCCCTATAGTCTCCAAAGGGATCCGAAATATCTGTTCTCAGATTCCACAGAAATAAGGCTAGCAAAGAGATCCACGAAATACAGATGTAACTCTGTGAGATGAATTAACAGAACACTAAGCAGTTTCTCAGAAAGCTTCTTTCCAGATTTCCTCTGAGGATATTTCCTTTCTCACCCTAGCCCTCTACGGGCTACCAAATATCACTTTGCCAATTCCACAAGAACTGTCTTAGCGAAAGGCTTCTTGACGGGAAAGCTGTAACTCTGTGAGATGATTTCAAAGAACACAAAGAAGTTTCTAAAAAAGCTACTTTCTCTTTGTTATCGGAGGATATTTCCTTTGGCCCTATAGTCTCCAAAGGGATCCGAAATATCTGTACTCAGATTCCACAGAAATAAGGCTAGCAAAGAGATCCAGGAAATACAGATGTAACTCTGTGAGATGAATTAACAGAACACTAAGCAGTTTCTCAGAAAGCTTCTTTCCAGATGTCATCTGAGGATATTTCCTTTTTCACCATAGCCCTCTAAGGGCTTCCAAATATCACTTTGAAAATTCCACAAGAACTGTCTTACCGAAAGGCTTCTTGAGGGGAAAGCTGTAACTCTGTGAGATGATTTCACAGAACACAAAGAAGTTTCTCAAAAAGCTTCTTTCTCTTTGTTATCGGAGGATATTTCCTTTGGCCCTATAGTCTCCAAAGGGATCCGAAATATCTGTTCTCAGAATCCACAGAAATAAGGCTAGCAAAGAGATCCACGAAATACAGATGTAACTCTGTGAGATGAATTAACAGAACACTAAGCAGTTTCTCAGAAAGCTTCTTTCCAGATTTCCTCTGAGGATATTTACTTTTTCACCATAGCCCTCTATGGGCTTCCAAATATCACTTTGCCAATTCCACAAGAACTGTCTTAGCGAAAGGCTTCTTGAGGGGAAAGCTGTAACTCTGTGAGATGATTTCACAGAACACAAAGAAGTTTCTCAAAAATCTTCTTTCTCTTTGTTATCGGAGGATATTTCCTTTGGCCCTATAGTCTTCAAAGGGATCCGAAATATCTGTTCTCAGATTCCACAGCAATAAGGCTAGCAAAGAGATCCACGAAATGCAGATGTAACTCTGTGAGATGAATTAAGAGAACACTAAGCACTTTCTCAGAAAGCTTCTTTCCAGATTTCCTCTGAGGATATTTCCTTTTTCACCATAGCCCTCTATGGGCTTCCAAATATCACTTTGCCAATTCCACAAGAACTGTCTTAGCGAAAGGCTTATTGAGGGGAAAGCTGTAACTCTCTGAGATGCTTTCAAAGAACACAAAGATGTTTCTCAAAAAGCTTCTTTCTCTTTGTTATCGGAGGATATTTCCTTTGGCCCTATAGTCTCCAAAGGGATCCGAAATATCTGTTCTCAGATTCCATAGAAATAAGGCTAGCAAAAAGATCCACGAAATAAACATGTAACTCTGTGAGATGAATTAACAGAACACTAAGCAGTTTCTTCGAAAGCTTCTTTCCAGATTTCCTCTGAGGATATTTCCTTTTTCACCATCGCCCTCTGGGGGTTCCAAATATCACTTTGCCAATTCCAGAAGAACTGTCTTAGCGAAAGGCTTCTTGAGGGGAAAGCTGTAACTCTGTGAGATGATTTCACAGAACACAAAGAAGTTTCTCAGAAAGCTTCTTTCTCTTTGTTATCGGAGGATATTTCCTTTGGCCCTATAGTCTCCAAAGGGATCCGAAATATCTGTTCTCAGATTCCACAGAAATAAGGCTAGCAAAGAGATCCAGGAAATACAGATGTAACTCTGTGAGATGAATTAACAGAACACTAAGCAGTTTCTCAGAAAGCTTCTTTCCAGATGTCATCTGAGGATATTTCCTTTTTCACCATAGCCCTCTAAGGGCTTCCAAATATCACTTTGACAATTCCACAAGAACTGTCTTAGCGAAAGGCTTCTTGAGGGGAAAGCTGTAACTCTGTGAGATGATTTCACAGAACACAAAGAAGTTTCTCAAAAAGCTTCTTTCTCTTTGTTATCGGAGGATATTTCCTTTGGCCCTATAGTCTTCAAAGTGATCCGAAATATCTGTTCTCAGATACCACAGAAATAAGGCTAGCAAAGAGATCCACGAAATACAGATGTAACTCTGTGAGATGAATTAACAGAACACTAAGCAGTTTCTTCGAAAGCTTCTTTCCAGATTTCCTCTGAGGATATTTCCTTTTTCACCATCGCCCTCTGGGGGTTCCAAATATCACTTTGCCAATTCCAGAAGAACTGTCTTAGCGAAAGGCTTCTTGAGGGGAAAGCTGTAACTCTGTGAGATGATTTCACAGAACACAAAGAAGTTTCTCAGAAAGCTTCTTTCTCTTTGTTATCGGAGGATATTTCCTTTGGCCCTATAGTCTCCAAAGGGATCCGAAATATCTGTTCTCAGATTCCACAGAAATAAGGCTAGCAAACAGATCCACGAAATACAGATGTAACTCTGTGAGATGAATTAACGGAACACTAAGCAGTTTCTCAGAAAGCTTCTTTCCAGATTTCCTCTGAGGATATTTCCTTTTTCACCATCGCCCTCTATGGGCTTCCAAATATCACTTTGCCAATTCCACAAGAACTGTCTTAGCGAAAGGCTTCTTGAGGGTAAAGCCATAACTCTGTGAGATGATTTCACAGAACACAAAGAAGTTTCTCAGAAAGCTTCTTTCTCTTTGTTATCGGAGGATATTTCCTTTGGCCCAATAGTCTTCAAAGGGATCCGAAATATCTGTTCTCAGATTCCACAGAAATAAGGCTAGCAAAGAGATCCACGAAATACAGATGTAAATCTGTGAGATGAATTAACAGAACACTAAGCAGATTCTCAGAAAGCTTCTTTCCAGATTTCATCTGTGGATATTTCCTTTTTCACCATAGCCCTCTATGGGCTTCCAAATATCACTTTGCCAATTCCACAAGAACTGTCTTAGCGAAAGGCTTCTTGAGAGGAAAGCTGTAACTCTGTGAGATAATTTCACCGAACTCAAAGAAGTTTCTCAGAAAGCTTCTTTCTCTTTCTTATCGGAGGATATTTCCTTTGGCCCTATAGTCTCCAAAGGGATCCGAAATATCTGTTCTCAGATTCCTCAGAAATAAGGCTAGCAAAGAGATCCACGAAATACAGATGTAACTCTGTGAGATGAATTAACAGAACACTAAGCAGTTTCTCAGAAAGCTTCTTTCCAGATTTCCTCTGAGGATATTTCCTTTCTCACCCTAGCCCTCTATGGGCTTCCAAATATCACTTTGTCAATTCCACAAGAACTGTCTTAGCGAAAAGCTTCTTGAGGGGAAAGCTGTAACTCTGTGACATGATTTCACAGAACACAAAGAAGTTTCTCAAAAAGCTTCTTTCTCTTTGTTATCGGAGGATATTTCCTTTGGCCCTATAGTCTCCAAAGGGATCCGAAATATCTGTTCTCAGATTCCACAGAAATAAGGCTAGCAAAGAGATCCACGAAATACAGATGTAACTCTGTGAGATGAATTAACAGAACACTAAGCAGTTTCTCAGAAAGCTTCTTTCCAGATTTCCTCTGAGGATATTTCCTTTTTCACCTTCGAACTCTATGGGCCCCCAAATATCACTTTGTCAATTCCACAAGAACTGTCTTAGCGAAAGGCTTCTTGATGGGAAAGCAGTAACTCTGTGAGATGATTTCAAAGAACACAAAGAAGTTTCTCAAAAAGCTACTTTCTCTTTGTTATCGGAGGATATTTCCTTTGACCCTATAGTCTCCAAAGGGATCCGAAATATCTGTTCTCAGATTCCACAGAAATAAGGCTAGCAAAGAGATCCCGGAAATAAACATGTAACTCTGTGAGATGAATTAACAGAACACTAAGCAGTTTCTCAGAAAGCTTCTTTCCAGATTTCATCTGAGGATATTTCCTTTTTCATCATAGCCCTCTAAGGGCTTCCAAATATCACTTTGACATTTCCACAAGAACTGTCTTAGCGAAAGGCTTCTTGAGGGGAAAGCTGTAACTCTGTGAGATGATTTCACAGAACACAAAGAAGTTTCTCAGAAAGCTTCTTTCTCTTTGTTATCGGAGGATATTTCCTTTGGCCCTATAGTCTTCAAAGGGATCCGAAATATCTGTTCTCAGGTACCACAGAAATAAGGCTAGCAAAGAGATCCAAGAAATACAGATGTAACTCTGTGAGATGAATTAACAGAACACTAAGCAGTTTCTCAGAAAGCTTCTTTCCAGATTTCATCTGAGGATATTTCCTTTTTCACCATAGCCCTCTATGGGCTTCCAAATATCACTTTGCCAATTCCACAAGAACTGTCTTAGCGAAAGGCTTCTTGAGGGGAAAGCTGTAACTCTGTGAGATGATTTCACAGAACACAAAGAAGTTTCTCAAAAACCTTCTTTCTCTTTGTTATCGGAGGATATTTCCTTTGGCCCTATAGTCTCCAAAGGGATCCGAAATATCTGTTCTCGGATTCCACAGAAATAAGGCTAGCAAAGACATCCACGAAATACAGTTGTAACTCTGTGACATGAATTAACAGAACACTAAGCAGTTTCTCAGAAAGCTTCTTTCCAGATTTCCTCTGAGGATATTTCCTTTTTCACCATCGCCCTCTATGGGCTTCCAAATATCACTTTGCCAATTCCACCAGAACTGTCTTAGCGAAAGGCTTCTTGAGGGGAAAGCCAAAACTCTGTGAGGTGATTTCACAGAACAAAAAGAAGTTTCTCAGAAAGCTTCTTTCTCTTTGTTATCGGAGGATATTTCCTTTGGCCCAATAGTCTTCAAAGGGATCCGAAATATCTGTTCTCAGATTCCACAAAAATAAGGCTAGCAAAGAGATCCACGAAATACAGATGTAACTCTGTGAGATGAATTAACAGAACACTAAGCACTTTCTCAGAAAGCTTCTTTCCAGATTTCCTCTGAGGATATTTACTTTTTCACCATAGCCCTCTATGGGCTTCCAAATATCACTTTGTCAATTCCACAAGAACTGTCTTAGCGAAAAGCTTCTTCAGGGGAAAGCTGTAACTCTGTGACATGATTTCACAGAACACAAAGAAGTTTCTCAAAAAGCTTCTTTCTCTTTGTTATCGGAGGATATTTCCTTTGGCCCTATAGTCTCCAAAGGGATCCGAAATATCTGTTCTCAGATTCCACAGAAATAAGGCTAGCAAAGAGATCCACGAAATACAGATGTAACTCTGTGAGATGAATTAACAGAACACTAAGCAGTTTCTCAGAAAGCTTCTTTCCAGATTTCCTCTGAGGATATTTCCTTTTTCACCATCGAACTCTATGGGCGCCCAAATATCACTTTGCCAATTCCACAAGAACTGTCTTAGCGAAAGGCTTCTTGAGGGGAAAGCTGTAACTCTGTGAGATGATTTCACAGAACACAAAGGAGTTTCTCAGAAAGCTTCTTTCTCTTTGTTATCGGAGGATATTTCCTTTGGCCCTATATTCTCCAAAGGGATCCGAAATATCTGTTCTCAGATTCCACAGAAATAAGGCTAGCAAAGAGACCCACGAAATACAGATGTAACTCTGTGAGATGAATTAACAGAACACTAAGCAGTTTCTCAGAAAGCTTCTTTCCAGATTTCATCTGAGGATATTTCCTTTTTCACCATAGCCCTCTATGGGCTTCCAAATATCACTTTGCCAATTCCACAAGAACTGTCTTAGCGAAAGGCTTCTTGAAGGGAAAGCTGTAACTCTGTGAGATGATTTCACAGAACACAAAGAAGTTTCTCAAAAGCTTCTTTCTCTTTGTTATCAGAGGATATTTCCTTTGGCCCTATAGTCTCCAAAGGGATCCGATATATCTGTTCTTAGATTCCACAGAAATAAGGCTAGCGAAGACATCCACGAAATACAGATGTAACTCTGTGAGATGAATTAACAGAACACTCAGCAGTTTCTCAGAAAGCTTCTTTCCAGATTTCATCTGAGGATATTTCCTTTTTCACCATAGCCCTCTACGGGCTTCCAAATATCACTTTGCCAATTCCACAAGAACTGTCTTAGCGAAAGGCTTCTTGAGGGGAAAGCTGTAACTCTGTGAGATGATTTCACAGAACACAAAGAAGTTTCTCAAAAAGCTTCTTTCTCTTTGTTATCGGAGGATATTTCCTTTGGCCCTATAGTCTCCAAAGGGATCCGAAATATCTGTTCTCAGATTCCACAGAAATAAGGCTAGCAAAGAGATCCACGAAATAAACATGTAACTCTGTGAGATGAATTAACAGAACACTAAGCAGTTTCTCAGAAAGCTTCTTTCCAGATTTCCTCTGAGGATATTTCCTTTCTCACCCTAGCCCTCTACGGGCTACCAAATATCACTTCGCCAATTACACAAGAACTGTCTTAGCGAAAGGCTTCTTGACGGGAAAGCTGTAACTCTGTGAGATGATTTCAAAGAACACAAAGAAGTTTCTAAAAAAGCTACTTTCTCTTTGTTATCGGAGGATATTTCCTTTGGCCCTATAGTCTCCAAAGGGATCAGAAATATCTGTTCTCAGATTCCACAGAAATAAGGCTAGCAAATAGATCCAGGAAATACAGATGTAACTCTGTGAGATGAATTAACCGAACACTAAGCAGTTTCTCAGAAAGCTTCTTTCCAGATTTCATCTGAGGATATTTCCTTTTTCACCATAGCCCTCTAAGGGCTTCCAAATATCACTTTGCCAATTCCACAAGAACTGTCTTAGCGAAAGGCTTCTTGAGGGGAAAGCTGTAACTCTGTGAGATGATTTCACAGAACACAAAGAAGTTTCTCAGAAAGCTTCTTTCTCTTTGTTATCGGAGGATATTTCCTTTGGCCCTATACTCTTCAAAGGGATCCGAAATATCTGTTCTCAGATACCACAGAAATAAGGCTAGCAAAGAGATCCACGAAATACAGATATAACTCTGTGAGATGAATTAACAGAACACTAAGCAATTTCTCAGAAAGCTTCTTTCCAGATTTCCTCTGAGGATATTTCCTTTTTCACCATCGCCCTCTATGGGCTTCCAAATATCACTTTGCCAATTCCACAAGAACTGTCTTAGCGAAAGGCTTCTTGAGGGGAAAGCCATAACTCTGTGAGATGATTTCACAGAACACAAAGAAGTTTCTCAAAAGCTTCTTTCTCTTTGTTATCAGAGGATATTTCCTTTGGCCCTATAGTCTCCAAAGGGATCCGAAATATCTGTTCTCAGATTCCACAGAAATAAGGCTAGCAAAGAGATCCACGAAATAAACATGTAACTCTGTGAGATGAATTAACAGAACACTAAGCAGTTTCTCAGAAAGCTTCTTTCCAGATTTCCTCTGAGGATATTTCCTTTCTCACCCTAGCCTTCTACGGGCTACCAAATATCACTTTGCCAATTCCACAAGAACTGTCTTAGCGAAAGGCTTCTTGACGGGAAAGCTGTAACTCTGTGAGATGATTTCAAAGAACACAAAGAAGTTTCTAAAAAAGCTACTTTCTCTTTGTTATCGGAGGATATTTCCTTTGGCCCTATAGTCTCCAAAGGGATCCGAAATATCTGTACTCAGATTCCACAGAAATAAGGCTAGCAAAGAGATCCAGGAAATACAGATGTAACTCTGGGAGATGAATTAACAGAACACTAAGCAGTTTCTCAGAAAGCTTCTTTCCAGATGTCATCTGAGGATATTTCCTTTTTCACCATAGCCCTCTAAGGGCTTCCAAATATCACTTTGACAATTCCACAAGAACTGTCTTAGCGAAAGGCTTCTTGAGGGGAAAGCTGTAACTCTGTGAGATGATTTCACAGAACACAAAGAAGTTTCTCAGAAAGCTTCTTTCTCTTTGTTATCGGAGGATATTTCCTTTGGCCCTATAGTCTTCAAAGGGATCCGAAATATCTGTTCTCAGATACCACAGAAATAAGGCTAGCAAAGAGATCCACGAAATACAGATGTAACTCTGTGAGATGAATTAAGAGAACACTAAGCAATTTCTCAGAAAGCTTCTTTCCAGATTTCCTCTGAGGATATTTCCTTTTTCACCATCGCCCTCTATGGGCTTCCAAACATCACTTTGCCAATTCCACAAGAACTGTCTTAGCGAAAGGCTTCTTGAGGGGAAAGCCATAACTCTGTGAGATGATTTCACAGAACACAAAGAAGTTTCTCAGAAAGCTTCTTTCTCTTTGTTATCGGAGGATATTTCCTTTGGCCCTATAGTCTCCAAAGGGACCCGAAATATCTGTTCTCAGATTCCACAGAAATAAGGCTAGCAAAGAGATCCACGAAATACAGATGTAACTCTGTGAGATGAATTAACAGAACACTAAGCAGTTTCTCAGAAAGCTTCTTTCCAGATTTCATCTGAGGATATTTCCTTTTTCACCATAGCCCTCTATGGGCTTCCAAATATCACTTTGCCAATTCCACAAGAACTGTCTTAGCGAAAGGCTTCTTGAGGGGAAAGCTGTAACTCTGTGATATGATTTCACAGAACACAAAGAAGTTTCTCAGAACGCTTCTTTCTCTTTGTTATCGGAGGATATTTCCTTTGGCCCTATAGTCTTCAAAGGGATCCGAAATATCTGTTCTCAGATTCCACAGAAATAAGGCTAGCAAAAAGATCCACGAAATAAACATGTAACTCTGTGAGATGAATTAACAGAACACTAAGCAGTTTCTTCGAAAGCTTCTTTCCAGATTTCCTCTGAGGATATTTCCTTTTTCACCATCGCCCTCTGGGGGTTCCAAATATCACTTTGCCAATTCCAGAAGAACTGTCTTAGCGAAAGGCTTCTTGAGGGGAAAGCTGTAACTCTGTGAGATGATTTCACAGAACACAAAGAAGTTTCTCAGAAAGCTTCTTTCTCTTTGTTATCGGAGGATATTTCCTTTGGCCCTATAGTCTCCAAAGGGATCCGAAATATCTGTTCTCAGATTCCACAGAAATAAGGCTAGCAAAGAGATCCACGAAATACAGATGTAACTCTGTGAGATGAATTAACGGAACACTAAGCAGTTTCTCAGAAAGCTTCTTTCCAGATTTCCTCTGAGGATATTTCCTTTTTCACCATCGCCCTCTATGGGCTTCCAAATATCACTTTGCCAATTCCACAAGAACTGTCTTAGCGAAAGGCTTCTTGAGGGGAAAGCCATAACTCCTTGAGATGATTTCACAGAACACAAAGAAGTTTCTCAGAAAGCTTCTTTCTCTTTGTTATCGGAGGATATTTCCTTTGGCCCAATAGTCTTCAAAGGGATCCGAAATATCTGTTCTCAGATTCCACAGAAATAAGGCTAGCAAAGAGATCCACGAAATACAGATGTAAATCTGTGAGATGAATTAACAGAACACTAAGCAGATTCTCAGAAAGCTTCTTTCCAGATTTCATCTGTGGATATTTCCTTTTTCACCATAGCCCTCTATGGGCTTCCAAATATCACATTGCCAATTCCACAAGAACTGTCTTAGCGAAAGGCTTCTTGAGAGGAAAGCTGTAACTCTGTGAGATAATTTCACCGAACTCAAAGAAGTTTCTCAGAAAGCTTCTTTCTCTTTCTTATCGGAGGATATTTCCTTTGGCCCTATAGTCTCCAAAGGGATCCGAAATATCTGTTCTCAGATTCCTCAGAAATAAGGCTAGCAAAGAGATCCACGAAATACAGATGTAACTCTGTGAGATGAATTAACAGAACACTAAGCAGTTTCTCAGAAAGCTTCTTTCCAGATTTCCTCTGAGGATATTTCCTTTCTCACCCTAGCCCTCTATGGGCTTCCAAATATCACTTTGTCAATTCCACAAGAACTGTCTTAGCGAAAAGCTTCTTGAGGGGAAAGCTGTAACTCTGTGACATGATTTCACAGAACACAAAGAAGTTTCTCAAAAACCTTCTTTCTCTTTGTTATCGGAGGATATTTCCTTTGGCCCTATAGTCTCCAAAGGGATCCGAAATATCTGTTCTCAGATTCCACAGAAATAAGGCTAGCAAAGAGATCCACGAAATACAGATGTAACTCTGTGAGATGAATTAACAGAACACTAAGCAGTTTCTCAGAAAGCTTCTTTCCAGATTTCCTCTGAGGATATTTCCTTTTTCACCTTCGAACTCTATGGGCCCCCAAATATCACTTTGTCAATTCCACAAGAACTGTCTTAGCGAAAGGCTTCTTGAGGGGAAAGCTGTAACTCTGTGAGATGATTTCACAGAACACAAAGAAGTTTCTCAGAAAGCTTCTTTCTCTTTGTTATCGGAGGATATTTCCTTTGGCCCTATAGTCTTCAAAGGGATCCGAAATATCTGTTCTCAGATTCCACAGAAATAAGGCTAGCAAAGAGATCCAGGAAATACAGATGTAACTCTGTGAGATGAATTAACAGAACACTAAGCAGTTTCTCAGAAAGCTTCTTTCCAGATTTCATCTGAGGATATTTCCTTTTTCACCATAGCCCTCTAAGGGCTTCCAAATATCACTTTGACAATTCCACAAGAACTGTCTTAGCGAAAGGCTTCTTGAGGGGAAATCTGTAACTCAGTGAGTTCATTTCACAGAACACAAAGAAGTTTCTCAGAAAGCTTCTTTCTCCTTCTTATCGGAGGATATTTCCTTTGGCTCTATAGTCTCCAAAGGGATCCGAAATATCTGTTCTCAGATTCCAAAGAATTAAGGCTAGCAAAGAGATCCACGAAATACAGATGTAACTCTGTGAGATGAATTAACAGAACACTAAGCAGTTTCTCAGAAAGCTTCTTTCCATATTTCCTCTGAGGATATTTCCTTTTTCACCATCGCCCTCTGTGGGCTTCCAAATATCACTTTCCCAATTCCACAAGAACTGTCTTAGCGAAAGGCTTCTTGAGGGGAAAGCTGTAACTCTGTGAGATGATTTCACAGAACACAAAGGAGTTTCTCAGAAAGCTTCTTTCTCTTTGTTATCGGAGGATATTTCCTTTGGCCCTATATTCTCCAAAGGGATCCGAAATATCTGTTCTCAGATTCCACAGAAATAAGGCTAGCAAAGAGACCCACGAAATACAGATGTAACTCTGTGAGATGAATTAACAGAACACTAAGCAGTTTCTCAGAAAGCTTCTTTCCAGATTTCATCTGAGGATATTTCCTTTTTCACCATAGACCTCTATGGGCTTCCAAATATCACTTTGCCAATTCCACAAGAACTGTCTTAGCGAAAGGCTTCTTGAAGGGAAAGCTGTAACTCTGTGAGATGATTTCACAGAACACAAAGAAGTTTCTCAAAAGCTTCTTTCTCTTTGTTATCAGAGGATACTTCCTTTGGCCCTATAGTCTCCAAAGGGATCCGAAATATCTGTTCTTAGATTCCACAGAAATAAGGCTAGCGAAGAAATCCACGAAATACAGATGTAACTCTGTGAGATGAATTAACAGAACACTCAGCAGTTTCTCAGAAAGCTTCTTTCCAGATTTCATCTGAGGATATTTCCTTTTTCACCATAGCCCTCTACGGGCTTCCAAATATCACTTTGCCAATTCCACAAGAACTGTCTTAGCGAAAGGCTTCTTGAGGGGAAAGCTGTAACTCTGTGAGATGATTTCACAGAACACAAAGAAGTTTCTCAAAAAGCTTCTTTCTCTTTGTTATCGGAGGATATTTCCTTTGGCCCTATAGTCTCCAAAGGGATCCGAAATATCTGTTCTCAGATTCCACAGAAATAAGGCTAGCAAAGAGATCCACGAAATACAGATGTAACTCTGTGAGATGAATTAACAGAACACTAAGCAGTTTCTCAGAAAGCTTCTTTCCAGATTTCCTCTGAGGATATTTCCTTTCTCACCCTAGCCCTCTACGGGCTACCAAATATCACTTTGCCAATTCCACAAGAACTGTCTTAGCGAAAGGCTTCTTGACGGGAAAGCTGTAACTCTGTGAGATGATTTCAAAGAACACAAAGAAGTTTCTAAAAAAGCTACTTTCTCTTTGTTATCGGAGGATATTTCCTTTGGCCCTATAGTCTCCAAAGGGATCCGAAATATCTGTAATCAGATTCCACAGAAATAAGGCTAGCAAAGAGATCCAGGAAATACAGATGTAACTCTGTGAGATGAATTAACAGAACACTAAGCAGTTTCTCAGAAAGCTTCTTTCCAGATGTCATCTGAGGATATTTCCTTTTTCACCATAGCCCTCTAAGGGCTTCCAAATATCACTTTGACAATTCCACAAGAACTGTCTTAGCGAAAGGCTTCTTGAGGGGAAAGCTGTAACTCTGTGAGATGATTTCACAGAACACAAAGAAGTTTCTCAGAAAGCTTCTTTCTCTTTGTTATCGGAGGATATTTCCTTTGGCCCTATAGTCTTCAAAGGGATCCGAAATATCTGTTCTCAGATACCACAGAAATAAGGCTAGCAAAGAGATCCACGAAATACAGATGTAACTCTGTGAGATGAATTAACAGAACACTAAGCAGTTTCTTCGAAAGCTTCTTTCCAGATTTCCTCTGAGGATATTTCCTTTTTCACCATCGCCCTCTGGGGGTTCCAAATATCACTTTGCCAATTCCACAAGAACTGTCTTAGCGAAAGGCTTCTTGAGGGGAAAGCTGTAACTCTGTGAGATGATTTCACAGAACACAAAGAAGTTTCTCAGAAAGCTTCTTTCTCTTTGTTATCGGAGGATATTTCCTTTGGCCCTATAGTCTCCAAAGGGATCCGAAATATCTGTTCTCAGATTCCACAGAAATAAGGCTAGCAAACAGATCCACGAAATACAGATGTAACTCTGTGAGATGAATTAACGGAACACTAAGCAGTTTCTCAGAAAGCTTCTTTCCAGATTTCCTCTGAGGATATTTCCTTTTTCACCATCGCCCTCTATGGGCTTCCAAATATCACTTTGCCAATTCCACAAGAACTGTCTTAGCGAAAGGCTTCTTGAGGGCAAAGCCATAACTCTGTGAGATGATTTCACAGAACACAAAGAAGTTTCTCAGAAAGCTTCTTTCTCTTTGTTGTCGGAGGATATTTCCTTTGGCCCAATAGTCTTCAAAGGGATCCGAAATATCTGTTCTCAGATTCCACAGAAATAAGGCTAGCAAAGAGATCCACGAAATACAGATGTAAATCTGTGAGATGAATTAACAGAACACTAAGCAGATTCTCAGAAAGCTTCTTTCCAGATTTCATCTGTGGATATTTCCTTTTTCACCATAGCCCTCTATGGGCTTCCAAATATCACTTTGCCAATTCCACAAGAACTGTCTTAGCGAAAGGCTTCTTGAGAGGAAAGCTGTAACTCTGTGAGATAATTTCACCGAACTCAAAGAAGTTTCTCAGAAAGCTTCTTTCTCTTTCTTATCGGAGGATATTTCCTTTGGCCCTATAGTCTCCAAAGGGATCCGAAATATCTGTTCTCAGATTCCTCAGAAATAAGGCTAGCAAAGAGATCCACGAAATACAGATGTAACTCTGTGAGATGAATTAACAGAACACTAAGCAGTTTCTCAGAAAGCTTCTTTCCAGATTTCCTCTGAGGATATTTCCTTTCTCACCCTAGCCCTCTATGGGCTTCCAAATATCACTTTGTCAATTCCACAAGAACTGTCTTAGCGAAAAGCTTCTTGAGGGGAAAGCTGTAACTCTGTGACATGATTTCACAGAACACAAAGAAGTTTCTCAAAAAGCTACTTTCTCTTTGTTATCGGAGGATATTTCCTTTGGCCCCATAGTCTCCAAAGGGATCCGAAATATCTGTTCTCAGATTCCACAGAAATAAGGCTAGCAAAGAGATCCACGAAATACAGATGTAACTCTGTGAGATGAATTAACAGAACACTAAGCAATTTCTCAGAAAGCTTCTTTCCAGATTTCCTCTGAGGATATTTCCTTTTTCACCTTCGAACTCTATGGGCCCCCAAATATCACTTTGTCAATTCCACAAGAACTGTCTTAGCGAAAGGCTTCTTGATGGGAAAGCAGTAACTCTGTGAGATGATTTCAAAGAACACAAAGAAGTTTCTCAAAAAGCTACTTTCTCTTTGTTATCGGAGGATATTTCCTTTGACCCTATAGTCTCCAAAGGGATCCGAAATATCTGTTCTCAGATTCCACAGAAATAAGGCTAGCAAAGAGATCCCGGAAATACACATGTAACTCTGTGAGATGAATTAACAGAACACTAAGCAGTTTCTCAGAAAGCTTCTTTCCAGATTTCATCTGAGGATATTTCCTTTTTCATCATAGCCCTCTAAGGGCTTCCAAATATCACTTTGACATTTCCACAAGAACTGTCTTAGCGAAAGGCTTCTTGAGGGGAAAGCTGTAACTCTGTGAGATGATTTCACAGAACACAAAGAAGTTTCTCAGAAAGCTTCTTTCTCTTTGTTATCGGAGGATATTTCCTTTGGCCCTATAGTCTTCAAAGGGATCCGAAATATCTGTTCTCAGGTACCACAGAAATAAGGCTAGCAAAGAGATCCAAGAAATACAGATGTAACTCTGTGAGATGAATTAACAGAACACTAAGCAGTTTCTCAGAAAGCTTCTTTCCAGATTTCATCTGAGGATATTTCCTTTTTCACCATAGCCCTCTATGGGCTTCCAAATATCACTTTGCCAATTCCACAAGAACTGTCTTAGCGAAAGGCTTCTTGAGGGGAAATCTGTAACTCTGTGAGATGATTTCACAGAACACAAAGAAGTTTCTCAAAAACCTTCTTTCTCTTTGTTATCGGAGGATATTTCCTTTGGCCCTATAGTCTCCAAAGGGATCCGAAATATCTGTTCTCGGATTCCACAGAAATAAGGCTAGCAAAGACATCCACGAAATACAGTTGTAACTCTGTGACATGAATTAACAGAACACTAAGCAGTTTCTCAGAAAGCTTCTTTCCAGATTTCCTCTGAGGATATTTCCTTTTTCACCATCGCCCTCTATGGGCTTCCAAATATCACTTTGCCAATTCCACCAGAACTGTCTTAGCGAAAGGCTTCTTGAGGGGAAAGCCAAAACTCTGTGAGGTGATTTCACAGAACAAAAAGAAGTTTCTCAGAAAGCTTCTTTCTCTTTGTTATCGGAGGATATTTCCTTTGGCCCAATAGTCTTCAAAGGGATCCGAAATATCTGTTCTCAGATTCCACAAAAATAAGGCTAGCAAAGAGATCCACGAAATACAGATGTAACTCTGTGAGATGAATTAACAGAACACTAAGCACTTTCTCAGAAAGCTTCTTTCCAGATTTCCTCTGAGGATATTTACTTTTTTACCATAGCCCTCTATGGGCTTCCAAATATCACTTTGTCAATTCCACAAGAACTGTCTTAGCGAAAAGCTTCTTCAGGGGAAAGCTGTAACTCTGTGACATGATTTCACAGAACACAAAGAAGTTTCTCAAAAAGCTTCTTTCTCTTTGTTATCGGAGGATATTTCCTTTGGCCCTATAGTCTCCAAAGGGATCCGAAATATCTGTTCTCAGATTCCACAGAAATAAGGCTAGCAAAGAGATCCACGAAATACAGATGTAACTCTGTGAGATGAATTAACAGAACACTAAGCAGTTTCTCAGAAAGCTTCTTTCCAGATTTCCTCTGAGGATATTTCCTTTTTCACCATCGAACTCTATGGGCGCCCAAATATCACTTTGCCAATTCCACAAGAACTGTCTTAGCGAAAGGCTTCTTGAGGGGAAAGCTGTAACTCTGTGAGATGATTTCACAGAACACAAAGGAGTTTCTCAGAAAGCTTCTTTCTCTTTGTTATCGGAGGATATTTCCTTTGGCCCTATATTCTCCAAAGGGATCCGAAATATCTGTTCTCAGATTCCACAGAAATAAGGCTAGCAAAGAGACCCACGAAATACAGATGTAACTCTGTGAGATGAATTAACAGAACACTAAGCAGTTTCTCAGAAAGCTTCTTTCCAGATTTCATCTGAGGATATTTCCTTTTTCACCATAGCCCTCTATGGGCTTCCAAATATCACTTTGCCAATTCCACAAGAACTGTCTTAGCGAAAGGCTTCTTGAAGGGAAAGCTGTAACTCTGTGAGATGATTTCACAGAACACAAAGAAGTTTCTCAAAAGCTTCTTTCTCTTTGTTATCAGAGGATATTTCCTTTGGCCCTATAGTCTCCAAAGGGATCCGATATATCTGTTCTTAGATTCCACAGAAATAAGGCTAGCGAAGACATCCACGAAATACAGATGTAACTCTGTGAGATGAATTAACAGAACACTCAGCAGTTTCTCAGAAAGCTTCTTTCCAGATTTCATCTGAGGATATTTCCTTTTTCACCATAGCCCTCTACGGGCTTCCAAATATCACTTTGCCAATTCCACAAGAACTGTCTTAGCGAAAGGCTTCTTGAGGGGAAAGCTGTAACTCTGTGAGATGATTTCACAGAACACAAAGAAGTTTCTCAAAAAGCTTCTTTCTCTTTGTTATCTTAGGATATTTCCTTTGGCCCTATAGTCTCCAAAGGGATCCGAAATATCTGTTCTCAGATTCCACAGAAATAAGGCTAGCAAAGAGATCCACGAAATACAGATGTAACTCTGTGAGATGAATTAACAGAACACTAAGCAGTTTCTCAGAAAGCTTCTTTCCAGATTTCCTCTGAGGATATTTCCTTTCTCACCCTAGCCCTCTACGGGCTACCAAATATCACTTTGCCAATTCCACAAGAACTGTCTTAGCGAAAGGCTTCTTGACGGGAAAGCTGTAACTCTGTGAGATGATTTCAAAGAACACAAAGAAGTTTCTAAAAAAGCTACTTTCTCTTTGTTATCGGAGGATATTTCCTTTGGCCCTATAGTCTCCAAAGGGATCCGAAATATCTGTACTCAGATTCCACAGAAATAAGGCTAGCAAAGAGATCCAGGAAATACAGATGTAACTCTGTGAGATGAATTAACAGAACACTAAGCAGTTTCTCAGAAAGCTTCTTTCCAGATGTCATCTGAGGATATTTCCTTTTTCACCATAGCCCTCTAAGGGCTTCCAAATATCACTTTGACAATTCCACAAGAACTGTCTTAGCGAAAGGCTTCTTGAGGGGAAAGCTGTAACTCTGTGAGATGATTTCACAGAACACAAAGAAGTTTCTCAAAAAGCTTCTTTCTCTTTGTTATCGGAGGATATTTCCTTTGGCCCTATAGTCTCCAAAGGGATCCGAAATATCTGTTCTCAGAATCCACAGAAATAAGGCTAGCAAAGAGATCCACGAAATACAGATGTAACTCTGTGAGATGAATTAACAGAACACTAAGCAGTTTCTCAGAAAGCTTCTTTCCAGATTTCCTCTGAGGATATTTACTTTTTCACCATAGCCCTCTATGGGCTTCCAAATATCACTTTGCCAATTCCACAAGAACTGTCTTAGCGAAAGGCTTCTTGAGGGGAAAGCTGTAACTCTGTGAGATGATTTCACAGAACACAAAGAAGTTTCTCAAAAATCTTCTTTCTCTTTGTTATCGGAGGATATTTCCTTTGGCCCTATAGTCTTCAAAGGGATCCGAAATATCTGTTCTCAGATTCCACAGCAATAAGGCTAGCAAAGAGATCCACGAAATACAGATGTAACTCTGTGAGATGAATTAAGAGAACACTAAGCACTTTCTCAGAAAGCTTCTTTCCAGATTTCCTCTGAGGATATTTCCTTTTTCACCATAGCCCTCTATGGGCTTCCAAATATCACTTTGCCAATTCCACAAGAACTGTCTTAGCGAAAGGCTTATTGAGGGGAAAGCTGTAACTCTCTGAGATGCTTTCAAAGAACACAAAGATGTTTCTCAAAAAGCTTCTTTCTCTTTGTTATCGGAGGATATTTCCTTTGGCCCTATAGTCTCCAAAGGGATCCGAAATATCTGTTCTCAGATTCCATAGAAATAAGGCTAGCAAAAAGATCCACGAAATAAACATGTAACTCTGTGAGATGAATTAACAGAACACTAAGCAGTTTCTTCGAAAGCTTCTTTCCAGATTTCCTCTGAGGATATTTCCTTTTTCACCATCGCCCTCTGGGGGTTCCAGATATCACTTTGCCAATTCCAGAAGAACTGTCTTAGCGAAAGGCTTCTTGAGGGGACAGCTGTAACTCTGTGAGAAGATTTCACAGAACACAAAGAAGTTTCTCAGAAAGCTTCTTTCTCTTTGTTATCGGAGGATATTTCCTTTGGCCCTATAGTCTCCAAAGGGATCCGAAATATCTGTTCTCAGATTCCACAGAAATAAGGCTAGCAAAGAGATCCAGGAAATACAGATGTAACTCTGTGAGATGAATTAACAGAACACTAAGCAGTTTCTCAGAAAGCTTCTTTCCAGATGTCATCTGAGGATATTTCCTTTTTCACCATAGCCCTCTAAGGGCTTCCAAATATCACTTTGACAATTCCACAAGAACTGTCTTAGCGAAAGGCTTCTTGAGGGGAAAGCTGTAACTCTGTGAGATGATTTCACAGAACACAAAGAAGTTTCTCAGAAAGCTTCTTTCTCTTTGTTATCGGAGGATATTTCCTTTGGCCCTATAGTCTTCAAAGGGATCCGAAATATCTGTTCTCAGATACCACAGAAATAAGGCTAGCAAAGAGATCCACGAAATACAGATGTAACTCTGTGAGATGAATTAACAGAACACTAAGCAGTTTCTTCGAAAGCTTCTTTCCAGATTTCCTCTGAGGATATTTCCTTTTTCACCATCGCCCTCTGGGGGTTCCAAATATCACTTTGCCAATTCCAGAAGAACTGTCTTAGCGAAAGGCTTCTTGAGGGGAAAGCTGTAACTCTGTGAGATGATTTCACAGAACACAAAGAAGTTTCTCAGAAAGCTTCTTTCTCTTTGTTATCGGAGGATATTTCCTTTGGCCCTATAGTCTCCAAAGGGATCCGAAATATCTGTTCTCAGATTCCACAGAAATAAGGCTAGCAAACAGATCCACGAAATACAGATGTAACTCTGTGAGATGAATTAACGGAACACTAAGCAGTTTCTCAGAAAGCTTCTTTCCAGATTTCCTCTGAGGATATTTCCTTTTTCACCATCGCCCTCTATGGGCTTCCAAATATCACTTTGCCAATTCCACAAGAACTGTCTTAGCGAAAGGCTTCTTGAGGGTAAAGCCATAACTCTGTGAGATGATTTCACAGAACACAAAGAAGTTTCTCAGAAAGCTTCTTTCTCTTTGTTATCGGAGGATATTTCCTTTGGCCCAATAGTCTTCAAAGGGATCCGAAATATCTGTTCTCAGATTCCACAGAAATAAGGCTAGCAAAGAGATCCACGAAATACAGATGTAAATCTGTGAGATGAATTAACAGAACACTAAGCAGATTCTCAGAAAGCTTCTTTCCAGATTTCATCTGTGGATATTTCCTTTTTCACCATAGCCCTCTATGGGCTTCCAAATATCACTTTGCCAATTCCACAAGAACTGTCTTAGCGAAAGGCTTCTTGAGAGGAAAGCTGTAACTCTGTGAGATAATTTCACCGAACTCAAAGAAGTTTCTCAGAAAGCTTCTTTCTCTTTCTTATCGGAGGATATTTCCTTTGGCCCTATAGTCTCCAAAGGGATCCGAAATATCTGTTCTCAGATTCCTCAGAAATAAGGCTAGCAAAGAGATCCACGAAATACAGATGTAACTCTGTGAGATGAATTAACAGAACACTCAGCAGTTTCTCAGAAAGCTTCTTTCCAGATTTCCTCTGAGGATATTTCCTTTCTCACCCTAGCCCTCTATGGGCTTCCAAATATCACTTTGTCAATTCCACAAGAACTGTCTTAGCGAAAAGCTTCTTGAGGGGAAAGCTGTAACTCTGTGACATGATTTCACAGAACACAAAGAAGTTTCTCAAAAAGCTTCTTTCTCTTTGTTATCGGAGGATATTTCCTTTGGCCCTATAGTCTCCAAAGGGATCCGAAATATCTGTTCTCAGATTCCACAGAAATAAGGCTAGCAAAGAGATCCCGGAAATACACATGTAACTCTGTGAGATGAATTAACAGAACACTAAGCAGTTTCTCAGAAAGCTTCTTTCCAGATTTCATCTGAGGATATTTCCTTTTTCATCATAGCCGTCTAAGGGCTTCCAAATATCACTTTGACATTTCCACAAGAACTGTCTTAGCGAAAGGCTTCTTGAGGGGAAAGCTGTAACTCTGTGAGATGATTTCACAGAACACAAAGAAGTTTCTCAGAAAGCTTCTTTCTCTTTGTTATCGGAGGATATTTCCTTTGGCCCTATAGTCTTCAAAGGGATCCGAAATATCTGTTCTCAGGTACCACAGAAATAAGGCTAGCAAAGAGATCCAAGAAATACAGATGTAACTCTGTGAGATGAATTAACAGAACACTAAGCAGTTTCTCAGAAAGCTTCTTTCCAGATTTCATCTGAGGATATTTCCTTTTTCACCATAGCCCTCTATGGGCTTCCAAATATCACTTTGCCAATTCCACAAGAACTGTCTTAGCGAAAGGCTTCTTGAGGGGAAAGCTGTAACTCTGTGAGATGATTTCACAGAACACAAAGAAGTTTCTCAAAAACCTTCTTTCTCTTTGTTATCGGAGGATATTTCCTTTGGCCCTATAGTCTCCAAAGGGATCCGAAATATCTGTTCTCGGATTCCACAGAAATAAGGCTAGCAAAGACATCCACGAAATACAGTTGTAACTCTGTGACATGAATTAACAGAACACTAAGCAGTTTCTCAGAAAGCTTCTTTCCAGATTTCCTCTGAGGATATTTCCTTTTTCACCATCGCCCTCTATGGGCTTCCAAATATCACTTTGCCAATTCCACCAGAACTGTCTTAGCGAAAGGCTTCTTGAGGGGAAAGCCAAAACTCTGTGAGGTGATTTCACAGAACAAAAAGAAGTTTCTCAGAAAGCTTCTTTCTCTTTGTTATCGGAGGATATTTCCTTTGGCCCAATAGTCTTCAAAGGGATCCGAAATATCTGTTCTCAGATTCCACAAAAATAAGGCTAGCAAAGAGATCCACGAAATACAGATGTAACTCTGTGAGATGAATTAACAGAACACTAAGCACTTTCTCAGAAAGCTTCTTTCCAGATTTCCTCTGAGGATATTTACTTTTTCACCATAGCCCTCTATGGGCTTCCAAATATCACTTTGTCAATTCCACAAGAACTGTCTTAGCGAAAAGCTTCTTCAGGGGAAAGCTGTAACTCTGTGACATGATTTCACAGAACACAAAGAAGTTTCTCAAAAAGCTTCTTTCTCTTTGTTATCGGAGGATATTTCCTTTGGCCCTATAGTCTCCAAAGGGATCCGAAATATCTGTTCTCAGATTCCACAGAAATAAGGCTAGCAAAGAGATCCACGAAATACAGATGTAACTCTGTGAGATGAATTAACAGAACACTAAGCAGTTTCTCAGAAAGCTTCTTTCCAGATTTCCTCTGAGGATATTTCCTTTTTCACCATCGAACTCTATGGGCGCCCAAATATCACTTTGCCAATTCCACAAAAACTGTCTTAGCGAAAGGCTTCTTGAGGGGAAAGCTGTAACTCTGTGAGATGATTTCACAGAACACAAAGGAGTTTCTCAGAAAGCTTCTTTCTCTTTGTTATC